>NC_079431.1:16147515-16155015 GCF_026213295.1 Gadus chalcogrammus
ATTCAAATTAATAAATTATACCAAAACTGCTCCTTCACCACTAGGAGGCAGAAGCAATCTTTTTATACCCTAAAACCCTTTCACGCAAACTACTCTGTTCATATGACTCCTCTGAGTGCTGGGCCCGTTCTGGTAACTGAAATGTTTTACAATATGTTTGGCATAACACATATTATAAAACAGGTTGTTTATAAATAATTTCAATTTCTCTCATTACCTTGATCATCTCTCACTTCATCACATCTCTTTGTTCGGCAAAAGTATTGTATAACGAGCGTGACTCCAGTATACGAGCCAACGGGAAACAGCTGTTTCGACCAAAACAACCTTTAATTGAGGCTGCATACAAAAACAAATGGGCACAACAGAAGCCTTCACACAAAGGAAAACAAACACAAGAAATAAGAATGAGAGGGGAGGGGGAGAGAAAGAGGGAGGGGCGAGGGAGATATGTAAAGATGGGGAGGAAGAGGGAGAGAGAGAGAGAGAGAGAGAGAGAGAGAGAGAGAGAGAGAGAGAGAGAGAGAGAGAGAGAGAGAGAGAGAGAGAGAGAGAGAGAGGGAGAAGGGAGAAGGGAGAAGGGAGAAGGGAGAGGGAGAAGGGAGAGGGAGAGGGAGAGGGAGAGAGAGAACAAGAACAAAGGTTCTGAAACGTGACAGCATAGCCATCCAGCTCTCATGATTCCTTCCTCCCGCTCAGGATATTGACCTGTTCCTTGCCAAGCCGTTTTTACTGGAATCTCCCATGGCAACGGGGCCTTGTAGAGTCATCACTTAAAAGGTGTGGCTTCCACCACAGAAACCTCATGCTGTCCAGACTCCTGCTGTAAGATGTAGATGCTGCGGCGGGAATTAAAGTTGGGCTAAAAACGGAAACGTTGTAGTCGCGGTGAGGGCAACAAAAATGACAGTTGGATACGGATACAGAGTTCCAATAAGATCGATTTAGGGAAAAATTTAAAGGTTTAGCTGTTATTCTTCAGTAGTTTTTATTTTACAGTTGATTAAGGAATACAAACCTTCTCCCTGTTGTATTGAGTCATGACTGGGAACGCAGTCAGAATATCCCAGAATAACCTCATTGGGTATTTTTTGCCGTAAAATGTGATTTTTCATGGTGGTTTAGAAGGAGGAAATGGAGGAGGCCCTGCCCTTTTATTGTGTTGTGTGTTACCGGGCGACCCTGCCCTGCTCACTGGGAACATTCACACACACACTCACACACACACACACTCACACACACACACACACACACACACACACACACACACACACACACACACACACACACACACACACACACACACACACACACACACACACACACACACACACACACACACACACACACACACACAAACACACATAAACACTGCCTAATTCGTCATCGTTTTTTTTTTCGTTCCATATTTCTTCGTAACCCTTCCTTTTCTCTTGTAAACGGCTGCAATCATGTGAGTTATTATTGGTGTGGACCGTATTAATCATCATCTTCCTCATGGCGGTCATCTCCCAAATATATTTCAGTCCCTTCATTCACTTTTTACATGCATGGATGAAGCCTCTGCTCTTCTCTCATCTCTTCTATATTCATCTCCTCTGTTTCCCTGTTTCCCTTATCTCCACTTCCCCCTATCCTCTTCCCTCTTCTCGCCACTCCTGTCCTCTCACTGCCACGCCCATCCTCTATCCCCCTTCTCCTCTGCCCTCTGTTTCCTACTCTCTCCCCTTCTCCCCTGCTCTCTCTTGTCTCCTCCTCTCCCTTCTTTTCTCCCCTCTTCTCCCTGGTTGGCCACACTTCTCTCCTCCTCTCCTCCTCTGCCTCCCCCTCCATTAGATCTCATGTCTGGGGTGTTTACATGACATATCCCTCCCTTCCTAACAAGGTAAAGCTGGGGCCTGGCTCTGTTCGCCTGGTGCTTTCACACCCAATATGGAAGTCTATCCTCCTCTCTCCCCTTCTGCTCCAAGAAGCCTTGTTTACAGGGAGGGGGGCAGGAGAGGGGGGGGGGGGGAGGACTCTCCCACGTGCTGGGAACTATGCTGGACAGCGCACGTGGCTGTCCTACACGCAGAAGAATAAAATACAACTTTAATAAAAGTACCCACCTTTGTGTTCTGAACCCTGTAGCTTTACTCTGCACTCTGTCCTATGTTTTCTATTTTTTTAAGAAGGCACTTGGAAGCCACTAGATGTTAGGAGCTCGTGCTTCGACTGTCCTCAACCCAGCTTGCAGACGCTTCAAATTAAAAGTGTCTGCTTATGGTGAATACAAATGTAAATGTGTCTGCTTAATGTAAATCAAAATCTAAATGTACCCGCACGCAGACCAATCTGCAAGCATATAATGCTGGAGTATGCAGAAAATTATAAACGATAAATACATGACAAATCTTTTCTAAACAGCCCACTCTTTACTGTGGAGATTGACATCTGGCCGACATCATATCTCTATAACATGGTTGGGGGGGAGTGGGGGGGGGTAACTCGGTCGACTGTCTTGCCTCTGATGCAACGCTTTGCGGCGTCCCGCCCGGTGTTTCCCAACGGCGGCGTCTGCGAGCGGCGTGCAGGCGGCGGGGACCGGGGGAGTTGGACGGGGCCCTGGGAACCGGAGCCCGCCCGGCGCTGCTGCGGGGCCAGCAGGATTTCACGCTGCCACCCGCAGGCCAAGGCCTTTCATTAAGGAGTCAGGCTGGCGCTCAAATGTGACCCCCTCCAGGGTGAATATAGTCCCCTGGGTTTGGAAATAGAAACTAAATGTAGCACAGAGCAATTACCCCCGCTCCCTCTGTATTTAAAGAGCAGAGAGCTGTCACTTTCTCCGCTCCACAACTTAAATCCAGCGGAGCCGTTTGTTTATTTGCTAAGTAGGTCGTTGTTGTTTTTCAACCGCTATTTATTGTTGCTATGCTAAATGGAAATCTTCGCTGCTTACAAAAACACGCTGGGAATGTTTTTCGGGCCGTTTACGAGTTTTTCACACCGCGGCAAACATGTGTGTGAACGTTACATTTAGTGGTAGGACGGTGATATGAATGTAATCATTAGGCCTCTTAGTCTTGCTCTTGTTTTTCAGGGAATACATCAACAAATGTATTCTCCCGCGGAGCCGGGAACTGAGGCGGAGCGAGCAACAGCCACACACATACACGCACACCCATTCCCTCACACACACACACACACACACACACACAACAACAACACACAATCGTCTCGTGATGGATGGATCAAACAGTCGTCTGCGTGTTTGCGTTGCACCGCGACAAACCTTGTTCAGCGCTAACACAACACCGCCGCAATCTTTTCCCCCGCTAAAATGTATGCACAGGCAATCGTCCAGCTTCTAATAATCTCCCTAACGACTGATCGGAGCACATGTGGCACATTGGCGGAGGGAATCACTTTACAAACGGGGCTGACCGTACTTACAGTAAAGGCCCACGGCCTTCCACTCTATTTGGAAATCCTTGCCAGCCCCCTCACTTCTGGTTCTTCACCCCACAACCTCCGCAGGCCTTCGAGGGGGTTAGCCGGCTGATTTATGAGCCTCCAAGCCCAGGTGCTCTGGGCCGGTGACCCCTATTTGTTGGCCCAGCGGGGCGGGTGTGGGGGGGGGGGGGGGGGGTCTGTGGTGACGGACTGAGAGGGTCAACTTCAAGGACCCTTAACGTTGAACTTCAATTTGACACACTGGCTTTGTCGGCGGGTCCCATAAGCCTACTTTTATCTTTACCCCCCCTATCCCCCCCCCCCCCCACACACACACACACACACGTGCACACACATGCACACACACACACACAGACACACGCTTATACAAAAATTAAAACAAACACACACACACACACACACACACACACACACACACACACACACACACACACACACACACACACACACACACACACACACACACAAACACATACAACCAAACACAAAAACACACACAAACACTCACACACGCACACAATCACACACACACACACACACACACACACACACACACACACACACACACACACACACACACACACACACACACACACACACACACACACACACACACACACACACACACACACACACACACACACACTAACACATACACAATCTCCTTGCTACTGCCCCCCCAAACCAAAACACATGTTGATCCAGAGTCTTTATGAGAATGGAAGTCATTGGCTTTCATTTTACCTGAGATCGGGGGAGCTATACAGAGGCTTTCTCCTTGATCATATCTTAAGATCATACTCATACTCATACTCTGCGGGCTCGTCCATCTCTGTGTGAAGTGGAGCCAAAAGCAACATGATGGGGCCTGCCCTTCAGCGTAGCTTCCACCCACTGGTCTATTGGCTGAACAGGTTAGGTTGCAGTTTGGTTCCTATGTCCGGCACATACGGGTACTTCTCAAAACCTCCCGGCCGCGCCCCATTTTTGGGGATATAAAACCTCAGATCCTATGGATTTCAGGGCAATTTCACGTGTGTTTCGATTTACAACTTTGCAATGTTCGCATGCATATATTTGGTGCTTGAAACTTGATGGTGCGATGCAGGTCTGGTGTATATATGTCGGGGACAGGCTTCCACCATTGGTCTATGTTCGATTGTCGGTTTAGGTTGTAGTACCTAGGATATCATAGTGGCTAGGATGCACTGCGTTCGGGTCCCCAATATCCCCAGCGTACCTGTAGGCATCCTTGAGAAAGAGGTCTGAATCTGACGAGTATCTGACTTTGCTGTCATTTTCTTAGAGCCTGACAGCAATAGATTTAAGAGTTCTGGCATCGGGATGTATAGTTATGATTCTGCTGTGATGGTGGAACATGATGAAGCAAAAAATTAATGAATGTTTGCTTTACAAAACTCTTCTCCACATGTAACGCTCCGACACGCTCACACTGAATAATGCAATAAGAATTTAATCCCTCGCCAAGCAGCTGGCTTTTAAATCTTAAGGCCTGGCCACCGTCAACCTGCTTGGATCTCACACTGTTTGACTTTTAACAACAAACAAACTTCTTCATTTAATTGGCTTTTTGATGCTGAGATGTTTGAAGAATGACCATGTTGGAATTTAGTGTTGATAGATATGGATTTCTCTTTGCAATAAATCACCAATTTAAAATGTAAATCTTCTCAATTGAAATGTTGTCTTCTTGTTTATGCATTTCTTCTTCTCTAGTGTGCCGGATATCGTGCCACAAGAAATGTGAAGTGAAGGTAAGAGTCTTATCTTATCATTATCTTTCTGTTTGACTCCCAGCCGTAAGGTTCTCGGTTCCGTCCCCATGTTCGCATGCAGTCTGCCTGTAGGGATGCTGAACCCTTATCTTTAAAAATAAATCTGGGTAAATGACTCAATAGTCAATACAATTATGATGACAATCATGATCTTTATTAATTGCCATGAGACTGCACGTGCACTGTACGTGCGTATGTGTGTGGGTGTGTTTGTGTGTGTGTGTGTGTGTGTGTTTGTATGTGTGTGTGTGTGTGTGTGTGTGTGTGTGTGTGTGTGTGTGTGTGTATCTATTTGAGTGTGCACGCGTGTGTGTTTGCGTGTGCATTCTAATCTAAGAGTGGGATCGTTGGTTCCTCAGAGGAATCTGTCAACAAGAGCACGCTGTGCCCCGGTGTGTTTTGATTGGCTGAACCCGCGCATCTCCAAGATCGCCCCCGTCTAAAAATAAAAGACCTCTGGGTGGGATCGGCGCCTAAGACCATCTCTCACTGTAGAACACTTAGCTTCCAATAGAGGCATTAGTGAGGGGTGTATTTATGTGTGCGTGTGTGTACGTGTGTTTGTGCACGTTTTAATGAAAAGGAACAACTGCCGTAAGGCGTTTACAGTATAGGGTCCACAGTGCTGAAAGCCTCCTTAAAACACACACACACACACACACACACACACACACACACACACACACACACACACACACACACACACACACACACACACACACACACACACACACACACACACACACACATACACACACACATACACACACACCTATACATACACACCCGTCATCTGGCAGCTATTATAGAAATGGTGTTTTTTTGGCAACGTTGCCCGCTCCCCCTCCGTCCTCAATAGTCCGGAAATGCCAGCAGCACAGGGCAGCCTAGCTGGGCCAAAGCGTGGAGCACCACGGCTACCTTTAGCTGGGCAGCCATCTTTCATTCATCCAGCTCAACGTATGTTGGGCCTGTTGTTTACATTACGTTACAATGACTTGGGTAATGTTAACATGATGAATTTGGAAAAAGTCTATGCAGAGGAAATTGGGTACACTGGTAGCATAACTAATGGAGACCGATGGATGGGAGTACAGCATAATGGTAGCGTCGTTTTACAAACCTATTTGGAGTGCAGTAACTCGCACAGACCTGGGATTGTTTATTGGACTACTTCGACCGCAGCCAATTCCCAGTGATGTGTTGTGATACCTAATTGTAATTACTTAAGTGGCACTGTAAGCCTGTATTGAACATGTAAACTACATGTATTTAAGTGACAAGGTAGGTGTAGACTTTATTTACTGAAAATAAATATTGAAAGATATTGTTCTGTCTTTTTTGGTTTGTTAGTTCAACATTGATAGATAGATCTGCAAAGAAACAATTAGATCCAAATTTCAATCAATCACTAAAAGCATATATTACAAGAGCAAATGATCAAAGCCCTATTAGCCTTGTAAGGCTCCTGGCTATGGCCAACAAGCTTCTGGGAACTTTTTGCAATAAACTGAGAGTTATGCCTCAAATGTGGCCCTACAAATATGTCTAGGCCAAGTGAGCTTGCAACAAAGGAATCCAGCACCTTTTAACAACGCAAATCGGGATGGTTTCCAAACTCACAGTTGTAAATCTCAGTCTTTATACAGATAAGGTAGCGTTGAGCCCACATTTAACCTTGGCATGAAAAAATTGTTTGCCCACAGCTAGTTTGTGTGTGCCTGCATTTTTGTATTGAATCTGAATGTTATAACCTTTAACATATGTAAAAACAATGCCATGCTTTAAATGAGTGCTAAAATCCAATCCGGTGTCAGAATAAATACATATTTAAATAAATCCATGGTCGGTACTGACTCTGATGAAATGGAAAGGGAACAGCGCCCAACCCCTAATATCCGTAATGCGGTAAAAACCTGGAAAGTGGCTCCTGTCACCTGTGATTTCCATTACCTTGCATGCTTCAATCTTCCCTGCCTTGATTCCCTCGCCCCGGTTAGTTGGAAGACGGAGTGTGTGCTGGGTTAGCTCTATGTTTCGCTGTACGGCTGTAAAAACACCAGGGAAAGGTGAAACCATTGGCGGGCTGCCAGCTCTGCTGCCTGCCAGTCTCACTCGAAACATACGTTTCTAGCCATGCTACAGTTGGTATGGTTTAATGTCCAGCAAGTTAGGTATTGGAGGTCAGCATCCTTGAGCAAAAGACGCCCTAACGCCTACATGCTACATACTAAGCGCTGTCTGAATCCAC
>NC_079431.1:16160015-16162515 GCF_026213295.1 Gadus chalcogrammus
CCCAGACTGCAATAACAATATTAACAGATTCATGTTTTTGAACATTGTACCACAAGTCCACCATAGTGGACGATAAGGGGTTTCTGCTCTGCTGTGCTTTGTGCTGTATCCAAGAACAATAGTTTTGTAGCTATCAATAGGGGCTGATTTGCTCAAGTTTCTGTGTCTCTAAATGTTCCCTCTTCGACCTTGTGTTGGAGAGATGGTTCCTCTGAGTTTTGGGAGGGAAAGTTCTGCTCAGTTGTGCTGTTGGGAAACCTTGAGTCAGATCTCCTGAGATTGGACCTCACCCTCACCCTTCTGGCTCCTGTCTTTCTCACTTGGTCTTTCTGTGTTCTCTTTATGTGTCTCGGTGTCTTACTGTCGTGTCTCTGTTGCTCTCTTTTTCTCTATGTGTCTCTATATATTCTCTGGGTGTTTCCCTTTCTCGCTATTACATCTGTTTCAGTCTTTCTTTCTGTGTCTCTGTGTATCTCTCTTTCTATTGGTTTGTCCTTCTCTTTCTTTCTGTCTCTATCTCTGTTGTTTTGTTTTGTCCCACTGTACCCAACCCCTTTAAAGCACATGGCGTTAACATGCCAGGTATGGGGGCAATCGGATATCAATCAGATATCAGCTAAACGCATTCAACACATTGAATTTACACCTGGCAGAGGAATGTGTCTCCAGTGTCCAGATGGATATCAGATATTGCTCTCATCTGGATTATAAAAAGCGACTCTCGTGGGATTGGTTGCCGGAATGAAAGAGTTTGAAACAGTTTGAACCTCCGATGACAGCAGGGCCCTGGTGTAATCGCTTCTTTGATTTCAATGTTCCTGATGATGAAGGGGCCGTGGGATTAGCCCCCCATGTGCCCCCTGAGCCCCGTACAAACCCCACACACACACCACTCTACGGAGTGACTGATGCCATGGCCGATCAACAGGGATGAAACTACCTCTTGGTTTGAACTACTTTTGAACTACTTTCCAAAATCGTATGGGGCATGGCTCGGGCTCATATGGGTTTGCCCTGTAAACTGTCTTGGCGATATGCTGACCGTCGGTCATTGGAGGAGGCGTTACGCAGCTATTGTTATTTTTGTTGCTTGTATGTTTGACAGATGTACATTTCATCCATCAAATGAAATGTACATTTAGAAATACATAGTTGTACTATGATTTGAGACATAATTAATGCATTTTTGTAAATGTATGCTGATGAGCGAAAATAAAGTCAAACTAGGAAGACGCATCGATTTCCAGCCCCTCCAATGTAATTAGATCGCTCTGCATTCCTAATGGGAAGTGAAAATGTGTTTGATGTGGTCAGCATGCGATATGATATGGTTTAACAGACCTCATCACTAATATGTCTTTGGGGCATTAACACCTGGGTGTGCATGAGATATCCCATGGGCCAAACACCTAATGTTAATGCCGGGTGAAAAAGGGCCCATCTGTCCCTCCCTCTCTTTATTTGTCTATACGTCGCTCTGTGTCTCACTATCTTCTATCTTTCATTCACTGCCTCTGTCTCTGTCTCTGTCTCTGTCTCTGTCTCTGTCTCTGACTCTCTCTCTCTCTCTCTCTCTCTCTCTCTCTCTCTCTCTCTCTCTCTCTCTCTCTCTCTGTCTCTCTCTCTCTCTCCCTCTCTCTCTCTCTCTCTCTCTCTCTCTCTCTCTCTCTCTCTCTCTCTCTCTCTCTCTCTCTCTCTCTCTCTCTCTCTCTCTCTCTCTCTCTCTCTCTCTCTCTCTCTCTCTCTCTCCCTACGGCCCTGCCTCTTTTATAATTAACCATTGTCCATCTCCTTTATTGTCTCCTGTATTGTGAATCTCCATCTCTTTGAGATGAACGTACGCCCATCCTTCAGCTCAGTGTGACTATGAGTAACACAACCACACACACAATGCCACTGGTTTCCTGACATGACTTAACCAACTGTGGTGTGGTGTCTGTGAAACAGGAGAGGCCACGCAATAGGAATAAATATCATGTCCTCAGAGGAGACCAGAAAACAAACAAAATGCAGCGAACAGCCTCCATATATCATGTGTTGTTTTGTCAGCAGGAGCCACGCACAGCTGGAACTGATACCGGCCGTAGATTCAGGACAGTCACACAAGCAAGCACACACACGCACTGACATACGCACTGGCAAAAAAACTGAGAATTGTGCAGAGACATTCAAAGGGCTGGGCATACATACAGAGACACACCTCCAAACAGGCATACATGGACACAAATGTACACATATGAACATAAACACTCACACGCACCCACCTAAAACCCCTAACTGCTTAGCAAACTTCTAGTGGTACAGGCGGTATGCTTGTAAATAGAATACTGTAAGTGAGCCGGAGGGTTCCTGCCCCCCGAAAAACACACACACACACACACACACACACACACACACACACACACACACACACACACACACACATACACACACACACACACACACACACACACACACACACACACACACACACACACACACACACACACACACACACACA
>NC_079431.1:16167515-16170015 GCF_026213295.1 Gadus chalcogrammus
ATTTACTTGTTCTGTACGAATATGGCAACATAATTGTTTAAGTGCTCTCAGATGCGTTCCGATGCCCGTATGTGTGTGTGTGTGTGTGTGTGTGTGTGTGTGTGTGTGTGTGTGTGTGTGTGTGTGTGTGTTTGTGTGTGTGTATGAGAGCGTATGTGCGTGTTGCATGTGTGAGCCTGTAATGTGCGTTTGTCAATTTATTTTTAGCGTGTGTGTGTATGTGTTTGTGTCTGTGTGTGTGCTTGTGTGTGTCTGTGCATGACAATGTTTTACCTTGTATTTGAATGTGGTCAGTCATGTCTGAACAGACATGCGTGTAGGATGTGGGTCCTCCGCTACATCTATGTGCGTGATGGTCATGGGAGAGTGGGGGGGAGGGAGGGGAGGGAGGGGGGTGCTCTGGGAGAGGGGACAGGAATGGCAACAAACGGGAGATAGAGTGGACTGAGATGAACTGCTGGTCCGCAGTACACTACGCTTGTTTTACATCTGTACCGTGTTAGCGTCCGCTGGGTCCACATGCCAGTGTGTGTGCGTATGTGTGTGTATTTGTGTGTATGTGCGTGTGTTTTTGTGTATTTGCTTGTCTGTTTGCACGGCTGATTATTTTCTGAATACGCTTTGAGGCGGTCGGGATATGCATCGGGTTGTGCGCCTGTGTCTGACTATGTTGAGGACTGCTCTGTTCATTTGACTTGGTGTTTGATGAGTTGGCTGTTGTGTGTGTTCAAGAGAAAGTGAGAGAGGGAGAGGAGAGAGTCGCATAGACAACATTCAATCCTCCAAATGCTATGGGATAAGTTAATAAAAGTCTAATGATGAAATGATAAAAACAGCCCTTCATAGTTCTGCATGTGTATGTTTTTGTGTGTGTGCGTCTGCTTAGTTAGTGTATGCTTGTGTGTGTGTGTGTGTGTGTGTGTGTGTGTGTGTGTGTGTGTGTGTGTGTGTGTGTGTGTGTGTGTGTTTGTGTGTGTGTGTATGCATGGTGGTATGTACACTCACATTACAATGCACAATACAGCGCTGTACCTTCATGTTTTTCCCTTCAGCATGGTAGGGGTCTGTCTGTGTGAGGTCCTCTGCACGGCTGTTCATGTTTTGTGGTGCGTGGCGAGCCAGTGGCCAGAGTGAGTCTCCTCTCGTCTTTGTCTCCTAGCTACTTCCCCTCCGTAATGACTTTGCCCAAACGGAAAGACCCGGTGCACAACATCTGCCGTAACACTAGGATCCTAGATTCACGTGTGTATGTGTGTGAGTTGTGTGTATGTGTGTTCCTCGTTACACAGAAAGGACAATACGCAGTAGCACTTAGAGATCTGAAGTTAGATTTGTGTGTGTGTTTGTGTGTGTATGCCTGTATGTTTGCATGCCTGTATGTTATCAGCATGTCCTGTTTTAACCGGGTCTTAACTATGTGACCCAGAGGTCAAGACAGACCTTTTAAAAGGCAAGTGTTAAAGGGTTACAAGCATCAGCTATTGTAGATCATGAGGGGGTGAACATAAACCTGTCACATGTTTCTATTGTTTGTGACATCAGACCAGGACATTTAAAATGACCCATGCTTTGTAGAGTGTGTTGATGCAGCCACTAGCCTTCTCCTATCGGTTGTTGGAATTCCTAACAATGAAAGCACCGATGCAGTGCTCTCATTTTGGCTTTTAAGTTCTTATCTGCGTTTTCTCGTGTGTACAAATGCATTCTTCATGGCACCTAATCATGTCGTACACTTAACAGCCCGATGAGAGGTGTTTTGTGTTTGCATGCGTGGCTGCATGCGTTTAAGTCTTCATGCATGGCGTTCTGCTCGCATTCCATTATGTGTGTGTGTCTGTGTGTGTGTGTGTGTGTGTGTGTGTGTGTGTGTGTGTGTGTGTGTGTGTGTGTGGTGTGTGTGTGTGTGTGTGTGTGTGTGTGTGTGTGTGTGTGTGTGTGTGTGTGTGACTGTCGGTATACGTTTGCATGCCTGTGGTATTTGTGCACATCTGCGCGTGTAAGTGTGTTCATGTGTGTGTGCGTTGAGCCGTGACCGTGACCTCAGTATTTCACAACGGGACCGTGTGATCTTTAGCACGGAGGGCGCCCTGCAGCGTGAGAACACCCCAGCACCGGACGGACAACATGTTGGCTCCCGGCCCTCGGCTGCGATGAAATCGCCTCAGTTTTGCCTTCAATCGCTGAAGGCAGAGGATCAATGGCGCGGTTACGACGCATTACAGGGCGTCCAGCCCAGACTTTACTTCACTTGACATCACTGCGTTAATGCCCGGCGTTTATGCTGACATCGTTGGGCTTCACTGCCAGCCCTGCTCGTGTGCACTTTTGTGTTTGTGTGTGTGTGTTTGTGTGTGTGGGTTTACCCATTCAGTATTGGTATTGGTCACTTCTTCTTAGAGCTGATTCATCAGAATAGATACAACATTTGTGTAGTTCTTTTGTTTGGTTCTCCGGTTCGATATGGATAACGTAGATCAGGTCCCATGAAAGTGTTTACCCA
>NC_079431.1:16175015-16178364 GCF_026213295.1 Gadus chalcogrammus
ACACGCTCATACTCACATATTCACATTTTCTGGAGAAAATTGCCACGGCAAAGCCACGGCCATATTCCACATGCTCCATTCCCCTTGATTCTATTGCCTCTGGTAGTTTCACTATTATTTCATCCAAAGACACTTTTAGATAAAGGCCATTACAGAGAAGGTAAGGGTTAGGCATCGCATCTTAGGCCTCAATGATGCCTACATGCATTGGGGATCTAACCTATACTCTTTTGGTTTGGCCACGATACTATCCTTCCCCACATATGAGATCGCATGCACACGCACACACACACACACACACACACCACACACACCACACCACACACACACACACACACACCACACACCACACACACACACCACACACACACACACACACACACACACACACACACACACACAACACACACACACACACACAGAAGAGTCACACAAACACATAGATGAGTGACAGCTGGCCCATCACAACCGGGTTTCCTGAAACATCAGCGAGGACTATCCATAATCCCCTAGGATTTCCTGACCCGGGTCTCTGGGACGTCTCCTAGCTGTCTCCCAGCTCCTGTCCTCCGGGTTGAATGTGCTTGAGCGCCAGCATTGGTTAGCGCAGACGCGTCTTGGCTTGTCCACTCGCTGGTGACAAGGGAATGGTGCAGCATACCTGGCCCATGAGGTAGGGAATAACACCAGGAAGTGTAGGGAGTGTGTCGAGAAGAGTTGAACATAGGGCACCAACATTGAATCATTATACTTTCAGGTCCTCAACAATACAGCATGGTACCTGTGGTACAGGAACACTGTGTACGCAGTGGTTTAGTATGGAACAGATATTTGACTGTACATTTGTCCTATGCTTGTAATATCTCTTGGAGAAATAACATTTAGATTGACATTTAGGGCATTTAGCAGGCGCTTTTATCCAAAGCGACTTCCAATAAGTACATTTGTCAGAAGAAAGAGAAACAATATATCGTTTTCATCACAGTAAGGATGTTCATAGAAACAAGGTGCCAAGCACTAACAATTGATTAACCCATTCCCCTTATACAACGCAGGTGGCTAGGAGAAGATGCTACACAATGCAAAGTACTATTTTTAAGTGTGAGGACGTACAGCATACAATTAGTGCGTTAGAGGGGTGTGTGGAGGTAAGGCTAGGTGAACTCCGATTCTTGAGTCTTTTGCAGAAGCTGGTGTGCGTCTCTGCAGTGAGTTTCCACAGTGCAGTGCCCAGAGACCACCTCCAGATCTAAAGCCAGGGCCTTAGTCAGAGGCATTGTTCTGGAGAGTTAACCTAACATGTATGTATTTTGGAGTGGGGGGAATCCCATGTCAACGCGGGGGGAGCATAGAATTTCCACAGAATGGTCCCAGCTGGGTTTGTACCCAGGACCTACTTACTGCACGCCAGCAGTGCTTACCGCTGTGCTACTGTGCTAACTTATGGAACTAATTTAAGTGTTCACACGCCTGTTCCTATTCGGGGTCCCATTCACCCTTACCCCCATGCACCTGAACAAACTTCCATGCATCACGAACACCTCCCCCAATCATCTCTCCATCCC
The DNA here is from genome assembly GCF_026213295.1 of Gadus chalcogrammus. Taxonomy (NCBI): domain Eukaryota; kingdom Metazoa; phylum Chordata; class Actinopteri; order Gadiformes; family Gadidae; genus Gadus; species Gadus chalcogrammus. The sequence goes on from NC_079431.1 coordinate 16,176,581, forward strand.
CGACGACCTCCCATCCACCCCCACCACCTCCCCATCCACCCCCACCACCTCCCCATCCACCCCTATAACCTCCCCACCCACCCCACCACCTCCCCATCCAACCCCACCACCTCCCCATCCAACCCCACCACCTCCCCATCCACCCCACCACCTCCCATCCACCCATACCTCCCATCCAACACCATCACTATCACCTCCCCATCCGTCCCACCTACCCACCCCACCCCCCCACCCCCATCACCTCCCCATCCACCCCCATCACCTCCCCACCCTCCCCATCAACCCCACCACCTACCCACCCCACCCACCCCACCCCCATCACCTCCCCATCCACCCCCATCACCTCCCCACCCACCCCACCACCTCCCCATCCAACCCCACCACCTGCCAACCTCACCCACTAGGGATGGGCAAAATGATTATTTTCCGGGAACTAGTTCTTTCAGTTCAGTTCACTATAACGATTCGTTCGTTTGATTCGTTCGTTAAGTCAAATTACGTCATTTGACAGGGAATCCCACAGGTGTCTGCCCCCCCCCGCGAGACGGCCCTGAGCATAATTTAAGCGACTTCTAGGCTCTACCCCTGTGAAAATCGACAAGATATACTATATAGTATAACCAAACGTCCCACCAATATTTATACCACTTGCTTACTCTCTATATGTCATTCATGGTTTTATATTTATAATTGTATTATACTTTACATTTAATTCTTCATTATTCAGGCATTAAAAAAACGAACTGCAGTTTAATTTCTTTGTTCTTGAATGACGTAGAATGGAGCAAAGACTCCTGGGATTGGGAAATGCGTTTATCCAATAAACAGATGGAGGTCAAGTCTATTTTCGGAAATGTAGGGGGGATATATGAGTCGAATGGTATGACCCAAGATACGTCAGACAGAGAACCAGTTCTTCTTGTTTTGGGGAACCAGTTCTTGTCGTTCAAGTTCGGGATTCGTTCGTTGTGAACGAATCGGTCGCGACCGACTCATCCCTACCACCCACCCCACCCATCAACTCCCCATCCACCCCCACAACCTCCCCACCCACCCCATCACCTCTCCATCCACCCAGCCCACCTAGCAATGCGTGTGTGTAAATTGTAGCATTGGCTAAAACCCATCCGTCAGATCAGTGTGACCCCTGACCCCGACCTAGTCGGGGAGAGTGGAAACAAGCTCTTCCCAAACGACACTGCGGTGAGAATGACCAGGCACACGGAGGGCCAGTCGGAGAGGAAGTGTGATGGGGCAGTTTGTCTAGGTATTTATATATCATGACCGCAGTCTGAAGGGGGGAATTATTGAAGTACAAAGGCTCAAGATGTACTCACACACACGTCATTGAGAGAATGGGTAAGGGTAAGGGGAATTGGTAAGGATAGAAATTGATTCCTGAAAGTCTTGAAAGTGGCCCCTTTTGCAAATGAAAAAAGTCGGATCATAATGAAATCCTGTTATTGCAGTTGTCTTGTCCCCGCAGAGGGTGGACTTTGAAAAATTCTTATCCAAACTAATCTGTAAGTAAGTCAGAGAAGAGGGTGATAAGGAGGCGGAACGCCGAGATTAAAATAGAGAGATGGGGGTGAGGAGAGAAGAGAGGAGAGAATTGAGATCGGAGAGGGAAGAAAGGGAAGAGGGGGGGAGAAGAGAGAGAGAGAGAGGGAGAGGGAGAGAGAAAGAGAGGGAGGGGATAGAGAGACGGAGAGAGAGAGAGGAGAAGCGAGAGCGAGAGATAAGTTGGCACTGATATGTACCATCCTTCTTCTGGGCTTTGATAA
>NC_079431.1:16178464-16203464 GCF_026213295.1 Gadus chalcogrammus
TATTTTTAGCGTGTGTGTTGTCTGTGTTGTGTCTGTTGTGTGCGCTTGTGTGTGTCCTGTGCATGACAATGTCTTTACCTTGTATTTGAATGGTGGTCAGTCATGTCTGAACGACATGCGTGTAGGATGTGGGTCCTCCGCTACATCTATGTGCGTGAATGGATCAATGGAGAGAGTGGGGGGGAGGGAGGGGAGGGAGGGGGGTTCTCTGGGAGAGGGACAGGAAGGCAACAAACGGGAAGATAGAGTGGCCTGAGATGAACTGCTGTTCCGCAGTTACTTACTACGCTTGTGTTACATCTGTAACCGTGTTTAGCGTCCGCTGGGGTCCACATGCCAGTGTGTGTGCGTATGGTGGTGTATTTGTGTGTATGTTGCGTTGTCGTTTTTTGTGTATTTGCTTGTCTGTTTGATACGGCTGAGTATTTTCTGCATACGCTTTGAGGCGGGTCGGGATATATGCATCGGGTTGTGCGCATGTGTCTGAATATTTTGAGGAATCTCTGTTCATTTGACTTGGTGTTTGAATGAGTTGGCTGTTGGGGGTTTCCAAGAGGAAAGTGACGAGAGGGAGAGGGCGAGGGCGCATAGACAACCTTCAATTCCTCCAATGCTCTGCGGATAAGTTAATAAAGTCTAATGATGAATGATAACAACCGCCCTTCATAGTTCGACATGTTGTATGTTTTTGGTGTGTGTGCGTCTGCTTAGTTAGGTATGCTTGTGTGTGTGCGAGTGGTGTGTGTTTGTGTGTGTGTGTGTGTGGTGTGTGTGTGTGTGTGTGTGTGTGTGTGTGTGTCGTGTGTGTGTGTTGTGGTGTGTGTGTGTGTGTGGTGTGTGTTGGTTTGTGTGTGTGTGTTTGTGTTGTGTGTGTATGCATGGTGGTATGTACACTCACATTTCAATGCACAATACAGCGCTGTACCTTAATGTTTTTCCCTTCAGCATGGTAGGGGTCTGTCTGTGTGAGGTCCTCTGCACGGCTGTTCATGTTTTGTGTGCGTGGCGAGCCAGTGGCCAGAGTGAGTCTCCTCTCGTCTTGTCTCCTAGCTACTTCCCCTCCGTAATGACTTTGCCCAAACGGAAAGACCCGGTGCACAACATCTGCCGTAACACTAGGATCCTAGATTCACGTGTGTATGTGTGTGAGTGTGTGTGTATGTGTGTGTTCCTCGTTACACAGAAAGGACAATACGCAGTAGCACTTAGAGATCTGAAGTTAGATTTGTGTGTGTGTTTGTGTGTGTATGCCTGTATGTTTGCATGCCTGTATGTTATCAGCATGTCCTGTTTTAACGGGGTCTTAACTATGTGACCCAGAGGTCAAGACAGACCCTTTTAAAAGGCAAGTGGTTAAAGGGTTACAAGCATCAGCTATTGTAGATCATGAGGGGGTGAACATAAACCTGTCACATGTTTCTATTGTTTGTGACATCAGACCAGGACATTTAAAATGACCCATGCTTTGTAGAGTGTGTTGATGCAGCCACTAGCCTTCTCCTATCGGTTGTTGGAATTCCTAACAATGAAAGCACCGATGCAGTGCTCTCATTTTGGCTTTTAAGTTCTTATCTGCGTTTTCTCGTGTGTACAAATGCATTCTTCATGGCACCTAATCATGTCGTACACTTAACAGCCCGATGAGAGGTGTTTTGTGTTTGCATGCGTGGCTGCATGCGTTTAAGTCTTTATGCATGGCGTTCTGCTCGCATTCCATTATGTGTGTGTGTCTGTGTGTGTGTGTGTCTGTGTGTGTGTGTGTGTGTGTGTGTGTGTGTGCTGTGTGTGTGTGTGTGTGGGTGTGTGTGTGTGTGTGTGTGTGTGTGTGGTGTGTGGTGTGTGTGTGTGTGTGTGTGACTGTCGGTATACGTTTGCATGCCTGTGGTATTTGTGCACATCTGCGCGTGTAAGTGTGTTCATGTGTGTGTGCGTTGAGCCGTGACCGTGACCTCAGTATTTCACAACGGGACCGTGTGATCTTTAGCACGGAGGGCGCCCTGCAGCGTGAGAACACCCCAGCACCGGACGGACAACATGTTGGCTCCCGGCCCTCGGCTGCGATGAAATCGCCTCAGTTTTGCCTTCAATCGCTGAAGGCAGAGGATCAATGGCCGGTTTACGACGCATTACAGGGCGTCCACCCAGACTTTACTTCACTTGACATCACTGCGTTAATGCCCGGCGTTTATGCTGACATCGTTGGGCTTCACTGCCAGCCCTGCTCGTGTGCACTTTTGTGTTTGTGTGTGTGTGTTTGTGTGTGTGGGTTTACCCATTCAGTATTGGTATTGGTCACTTCTTCTTAGAGCTGATTCATCAGAATAGATACAACATTTGTGTAGTTCTTTTGTTTGGTTCTCCGGTTCGATATGGATAACGTAGATCAGGTCCCATGAAAGTGTTTACCCATCTGGGGGGCGGTCTAATGTGGTGATAGGCACCTTCATTGATGACATTGTAAGGTCCTCTCAAGATCAAGGCTGAGACCCTCAACTTGTGGTTTCGGACCTCACAAAACCCCCGACTTTGCGTCAGGGCTGAGCGTAGCTGTTAGGATCTTCCTCAGAACAGTGTGAGTCTGAACTTGACATACCGTGTGTTGGCCTAACGTCTGGCCGAATCATCGAGGGCCAATATGCAAATCCAAAGGAATCTGCTGACTCATACTAGCAGTAACACCAACATTGATGACAATTTGACTCACGCGCCATCTCTGAGGAAGAACCACTCAACCGTACTATCTGAGTCATTTAGCAGAAGCTCACCAAAACATCTGAGCCCCTATCTTCTACCATCCGTTGTCAACACACATATCTGAAGATAGTCCTCTGCATAGTTGATGGGTGCGTGGCGTCAACACGGCATTGTCCAAACATGTTTGGGTTTCAGGCCGCCTACAGCTCCCCCCTTCACCCGTATCCCAGGGTTCCTTGGACAGGGGTGGCTCAGTGTTCAACCCCCCCACCCCCACCCCCTGCTTGGACAGCTGTTGAAGCCATGTCTGCTGCTGTTGGGAAGTCTGGACATCCACTGGCAAGCCGCCGCCCATGAGTGGCTCACAGCAGGCGTTATTCATCCTTACTATCTACCCGGGAAACAGAGCTCCAGTCACCACCGCCCCTACCTCCTCCTACCTCCTCCCTCTCCCCCTCACCACCACCCCTACCTCCTCCTACCTCCTCCTATCGCCTCCCTCTCCCCCTCACCACCTCCCTCCCTCGTCACCACCCTATTTCTCCAACCACCATCCCTACCCTCTCCCCCCAAGCTCTCCTCCCTCCCTCAGCCCTTTCTTCCCTCTCCCACCACCGCCTCTCTCTCTCTTCCTCTCCCCCACCACCACCTCTCTCTCTCTTTCTCTCCCCCACCACCACCTCTCTCTCTCTTCCTCTCCCCCACCACCACACGCTCTCCCTCACTACTACCTCCTCTCTCCCCCATACTCCTCTCTCTCTCGCCCCCCACCACTGTCTCTCACTCTCTCCAACCACCACCTTCTCTCTCTCCCCCTCCACTGCAACCTCTCTCTCTCGCCCCCACAACTGCCTCCTCTCTCTCTCTTTCTCTCTCTCTCTCTCTCCCCCAACTCCTGCCTACTCTCTCTCTCTCTCCTTCCCTCGCCCACCAACCTCTCTCTCCGCCACCACCGCCTCCCACCGACTCACAAAATGACTAACCACGCCTACAGTACAAGCCAGCCCACAAGACATCGCAGGACAGACTAGACGTTTGTGTGTGTGTGTGTGTGCGTGTGTGTGTGTGTGTGTGTTGTGTGTGTGTGTGTGTGTGTGTGTGTGTGCGTGTGTGCATGTGTGTTTTTGTGTGTATGTGCATGGAGATTTTGTTTTTGTTACAACACTTTTTCAGTTTTCATTTTCACTTCCATATCTGTCCATGTTTTTCCTGTCTTTCCTTCTGCGTGCATTCCCGCTCGCTCTCACACACATACACACCCACACACACACACACACACACACACACCACACACACACACACACACACACACACACACACACACACACTCCACTCACATCACACTCACACTCACACTCACACTCACACATACACATACACATACACACACACACAGACACACACTCACACACTCACACACACACACACACACACACATGCCATAGTCTGTACTGTAATCAGAAAAATGCAGTATTTTATCAGCTCCTGTCGCTGCTCCGTCAGCCTCAGAGAGTGTGCATGTGCGGCGTGCTCGACGAGTCTGTCTGTGTCCTGTCAGGCAGTCATAACCGTAATTAGTCTAAACGCCTTAACCTTCTTGTCTTTTTGGATGAACTAATTAATTACAAGAGATGGGAGACAGAGAGGGTGATGGAATGGGTCAAGGGGAGCCCTACGGCCAATACATTTTGGCACGTCGACCACATCGTTTTTTTCAAGGACATTGTGTGTTTCGTACATCAGATAACGGAATGATTTTCTATATATATATATATATATATATATATAAATCCTGCAGCATTACTTTCACATGACAGTGAATGCTTAATCGCTGGATTGGATAAGTACCCATGCTGATAAATGCACTCAGATGTAACAGTAAGTAGTTGGAGTCTTTTCTGGTGTAACCAATCATGGGTGATTCATGAAATGCTGGAAAAAGTGCAACGGCACATTATCTTTTGCCGTTCTAAACACAGGTACAAGCTGCACGTCCGCAATACATTAGAGGTACAGATAATGTAGTGCTTTGGCAAAGCCTTGTGCATTTCAGCTGGGCTTTTAGTGTAATGAATAGCATCTTAGAAGAGCATCATAAGGGCAAGCGGAGACGCTTAGCGATGCTTTTGGAGGCTATCTCATGACGTTCCTCGTGAGTATGGAAGATTCTGCAGTAGATATAACACACATCTTGTGTAGCTCGAACAATTCTATACATTGAAACATCAAACTGTTGTTGCTCCATTGACAACAGAATGATTTACAAGTGGTTTATAGCTTTTACTAAACTTATGAGCCTGTGGGTAGCGATGTTTTGTTTAGCAAGCTTCTTAGCAACCGAATGTGAATTAACCATAACTGTTTTTGTATTGTAACTCATTAATGATACTGTTATTACTGAAATATGTAGATAATTTGAAATACTTTCTACGGCATGAAGTCGCTCGCGGTACCCTGCAACCATCTGTTTGCCTTTACAATCTCAGACTCCATCTAATGGCCTACCCCCTAACAGTGGAACATTATTCTGAAAACTTTAATGATGGCTAATTTTTGTCTAAGTGGCTCCTTGCAATCAACCAAGCCGGGCCAGTTAACTTGCATAATGGTCCTCTATTCAACTGAGTCGCAGTTTAAAGGAGGTGGGGGCGGTTGGAGGGGGGGGAAGAGAAAAGTTCACTCATATTTATCATCCGTTTTGTACAGTTTCTCGCTGGCTTTGATGCAGTTGGTTGAGTTTGACAAAAGAGTTTATATTGTGGTCCCCATTGATTTAGATCCCAGTGTGAAGCCATTGAAATGGCAATCGGCTTACGGTTTGCCGAGGCTGCCAGAGCCGACGTCGTTTATTTATACGCTCACCACACATCATTTATGGAGCAGGCAAAACTCAGTGCAGGGCCTTAATTCACCCTTGCAAGCCACTAGCTTGAGAAACAGGGATATTTCTCTGGAAAACTGTAGGCTTATTGGATGTGTCTCCTTCGATTAATCACGCTCAATGCTTTGTTTGGTCTAGGCTTGCCCCGCGCCTTTCCACTGGGAAACCTAGTTATACTTTCACCTTAAATAAATGTCGGGCCGGAGACCTCTGCATCCCTGGGAGGGTGTTAGGCCTCAAGGGAATTGATTGGTGGATGGGCAATGTGTGTTAATACTAGTCTGTACTCTGTGAGGGAGAGTTGAGGAACATGATGGATCAGTAATGATTGCAACTTGTTGCCATGATTAGTTGTTTATGATGGCACATCCATTCAAATCATTGCATGTATTTTAATTATGTCCACATGTAATTGACACGTTGGCATGAGTTGGGGTATGGAAATTAAGGAACGGTTGTATTTGTGACAGATGTTGACACATTGTTAGGGATCCTGATGTTTATAATGGATTCTGAATTAATTCAGAGGCCTATGTTTGCACGTACAGCTGCCAGACCACACAAGCTGGACTGAACTTTATTAATCCAAATCTCATTTCACTCTCAGATATTTGAGATCTTGGAAATTGGGAGCCTGGTTTTCTCGGACAAGATGGCCGACTTGTGTTTTGAACCGCTGTAGCCAAATGCGACTTCACTGCGTACAGCTTCGCCTCAGATTTGTGGCTGATTGCCAAGATCAGCTCTTGGCTGGCTTCCCCGCAGGGATTTACATTAGAAGTAGTTTGAGAGTGAAATGGCTTACACTAACAGATGACGACTTTGAGACCATATAAGAACTTTTTCTTGGGAAAGGAACAATAGCGGGGAATGGCTATCGCAAGGACAAAATCAGATTACCTTAGCGAAAGATTTTTTTCTGTTACTGCTGTTATGTAAGGACTTAATAGATCTTTGGTGTTGATAATATAATTTGTATGTGGTGGGAATATAAATTTAATTATATTAGGTAACACAAAATGTATATTGTACACATTTTGTACACAATATACTAAAAAACTGCCACAAGCCAGTGGGATTAAACTGTAATGTTAACTGCTATCATAAGAGATAAAGTAAGAGTGAAATGCATCAATCATTTCAGAGAAATCTAAAAATATTGAAAAAAATAGAAAAAGAAGACAAACCCAAATCATGTCTCTGGATCGCATACCATAAACCCAGAACAACAAATATAAGTTGTTTTGCTCGTTATCGCGGGGGTTTCCAGCAGATTGGGGCGTGGGGCAGAGGGGCCAGGTCCCTCTGCTCCTCCATTACAAGGCATGGGGGAACTGTGTGAACACTATGTGAAATATGTCTCCTATGTACATGTGCCAGAAGGACTGGGAAGAGGGTGGTGGTGGTTGGGTGGGTGGGTGTAGGGTGGGTGGGTTGGATTTTTTCTTCCCTTATCAGTCCCGTCTCTCTGAGGAATGTTTATAGAGAGCAGGCCTGTTTCCAAGGTTACGCCAGAACAGCCCTGTGTGTTTTTGTTTGCCCTCCAACGCTGATTGATGGGCATGGCGGCTCGCCGGCGACCATAAAGTCGGGAAACGCCTCTGCCAACCCGAGTGCAGCGCTCCCTGTGCCAGACTGAGGCCGACCAACGTGCCGAACAACCGAGTGGATGGCGGACAAACGGCAGTGTTCGCCTGCGGCTCTGTGGTGTCGCAATTGGATTTGACAAGTTGTTTGCGTTTTGATTGGATGGGTTGCTTCAGACTAGCTTGTTCCCTGACTGGTCCACCAAATTCATACACGCTCATACTCACATATTCACATTTTCTGGAGAAAATTGCCATGGCAAAGCCACGGCCATATTCCACATGCTCCATTCCCCTTGATTCTATTGCCTCTGGTAGTTTCACTATTATTTCATCCAAAGACACTTTTAGATAAAGGCCATTACAGAGAAGGTAAGGGTTAGGCATCGCATCTTAGGCCTCAATGATGCCTACATGCATTGGGGATCTAACCTATACTCTTTTGGTTTGGCCACGATACTATCCTTCCCCACATATGAGATCGCATGCACACGCACACACACACACACACACACACACACACACACACACACACACACACACACACACACACACACACACACACACACACACACACACACACACACACACACACACACACACACACACACACACACACACACACACACACACACACACACACACACACAGAAGAGTCACACAAACACATAGATGAGTGACAGCTGGCCCATCACAACCGGGTTTCCTGAAACATCAGCGAGGACTATCCATAATCCCCTAGGATTTCCTGACCCGGGTCTCTGGGACGTCTCCTAGCTGTCTCCCAGCTCCTGTCCTCCGGGTTGAATGTGCTTGAGCGCCAGCATTGGTTAGCGCAGACGCGTCTTGGCTTGTTCCACTCGCTGGTGACAAGGGAATGGTGCAGCATACCTGGCCCATGAGGTAGGGAATAACACCAGGAAGTGTAGGGAGTGTGTCGAGAAGAGTTGAACATAGGGCACCAACATTGAATCATTATACTTTCAGGTCCTCAACAATACAGCATGGTACCTGTGGTACAGGAACACTGTGTACGCAGTGGTTTAGTATGGAACAGATATTTGACTGTACATTTGTCCTCTGCTTGTAATATCTCTTGGAGAAATAACATTTAGATTGACATTTAGGGCATTTAGCAGGCGCTTTTATCCAAAGCGACTTCCAATAAGTACATTTGTCAGAAGAAAGAGAAACAATATATCGTTTTCATCACAGTAAGGATGTTCATAGAAACAAGGTGCCAAGCACTAACAATTGATTAACCCATTCCCCTTATACAACGCAGGTGGCTAGGAGAAGATGCTACACAATGCAAAGTACTATTTTTAAGTGTGAGGACGTACAGCATACAATTAGTGCGTTAGAGGGGTGTGTGGAGGTAAGGCTAGGTGAACTCCGATTCTTGAGTCTTTTGCAGAAGCTGGTGTGCGTCTCTGCAGTGAGTTTCCACAGTGCAGTGCCCAGAGACCACCTCCAGATCTAAAGCCAGGGCCTTAGTCAGAGGCATTGTTCTGGAGAGTTAACCTAACATGTATGTATTTTGGAGTGGGGGGAATCCCATGTCAACGCGGGGGGAGCATAGAATTTCCACAGAATGGTCCCAGCTGGGTTTGTACCCAGGACCTACTTACTGCACGCCAGCAGTGCTTACCGCTGTGCTACTGTGCTAACTTATGGAACTAATTTAAGTGTTCACACGCCTGTTCCTATTCGGGGTCCCATTCACCCCTTACCCCCATGCACCTGAACAAACTTCCATGCATCACGAACACCTCCCCCCAATCATCTCTCCATCCCCCGACGACCTCCCCATCCACCCCCACCACCTCCCCATCCACCCCCACCACCTCCCCATCCACCCCTATAACCTCCCCACCCACCCCACCACCTCCCCATCCAACCCCACCACCTCCCCATCCAACCCCACCACCTCCCCATCCACCCCTATAACCTCCCCACCCACCCCACCACCTCCCCATCCAACCCCACCACCTCCCCATCCAACCCCACCACCTCCCCATCCAACCCCACCACCTCCCATCCACCCACATAACCTCCCATCCAACACCATCACTATCACCTCCCCATCCGTCCCACCTACCCACCCCACCCACCCCACCCCCATCACCTCCCCATCCACCCCCATCACCTCCCCACCCACCCCACCACCTCCCCATCCAACCCCACCACCTACCCACCCCACCCACCCCACCCCCATCACCTCCCCATCCACCCCCATCACCTCCCCACCCACCCCACCACCCTCCCCATCCAACCCCACCACCTACCCACCCCACCCACCCCACCCCCATCACCTCCCCATCCACCCCCATCACCTCCCCACCCACCCCACCACCTCCCCATCCAACCCCACCACCTGCCAACCCCACCCACTAGGGATGGGCAAAATGATTCTTTTCCGGGAACTAGTTCTTTCAGTTCAGTTCACTATAACGATTCGTTCGTTTGATTCGTTCGTTAAGTCAAATTACGTCATTTGACAGGGAATCCCACAGGTGTCTGCCCCCCCCCGCGAGACGGCCCTGAGCATAATTTAAGCGACTTCTAGGCTCTACCCCCTGTGAAAATCGACAAGATATACTATATAGTATAACCAAACGTCCCACCAATATTTATACCACTTGCTTACTCTCTATATGTCATTCATGGTTTTATATTTATAATTGTATTATACTTTACATTTAATTCTTCATTATTCAGGCATTAAAAAAATACGAACTGCAGTTTAATTTCTTTGTTCTTGAATTGACGTAGAATGGAGCAAAGACTCCTGGGATTGGGAAATGCGTTTATCCAATAAACAGATGGAGGTCAAGTCTATTTTCGGAAATGTAGGGGGATATATGAGTCGAATGGTATGACCCAAGATACGTCAGACAGAGAACCAGTTCTTCTTGTTTTGGGGAACCAGTTCTTGTCGTTCAAGTTCGGGATTCGTTCGTTGTGAACGAATCGGTCGCGACCGACTCATCCCTACCACCCACCCCACCCATCAACTCCCCATCCACCCCCACAACCTCCCCACCCACCCCATCACCTCCCCATCCACCCAGCCCACCTAGCAATGCGTGTGTGTAAATTGTAGCATTGGCTAAAACCCATCCGTCAGATCAGTGTGACCCCTGACCCCGACCCTAGTCGGGGAGAGTGGAAACAAGCTCTTCCCAAACGACACTGCGGTGAGAATGACCAGGCACACGGAGGGCCAGTCGGAGAGGAAGTGTGATGGGGGCAGTTTGTCTAGGTATTTATATATCATGACCGCAGTCTGAAGGGGGGAATTATTGAAGTACAAAGGCTCAAGATGTACTCACACACACGTTCATTGAGAGAATGGGTAAGGGTAAGGGGAATTGGTAAGGATAGAAATTGATTCCTGAAAGTCTTGAAAGTGGCCCCTTTTGCAAATGAAAAAAGTCGGATCATAATGAAATCCTGTTATTGCAGTTGTCTTGTCCCAGCAGAGGTGGACTTTGAAAAATGTCTTATCCAAACTAATCTGTAAGTAGAGTCAGAGAAGAGGGTGATAAGGAGGCGGAACGCCGAGATATAAAAATAGAGAGATGGGGGGTGAGGGAGAGAAAGAGAGGAGAGAATTGAGATCGGGAGAGGGAAAGAAAGGGAGAGAGGGGGGGGGAGAAAGAGAGAGAGAGAGAGGGAGAGGGAGAGAGAAAGAGAGGGAGAGGGAGAGAGAGAGAGAGAGAGAGAGAGAGAGAGAGAGAGAGAGAGTTGGCATCTGATGTGTACCATCATTCTTCTGGGCTTTGATAAAACCCTCCAAAAAGCACACTTCGACCCTAGCGCTGGCACTGTCCGTCGGGCCAGCACCACATCAGGACTCCTGTTGCTGGTTACACTTCGCAAATTCAATTTGCGCATTGCATAGTTCTGCCGGGCCGTGCCAGATGCAGAGATCTGGATAAACATAAGAGTACTCTGGGCAGCTTCGTGTTTACGCGGCCGTTTAAATCCCACACTGCATAGCACGACATCGCTCTTTCCCCCCCCTGGATATAAACGTATTCGCTCAGAAATCATTTCACGACGTGTTATGGTAGCGTGGTGTGCAGCTATGAGGAGTTCATAAGTTCACAGTTTGCTGTAACACACTTTTACAACTTCAAACAGAAATAAAAATGCTTTTCTGCTGTTGCCTCCTACCGATCAAATATGTGAGATATGTTATCTTTAAATCAAAATGAAATGCATCTTTAAACATCTTTGGGCCCTATCTTGCATCCAGCGCAATTGACTTTCTGCACTGATGCATATGTCGTTGCTAGTTTGCAACTGGCGCAGAGTGTTCTTTTCCCTCCACCGCCACGCGTCTATAAATTAGGGAATGATCTTGCGCCCCAAGGGGCAGCTCGACGAAAGGAGGAGGGGAGTTATGGCGCAAACATTCCCTGGTGCTATTATGCAGTTTCAGAAAACAATTCCGCCACAAACTAGGAAATACCTGGTTTAAAGTCAGTGGCGTGTTGTTCAGATGCTATTTTAAGGGAGCATGCATAATGTTGCTTATGCACCTTGCGCATACACTCTGCTACTCTCATCTACCTAGCCACACATTCTTGGTAAATTATTTGGGAAAGAACAGCTGATACAAAGGTAATAAGTTTTACTTTTAAATCAATGCATCTGCAAACACTATGCAGCAAACACATATTTTCTACACACAGACATCGTGTACAAGCCCATAACTTTTAGGATTGATGAATATTTGATCGTAAGAGTGTTAAAAATAATGAATGAATGCGGGCGCGCGTGTGTGCGTCCATCTGTTTAAACACACGCAAACTAAACACGTAACGCATGATACAGTCCGTGGCAATGTATATTAACAGGGGGACACATGCATATTAGGAACGATAATGCATACAATACTTGTAAGAAACTATGTTTGTTAATGTATTGCGTAGATCATTAAGTTACCATCACAGTTACCGCATATCATATGTGTGTTAAGTTTTCTTTGCTGAAATTTACTTGAGGACTCAGTATTTCTGAAGTTGTGGAAGAAAACGCTATTCCATGTGTGAATTAGGCCATATTATTTGGCCATAAACTGAGCCATTTGATGTTTGAAATTCATGTGGTCTGGCATCTGTCTCATCGGAGACTGCAAACACGCTGTCAAAATATCAACTCGTCAGATTCAAATGCGTTCATGGCTCTTAAAAGGGATGGGAGATGGCACTCTAATTGGTTTTTATTGCACGTTACCCAAACCACACCTACGGGTAATTAGGTTATTAGGTTAATTACTTCAGACCAACCCTTTTTAGATTTGCGCCGGGCGCATGAGTCAATTATCCGCCAGTAAAATAGCAACATCGCCATAGAACCGCCCACAAAGCTACTTGCGTTTGGCGCTTCTCACTTGCGTTTCAGACCATTAAAATAGGGCCCTTAATGGTTAAAGTAAAGATATATATCTCCGAGCAGCATTACAATCAGATATAGATATAAATCATGTAGGTTATAATGAGTAAATAAATGAAACATTTCTACACCATGCCGCAATATAGAGCAATACATTGTTTCTCCCACCGCCTGTTCGATGGAAATACGGCCTAGCTTGAGACGTCTCTGAAAGCAGTTTTGCTGAAATTGATGAACAGAACAACGTCAGGCCCTGCAGACCCTCAAAGGTCGTTAGCAAGGATTCGTTAGGATACTAGGGCGCTGGGGGGTGGGTGGGTGGTTCGGGGATGGGGGGGTGGGGAGCCGAGAGCAGCAGCATAATTGGCCTGTATCTAGATCTGGAGTATCTCAGTGGCTCGGTAGGAAACCAGCTGGGACAAAATGGCATCCCACAAGCACCCAGGCTCCTCTAACGTGAACCTTTGTCCGCGGGAAATGGACCTTGGCTTAATGCTGTTAACACAAGCGCGTACGGAATGCCACCGCACAATTACTCTTTTATTATATGACACTCATTTGAGCGCTCCCGATACGATAGCATCAACACACGCTCGCGGCCTGGCCCCCCTCTCTCCCCCCTATCTCCCCTCGCGCACGGCGGACAAAGCTGTCCGTCCAGCCGTGTTCTGTGAATGCTCTCAGAGAAGGGTTCGGTGCAACCATGAGGTCTGTCGTGTTTGTTGTTGTGGATGCTAGCCACGGTTGGTTTAGCTTCTATGCGAGGGCTTCTGCTATGCTAACGAAGAGAGGTTGGATTACGTAGTCTGCTCAATGAACCCATAGTGAATAGTACTGGGTAGTAATGACGTTAACGGTACTGGTTCGTTAGTAGGCTGTGACTACAACTTTGGCGAAGAAATAACATCACATATAGTGTTATGTTTGCGATGAAGAAACGTGTCAGAGTTTATTGGGTCGGGGTGAGATTCAACATCTATCATAGGAATAGACACCGCAACCTGCAGACAGCCTATGATAGAGCAAAACAAAACACACACGCAAGCACCATTCAAACTTTTGATCCAGATCTATTTGAGCCTGCTGTTACACTCTCCCTCCACAGAGCCCTGACACATTCCTCCTCGCTCTGTTGTCTTTTGTGCGTGTCAGGAGTCCGTTACACAGGGCAGTTTCCTCAACCAACCCCCCCCCCCCCCCCCCCCCATCCCCTGACCTGTGGCTAGCCCGATGCTCACCTGCAACCCCCCAACCCCACCCCGCCCATTTACCCCCCCCCCCCCGCAGCTCCAGGTCCTGCTTTGGTTTCAGGAAGAGAGAAAAAATTAAATAGAAACGGTTCGGAAGCGACTACTTAGCATGAGGGAATGTGAGGTATTCGGGTCGCTCGCTACCAGGTCGAGAGTGCGGCCTGCCCACCGTCTGACCTTTACTTGGGGGGGTGTCGGGTAACGGCTGGGGGAGGCCCGGGTGTGCAGTGGTCTGAGGGGTGGGGGGGGGGGGGTTGGTTATCATCAGGGATTATGTATTAACACGATTATACGTGTCAATGTGGCTTCTGTTTTTTTTAACAGCGGCTCAATGGAAAAGTCGGATCTCTTTACAATACTGGGTTTCTTCCCTGAGGAAATGCGTACAGAGGTGTAATGGAGAAATGTGATGGAGATGGATTTTCCTTTGTGGGGCCCTTTGTTTAATTTGTCAGCTCTTCGGTAAATCAGTCAATAAAACGTCAGTTTAAATGTCTTCACAGTAGGCCGATTATATTTCGATTGAGTGAGTTTTACTGGATAGTTTTAGGACTGCATGTTTTATCAAATAACCACTCTTTACGTGTACTTTCTTGTGGTAAGATGAGTTCAGGATTGTATTTGACATGAACACTTAAAGACATTTGTGTTAATAACCTTGACAACCATGATTCTGACAGATAATGTTAGCGCTAAACTGCCAATTTACAGCATTGCTATAACTTAACACATTAACACTTGGGAGCTGTGAGTCAATACTGGGCTCTCCTTTAACTTAAAAGCTTTCTACGTTCTAAAGACTCAAGCGCTTATTTGTGTCCCAACTGTAGTTTAGTGCTTGGAAAGTTGAATCATAGGCATTTTTTAGCAATTATTTTGTTATGTGAAAAAAAAATTGGACTGAAAAGAAGCTGAAACTGAAACTGGCCTGGCTCAGATTAAGACCACCCTCCCCGATCACAAAAAAACAACACAAATCAAATTAAAATAAATATGCAAAGGCATCAGTTCAATGTTTTGGGCCTAACTTTGTGTGGTGGTGTGTGACTGCTAAGCCCTGACAAGGCTTATCCCAGGTCTGGTCAGGTGATGTGAACACTCTGCAGGCCCGGGAAGGGTCCTGGGAGTGCGGCGGGGGTGGAAAGTGCGATGTCATCACCACTGAAGGAGTGCCTGTAGACAGGACGGCCTGCAGGGGGGAACAAACACAGGCGATCGGTCTCAGGGTTTGACGTTGACACGAGTCACTGTAAGCTGTCTAGCTTGGGACTCGATCCATGATGCCAGAGAGACGTTCCTGGGAGCAGACACACATTCCCCCACACTTCTCTCTTCCCCCGGGAATGACATGCACAGCAGAGTTCATATACATACATGCCTGCTTTTTTTAAACTATTGTTGTACAAACACTAGCAATGGAATTGTATGCTTAATTTAAGAAGTTTTACCCGTGATGTTGATGATTAATTTTTACTAGAGTTGGCCAATCCCTGTCTTTTGGCAAAAGATAAGGTTGGTTGAGAATCATTTTTGTGAGGTAACTTTACAATACAACCAGTAACGATTGTTTAAACATCCCAATTCCTGAGTTTGAGGAAATCCAAAGGCCACCACCTCTTCATGTGCTAATATTAACAGCTGGACCCTTATGACTTGGGAGGGAATGCCTTCTATCAGATAAAAGTCACTTCCTGTTTAGAGCATGAAATTCCTTTTTTCCCCTGACTGGGGATGATGCGATGGTGATCAGAGGGATAACAAAAATAATACAAATAAAAAATGCAGCGACCCAAATGACTTCATATCCTCCATGACCCTGCAATTTCATTGTAAAATGGCCGCCGTCCAGCAGAGCTTTTAGCTTGATTATATCTGTAAATACACAGACCAGTAGTTCAACACTGTGCTGTAGATTGCTCTAATCAAAAAGCTGACCAATACTAACCAAGCCATACATGGAAGTACTCCCAAATCTATATATACAACTATACCAAATCGCTTTAAGATTTACCACACACAGTATACAGTATTACACAACACGTTAAAATAAGACCACTAAGAATGGTGATAGAAGTGAAGTGTTTTCTCAGACAGGCGAGGAAGAATGTGTTTGCTTCAGGAGTAGCACAAACCAGAAGCGTTGTGTTCACACTCTGAGACTATATCGGTCTGGGCGGTTTACCTCCTTAGTAGAAAGTCCCTTTCTCAGAGGTCAGCTGTCATGATAACCTGGTCAACCTATAACCCAATATATAAATTACACACAAACCACTGAACTACACAACACTAATACAGGAAAGTGGTCAGGGGGTTTGACTCCCAGTCAAAAGGTTGTAGTTAAAACCCAAATGTCTCCAGTCTAACTGTAGGTAGCCACCATGCTTAACTCCTACCGGCTCCTTGCGTGCTAAATGACCTAATAGTAAATAGTAACAGAGATGACGGAGAGAGTAAACAGAGCCATGAATAGGTTGGGAAATAGCACATGTATGCCGACAAATGTTTAAATGACACCAATGAGATATTAAATAACCAAACACTGTTCGAATGCATTTAAAGATGAGCTGGAGCTCATGTGCTATCAACAATGCAGAGAGCTGTTGTTTCTCGGCTATAACAAGCAGAATCTCTGCCCAGATGAAGCTTCGAGTCTAATGTGAACTAAAGAGGGCAGATTAGAGACAGACGGCGGAAGGAAGCCACCATGATGACATCCCTCTCATCCTCATCAAGACGCAGTGTGTGTTTGTCTTTTACATTTTTCTTTTTTTTAACTCTCTTCGTCCCCGGGTTCTATTTGAGGGTCATTATCATTTCCTTCTTCCTGTTTACTGTCCTCAAGGCTGGCAATTTTACCTCCAAGCTCCGATAGCAGAGGGGGTAGTTGATTGGGTAGTAATCCGATTATCCCGGCAGTTCACCGACCGTGAGATTTGTCGTGAACTCGACTTGTGTATTCAACAAAACACCAGGGACTTCCCTGTGTGGCTGTTGCCCTCGATTTTCAAGGCTCTTTAAATAGGCCTTTACTCTTGTTTTGTAGCCTGTCCTCCGGTATGGCTGCTTTCAGCTTTCTTGAGAACCGCTCATCCAAACAACTTAACGTTTGACAATGCGCTTCCTTGGTTCCTCTGCCAAGTGTGAAGTCAGTCGGATGAACGGAATTTGTGAAAAGACGAAAGACAGACAAAAACACATAAATGCAGACATACAGAGACCTCCCCTTGGCTAAAATTCAGTTTAAGCCATATTTTGATGCCATCCTGAGACCAGGGTCATGAAGATGAGAGGAAGAATATATAACCTACAAGACGACTTACATTTGGACCCTCTTTTAACTGTTCAAGCTGTTGTCTTACAAAGCCTCATGTGATGTGACCAGCTGACTGAGTTTGTCTTCTCTTCTTCTTGTTCTAGGTGTCCTCGTCTTGTGTTCCCTCCACTAACTATGAGCTGGTGAGTCCTCCATCTTATCTGTCATCATACTGTACATCACAGAAAGGCTTCATTGAATAAAACTGAGAAAATAACATCTGAACTCAACTCTTTGTACATTACAGAGGCTTATAAATAGGGGTCACATTTTTAAATCATTACCAGTGAGCTTAATACATGGACAAACAGTTGCAGTTAATATGTGATCACATTACAAGCTGCATGAAAACAGATGACTTTGTTTAGGTTTTTATTTTTTAGGAGGGGTGGCTTGTTCAAAAAGATTGAAGTTAAAGGCTTAAGTTCATTCTCTTTAAACCATGTTTGTTTTTTAAATATCATTAAACATTGTGAAAAGTCGCATAGGCATGCAATGATGCTGCCTGGGCCATAAAAAACATATCTGTGCTATGTTGCCTTATTTGGTACTTCGTAAGATGCTGTTTGGACTTGGACCTGTTTCTCTCCCTCTTTATCTCTCTCTCTCTCTCTCTCTCTCTCTCTCTCTCTCTCTCTCTCTCTCTCTCCATCTCTCTCCGTCCCTCTCTGTCGCTCTCTGTCTCCCTCTCTCTCTCTCTCTCTCTCTCTCTCTCTCTCTCTCTCTCTCTCTCTCTCTCTCTCTCTCTCTCTCTCTCTCTCAGTATGTTGTGTGTGTACAAACTGTTCTTTACTTAACTTGGCTCACCAAGACAAACATCCCATGGTTATACCCTGTCCTCGGCTCAAAGTAAATCCTGAAAACTTGCGTAAACGTTGTGGTAATCAAAGCAAACCATATGTTTGTAAAGGTTTTATTCTCTGTTTTTTAACGTGAAAATGTCTTAACTGAAAGAAAGTACGTTTTCCCTCCACCGCCGGCCAATAGGAGATGCCCCAGGGGGCGGAACTGAAAGCATTACGGCAGTTGATTGGCCTCATAAAAGCCGATGAGCTCAGAGAGGAGAGATAATTGAGGCTGAGAAAGACTAGGATGATGTAAAGGCGTAACAAAGCAAACATATCAGCTCATCCATTTTATTGACCAGCTTATTCCTGATCATGGTGACACACATACACACACAGACACACACACACACGCACGCACGCACACACACACACACACACACACACACACACACACACACACACACACACACACACACACACACACACACACACACACACACCACACACACACACACACACACACACACACATACCCCTCCCTCCTCCCCCTTTCCCTGTTTCGCTAGAGACAGTTATCAGGTAGAGAGCAGGGGCGTGGATAACACCTGCACAGTGTGTGTGTTTGGATTCGTCCATGTGTGGGAAAAATGCACAGGTGGTTTCTTCAGGTCAGCCGATGCTCCGCAGATGGTCTTTGGCGGTGTGTGTGTGTGTGTGTGTGTGTGTGTGTGTGTGTGTGTGTGTGTGTGTGTGTGTGTGTGTGTGTGTGCCAAAAGGTGACCAGTTGGACTCCATGTTTGGAGAATTCCTCTCCGCTCCAAGAGAGCCAGAGACAGACATGATTCATGGGAATACTCAGGTGCACATCAGAGCATCCACTATAAATTCACGAACCAAAGAACAACAACAGATATGAATGTGACGTTGTCATCCCAGTTCCGATATTGGACTGGAATACATATTTCTGAGAACAATATACCCACTGTTATTAGTAAAGGCCAAGCAATAAAATCTCTTTAAACATATATATGCTACAAGGAAACAATTTGTATAATTTCAGTCTGAATTTAAAGGTATATTATGTAAAATTTCCATTTCAAATATCTAAAAACGTTAATGGTCAACCTAGAGAAATCTGTAGTTGTATTTACGGTACTGGTCTGTCATTTGGTTTTATGTTAATGGCGTCATATGCCCGTTAGCCACTAACCTTCAGGGAAACACAACAAAACAGGAATCCAGTGGAGACCTCATTTCCAGTTTCTAGTTTTCTCTTTAGCTGTCCGAGAGAACTCCCCCATCTGTTATCGATAGTGTCATCCATACAATTTACTGTTTATTTTAAAGGGGTAAATCATATTTCCTTCCTCATCGCAGCTATCATTCTCTTGCTATCTCTCTATCCCACACAATGACAACGGACAGTCAGTTAATTGCCCATCCTCTGCATGCACTCTCTAAACAAAACAACAACATTTGGGGAAGAAGAATTGTCGTTGACCTTTCCCTGCAAAGGATACAGTTGGCCAAATTCATTAATAGAATCAATCCGGAGTTCAGATATGATTATGAGGAATGCCGGAAATACCAAATACATTTTGTGCAAAACATTTGTACAGAAGAGGTAATTTGCCTATTGTGTAAACGTCTTGACCAACCTATGACTATAAAGAGGTTAGGGAATGCTGCTATTTGACCGTCTCCTGGGCTGGTATTCCCTGCTAGCCGTTTGTCAGATCTTAGTTATTCAGAGTAGAGTCAAATTCTGTAGGAAAGACTGTAATATGTGTGGTAACATTAAAGTTACAGCAACGTTCAACATGCTCATAAAGTTATGTTTATTGTGATTGTTTTGACCTTGGATAAGAGCGCTGGGCTAACCCACGATTGATTTCCCCCACATGACGTTATCAACAGCTGTTTGGGAAGTTGACTCATCTAATGGTAAGTTAGCAGTTCAACCTTATGATAGGCTATTTCATTAGAATTTAATGACATAACGTGACCTAATGTGACCTAATCGTGAAAACATGAATTTTTCCATAAACATGATTTCTGCCTGAATCACGTCAGATAGTTTTTATTTTTTGATAGAGACTTAAACTCCCACTCCCAACTCATGTTACTTACCACATCACAACAAACACGATGTACGGTATATGTTATTGTTTTTATTGAGCGACTCGTAGTGGCTGAAATTACATACTATATCTTGAAATGCATAGCCGGTAGTGGATGCAAAAGACTTTCACATAGTTGAAACAAAAGTTTAACCATATCTTCTCTTAAACCCCAAATCAGACACTCACCATATATAGTCGATAACATAACATACTTACACTCATATCTGGGAATTAAGGCAGACAACCTAAAGCCCACATTTCAAGCTTATATTAAACATTTCAGTATGGAATTAAAAGCACCTGTTTATTTTTAGTGTTGCATAAAAGCATAGCTGAACACATTTTGAGGCACATTTCAGTGGTCTTCATCACGCTGCTGGAGCCTGTGTGATAGGAAGAATGTCATCCGATTTGCCCCGTGCCCGTGTCCTGGCTTGCTGTGCCCGGTGCGACGTGCCGTCATGCCCGTCTGGTGGCCGGTGCATTCCTGAGACGTGCTCTCACCGCCGCATCGGCCCTGACAGGAACAGGCCAGGCAGTCTGGAGATAAATAACTATATCCACCACGTATCAGGATGCTTAGATACGGAGAAGGAGCAACGGTGATGCCGTCAGGCTCCGCTGGTCGAGCATGGCAGGGGATGGGGGTCTGATTCGCCAATGCTAATAATGTAGGCCCTCACGTGATGAAGCATCCACCAAATTGCATATGTTGTTAAATCAGCAAAGGATCCTGGGTATTTCTGTTCGGTATGTAACTATATCTAAACACAAGCCAATCTCCCCTTTTTTCTGTTTCCTAGTGATCTTCAGACGCACGCACACACACACACACACGCACGCACGCACGCACGCACGCACGCACGCACGCACGCACGCACGCACGCACGCACGCACGCACGCACGCACGCAACCACGCACACACACACACACACACACACACACACACACACACACACACACACACACACACACACACACACACACACACACACACACACACACGTTCACTCCCTCACTCCCTCACTCACTCACTCACTCACTCACTCACTCACTCACTCACTCACTCATTCACTCATTCACTCACTCACTCACTCACTCAATCTCAAACACACCAAAACAAACACACACACAGACACGTACGCACGCACGCACGCACGCACGCACGCACGCACGCACGCACGCACGCACGCACACATTTTTAAGTCCCGCAGAAGCCTTCCACCTATGACAGCTGGGTTCTCCCTGGGGTCTTCTGTAGAAACAGTGCCACTACATGGTTGATTAATGAGACTCCGTTATAGTTAATGAAGAAGGGCCAGCTTTGGCAATCAACCCTCCTGTGTTTAGACCTGACATACTTGGCTGAGTTTCCCATTTCGCTCAGTATAAACGAGGCATCCTGGGATAATATATTCCCCAAGCCGAGATTCCCAATTCCCCGACCTCGGATGATCATAAAAACAAGCATCATGTGGAAAGACCGGAGATTTGTAAGCGCTGCGTTATTGCTATTTTCTCAGTGTTTTATTGCGTGCCGAAGCTGCCTTGTACTGTATGCTAACGAGTGAACGTATACGAGTGCTTACAAGTTGGAGGTTTGACTTCATCTGAAGGCTTCTCTATTTTTTTAAATTATGCACTGACGGTGTTGTAAGGTCTTATAAATGCGTCCGCCAAATGTTTTTCCACATATATCACCATAGTTTACTTCGTGAAAGAAGTAGGGCATTGTACTTGAACCTTGTTCTGTGTCTCAGTCTCTACTTAAATTAAGCTAATACTAGCTGTTTAGTTTAGCAAGGCAGAGGAAGTTAAACAACCCCCCCTGACTCAGTGCAGTGGCTTCCTAGCTCGCTCAAATCTTCTGGAAAAAGTCCTGTAACAAAGGAGATACGTAGTGGGGGCAAGGTGAGGACATCCGCTACTTGATGGTAGCGATAAGTGCTAATGACAATAGCTACAGGGCGGCCCTGGGACTCTGTTTTGATGTCTTTCTAAGACACAATGGAGGCCTAAACAGTGACGCCTGCTTAGAAAGCACTCGCTCACCACCAGCAGCAAAACAGTGTTGTTTTTCAGTCGCTTGGGCCTCATGACGTCAACGATAAGGGATGTATGGAATTTACTTTTCAGGATATTATGGAATGCTGCTTTGACGGGAGAGGCAGGATTGGGGAGTGACTCCTAGCTGAAGTATCCGGGTTTGATTCCCCCGATCTGCGCCTTAATGACATGCATCCAAATTCATTATTCATTAATTTCTCACCTTGGCTAAAGTAAACAATCGACTATATGATAGCAAACCGAAAAAAGAGCGGCAATATAAATGGGCTCTTGCGATAAAGAGTCTTCAGACAAGCTTCCATTGTGCAACAGTACACCAGATGCATTTTAACACAACACAGAGCGGAAAAAAGCACCAGCCATCCATCAGCACAAAATATTTTCTTCACCCAGCCACCCTCTCCCTCCCTCCCTCCCCTGGCCTCACATGTTGTCGGCAGCCCACTGGCGGTTACATAACGAGCCAGAGGAAGGCTCGGTTGCAGCCAGTGTCGGACAGGGTGGGGTGAGAACCTCAGCGGAGTCAAAGGTGCTCTCGGGCCACCGGCACTGCTGGGCTTTTTCTCACAGAAAAGCCACACCCCATGCCAGACTCTAGCCCCGCCTACTGTTTCATGCTCCCTGAAGGAACATACCCCCCACGTCCTGCTGCTCTCCTCGGGGCCAATCAGGATCCCTGAATCCCAGGCATGTTAGTAGGCCCGCCCACTTGAAACAGATACAACACAACACACGCAAAAACCAACACACACACACACACACACACACACACACACACACACACACACACACACACACACACACACACACACACACACACACACACACACACACACACACACACACACACACACACACACACGCAGCTTCCTTCAGCAGTAGCATGTTTGGATTCCTGTGACATGGCCCTGGGAAAACATTAAAGAACAGCTGTATGTGTGCGCGTGTGTGTGTGTGTGTGTGTGTGCGTATGTCTGTTTGTGTGGGATAGAGAGAGAGAAAGAGAGAAAGCGAGAGACAATGCTGTGCGACGGAAGAGAGAGTGTGGGATAGTTGTGTGAGTGTGAGAGAGAGAGAGAGAGATAGAGCGAGAGAGAGAGAGAGAGAGAGAAAGAGAGAGAGAGAGAGAGAGAGAGAGAGAGAGAGAGAGAGAGGGAGGGAGGGAGGGAGGGAGAGAGAGAGAGAGAGGACATGTGTCACCGTGTTAAAAGAGATGTTTGCCATCCCTTTTCTTGAGTGATGGATTTCTTTATAAATCTTGAGCCGCTGCCCGGGTCAGCTCTGCCGTGGCAGACTGATCCATGTTTACTGCAGCGCTCTGACATCCAGCGGCAGGTCCCAGCTCTAGTGAGAGGGAGCCGGGGATACCAGACCCGAGCCGGGATCTTTGCCTTTTTAGGCAGCCACCAGCCGGGAAATATGTTGATCCAGCCTCTTGCCAAACAGCTGTCTTTTGGTTTTGAAACCAAATAAGCAGTTTGTGTTTTCAGTCTTTATTAAAAAAGGTGGCCGACTCTGTTTTAACATGTCATGCTCTCTCAGGGAGGAATAACAAAACCATTTTCTGAAACCGGTCACATTGTTGAAACAGTAACCGTATATATGCTGGTCGTGGCCCTAACCACGTCTGTTAGGCTTTCGGGATGCATTTAAATGGAATGAATACAACAAACCTGCTGTGAGGATGGCATGGACTTCCCGTCTCTGCCCACTAGGAGGCACTACTGAGCATCATTGTTGTTGTGGAGTCTAGCCTCAGTGTTGGGTCACCCACTCTGTAGACGGCTATCAATCAAACTAATACAGATGATCCATTTTAAATAAAAACAGTTAATTCAACAGACAATTTAGAATCCAAAAGTGTTCAATTGCTTTTCTAGATCTTTACAAACATAAGTACCTATACGATGTCATGTAAGTGTTTGTTGGTTTAATACCGTCAAACAAGGTGGGTAATCTAGAGAGGACTGGAGTAAGACATTAAGACAGTAAGCCTCATTCATCTCTCTCAGATGTCAGAGATCTAGATGTCTTTTCCACAAGATACCTAAACCTTCTCATTTACACTCTGGCTCTCCTGCTCGTTTCTGACATGTCACAGTTTAAATTAGACCTTTAGAATGTGATTTAGTACATCAAGGTTCATGAACCCCTTCCTCTATCAATGGGTCCTTCTGTCTTCAGTTAGTGAGGGTGTGGAGGCCAACTTCTGGTCTGTCTCATGTCTGAAACAAAATTTATTTATATGTTGATATATGTCAGTTGTGCATTATGGGTTTCCTCAACCCTGCATTTTTCCCGCCAAAAAGAACGAAAAAATGTGTGACTTTATTGTCAGGTGAGGCATGCACGCACAAACGTGAACTAACAATCTACAAACACACCCAACACTGTCTTATAATAACTAGCCATTTAAGCTTAGTCATAGACTTTCTGCTAGTGGAGGGCAACACACACATGAACACACTTACACGCGCAGATGTGCACAAATACCACAGGCATGCAAACGTATACCGACAATCACACACACACACACACACACACACACACACACACACACACACACACACACACACACACACACACACACACACACACACACACACACACACACACACCAACCCACATACATACATACATACATGCAAACACATGCATGCACATGCAACAACACACACACACACACACACACACACACTGGCCCTCATTTATCAAACGAGCGTACGACAGAAAACGTGCGTAAAATGGATCTACGCTCATTTCAACGTTGAGCTTGGCATTTATCAATTTGAACGTGAGCGCAGGCTGCGATGAAATCTCACGTCAGGTCTGAGCTCGTGTACGCAAGTTTTTTGGCGCAACACACAGGTATTTCACTGATGAATAGTGCAG
>NC_079431.1:16213464-16305964 GCF_026213295.1 Gadus chalcogrammus
TTCTCACCGAATCCTCCAAACTTTTTCTGTTCTTTTATTGTTCTTTTGTGAAACTTTTCCCTCCTTTTCTTTTACCTTGCCCGCTCTCTTCCTCTCGCTCTCTGCTCTGCAGGCGAGTACCATCCCCCCACGTCTCTCTCTCTCTCTCTCTCTCTCTCTCTCTCTCTCTCTCTCTCTCTCTCTCTCTCTCTCTCTCTCTCCGATGGTTAATTTGTGGGCCTGCCCATAAACGTCGGACTGCTCAGATGGTTTCCATCAAAAAAACAGGCTAGGAGGTCCCCCCCCTCTCACTCCCCCCTGTCTTCCCACACCCACCCACCCACACACACACACACACACACACACACACACACACACACACACACACACACACACACACACACACACACACACACACACACACACACACACACACACACACACACACACACACACACACCCCTCTCTTTCTCCCTTATCCTCACCCCCGTTTCCCACCTTCTACTAACCCCCCCTCCTACCTCGCTCTTCCTCCCCCTCCTCCTCCTCCCCCTCTCTTCGTCCTCCTCCCTTTTGTCTCTCTCACTACTGCGAGCAGCGAACATGAAGGGGGGGTTGAGTTGTTTGCAATCGGGGACGTCCGTGCGAGCTGCAGGGTGCTACGTCTTTAGCACGGATAACCCACTTTGACTAATTGGTGGTGGTGTGAGCCAACAACATGCTCAGTGCGCATCATGTAATACAGCTCACAAGAGTGGTGTGAGACTCCATCACTGTATAGAAGTGGTTCCACAGCATAAACAGCATAACTGCAGCATAACTAGAATACCGCTGGGACACCATGAATGGAGAGTGAAGAGGTTTTCCCAGGGAAAACCTGATTGTTTTTGTTTGTTTTGTAGCTGATTGGAACTCGGTCATAATGTTTGTTTTTTTACTGACCCAGATGGGAGCTGTTACATGTGAATATTGTGGCTCATAAAACGCTGTGTACACCACTTTGGACTAATTAGAAGTGGAAAGCTGGATTTCCAGCGCTCTCTGTCCTCCTCTTCCACAAGAGTGAACCTCCTCTCCGTAGCCCTCTAAACTAGCACAGCCCTGTAATTAACACATGATGCTGCTTTGTTTCGGCTGTTGCTGCGCTGCGTGTGCGGTGTGTGTGTGTTTGTGTGTCTGTGTGTGTATGTGTGTGTGTGTTTGCATTCGCGTGTGTATGTGTGCTAACCAGTACCAGGGGTCAAAGAGTCGTGCTTCCTCTGTAAACAGAACCAATGTCAGTGTTTCAATTAGACCTAGAAATGAGCTCGTCCTGGTTTCCCGTCACTTCTTCTTTCTCTAGATCGGTAAAACAGTGCTGTTCCTACTTCACGACCCCTCATCTCTCTCGCTCTCTCTCCCTCCCTCCCTCCCTCCCTTGTTCTCTCTCTGTTCCCCAACTCTCTCCCTTTTACCTTTGACTCTCTCTCCGTCTCTCTTGTCCTGTCTCTCTTGTCCTGTCTTTCTTGCTCTGTCTCTCCCCTCCGTCTCCCCCGTCTCTCCCCCCCTCTCTCCCTGTCCCATACATCTCTGTTGCCCTGAGGCGACTCTGCCCAGCCGAAGGCCCTCGGCAGCAGCATGCTGAAGTGTTTATGTTGAGCTGCAGACTCCAGCAGAGGGATTCAATGAGTGTTGCTTTAGTAGGGGCCAAAGGCTCCTGGGAACCTTTTGGTTGGTCAGGGGATGTTTAACATTGAACATATAATATACGTTAGAAACAGGATGATGTCGATGATGATGGGTCCTTACACACAACAGCTATTGTCAAGGCGCTTGATCCGTTTAAATACATTGCAATTAGTTGATTTCTAAATCATGTGTGTGTGGGGGGAGTGTCTGTGTGGGTTGTGTATGTCTGTGCCTGTGTATGTGTGATAATAGTAGTAGATTGTGGAGCCTGAGACCACATTGAAACATGCATGCTTTTCTGTGTACATCCACGGCTCCTGTACTTCAGTAACACAGACACATGTGAGAACACAACCCGCCCACACTCGACACAGCAACCGGCCCTTCCCATCCTAGATACTCAGATGTAATGGATGGTGATGGATCACAGGCCATTCCCCTCTCTGTCTCGTCTCCCGCCCCCTCCCCCATCCCCCATCCCCACCGCCACCACCGGTGCACTTTGGTCGACTGCGCACGTCCACGTGACCTTTGAACCCCCCCCCACCAGGTTTTGGTGAGGGGGAGAAGGGGGGCGGGGAAGGCGTACTGGAGTCAAACGCAGACCATCGCTCCAAGTACACCTTCTGCGAGATGACTGTGTTACTATAATGGGATATTCATGATCCCAACCTCGTCTCCAGTTCATTTAGAAGGTGCCGTGTGATTCTTTCCCTGGAGAGAGAGAGAGAGAGAGAGAGAGAGAGAGAGAGAGAGAGAGAGAGAGAGAGAGAGAGAGAGAGAGAGAGAGAGAGAGAGAGAGAGAGAGAGAGAGACAGAGAGAGAGAGAGAGAGAGAGGGATTGGTGGTGTGTAAGGAAATAGAGAGTGCATGAGACAGAGAGGGAGAAAGTTAGCGGTACTGATAGAGTGTGAGACGGAGAGAGAGAGAGAGAGAGAGAGAGAGAATGAGAGAGAGAAAGAGAGAGAGAGAGAGAGAGAGAGAGAGAGAGAGAGAGAGAGAGAGAGAGAGAGAGAGAGAGAGAGAGAGAGAGAGAGACAGAGAGAGAGAGAGAGAGAGAGAGAGAGAGACAGAGAGAGAGAGAGAGGGAGGGAGAGAGAGAGAGAGAGAGAGAGAGAGAGAGAGAGAGACAGAGAGAATCCTCAAAGACCACCTGAGGGGGATTCTAGTAGTTTTCTGGCGCTCGCTATCCTCACTCCTTGACTTGTGACTTGTGTGTTATTCCCTCCGTCTCGCTGCAGCAATGAAGTCTGGCTCTATTGTTTATATTATTGTTCAATTGTGTTGCTTGGAAACCGTTCATACATGGTGAGCGAATCCACATGGTTGTGTGTTTCATCAAAATGAGAAAACCAATATACTGTATGTGGGGGAGTGGTTGTGTGTGGTCAAGCTGGATATGAACCTTACGAAGGAATCAGCATTGTATGGTTGAAATACACAGGTGTTCCTATTGTTTCAACCACACGCCGATGCTGATATTGCACTGTGAAATTCAATAATAACAAGAATCTCTCATGTTTTTCGCTCCGTGAGCCGTTGAATATTTAGACAGAATTTTCACGCGTTACAGAGGGTCAGCCACAGTTTACTGACCAGTTTAATGTTCTGCTTTTCTTCCAGGGCTCCACAAAGTCCTCCAAGAGCATGGAGTCTCGACGCAGACCCTCCAGGTAAGACGCCGAGAACAATTTCCTAAGATCCTCCTCCTCACCCAATCTCACCACAGAACGCCTTTTACCAGTGCTACGCTAAATCCCCTCTTCTCTTCTTACATATTCATATTTTTACTTGAGATGGCTGATGCAGATGCTTTTATCCAAAGCAATTTACAACCATTCATACACACATTCACACACCAACAGGGGAGTCAACCACACACGGTAACAGCCAGCTCATTGAGAGAAGTTAGTGTTACGTGTATTGCTCAGGGACACCTCGGCACTCTAGGAGGAGCCGGGATCGCCACTAGCAACCTTGCGCTTACAAGTCATCCCGCTCTATCTCCTGAGCTACTACCGCCCCCCATTTTCTTGTCTTATCTTCTCTCCTCTTCCCACTGCTCCTTCCCTCTTCTATCATTTCTTATCCTCCCATCTCCTCTCAATGTTTGACACAATCTTACCGTAGCTCACCATTTTGCCAATTGTATCTCCCTCTTTTCCTTCTCCTCTCGACTCCTTCTCTCTGCTCTCACCTCCTCCCCTGTCCTCCCCTCTCTTCTGTTCTCGTCTCCTGGGAATCATTTTTTATTGTATTTTTCACCGAAAATGCCCATGGTTACTATTTACAGTCAACTATGGAGATTCCACAGAAAGAGAAACGGCTTTGAACCAAGAGAGAAGCGAGGAGTTTCCATGTGCAGTACAGGGTGGCAAAACGCTAATGTTTTCTGATGACTGCAAGCTGCTCGTAAAAGGTTTCTTGTAGTTCACCAGATGCAATTTGTTGCTCTATTTGAGGAACCCACCGCCTGCCCCCCCCTCCCCTCCCCCCTCAGTCGATGAGAGAGCAAAAT
This sequence comes from Gadus chalcogrammus, assembly GCF_026213295.1. Taxonomy (NCBI): domain Eukaryota; kingdom Metazoa; phylum Chordata; class Actinopteri; order Gadiformes; family Gadidae; genus Gadus; species Gadus chalcogrammus. The sequence continues at coordinate 16,217,630 of NC_079431.1, forward strand.
AAGGAAATAAAAGGGTTAAAGAAGATGACGTCACAGAAATCTTTTCTTTCATTTTCTTCCATTTCTATATTCAGGGGGAGTGCTACGAGGCTTCTACATCGTAAAGTTATGAGGCAATATGAGATCTGTGGATGTCCTGCAGGGAACCAAAAGCCCTGGAGTTACTCTGCACTTTGCAAAATAAATGGTTGTCTTTTACACATCCCCCTGTCCCCCCGTCACAAATGGAAGCCAGAGTTAAAAAAAGATGCTTCTCTTTCCTTTGCTGGACCTCTTAAGATACCTCATAGGCTCAGGTTATGCATTATTAAGGTTTTATTACCCGCTCAGACCAAGGCAAAGAGTTGCTACCACACATGGATCCCAGTTTTATGAGTCAATATAACTCATATGCAGGCAATGTTTATAATGGGGGTCATTGACGATCATTTACTTTCCAAAAAGAGTAAAATATCAGACCTCTTATTTAACTGAGGCTGTATAAAGTTCACTCAGTTTTCACCGGTGTTCATTGACCGTTGTGTTTTCTTCACAACCAGGCCGGAATAGATAATACTAAATAAGAGATGTTGTGCTTGTGCACCATGATGAATTACCCTTACCCCTTTCATTATAAAATATCCAGAATGAATGGATATTTTTGACGCATGACGAGCCATGAATGTCCCATATATCACATGGGTAAATCAAATAAATATGAAGTAGGCCTACCGAGAGTTAACACCCACTCTCTCCTTCTCTTTTAGAGAAAGTTTTTCCCCAATTAAACGCAGGGGGACACAAAATAGTCCTTAGTCAACAAAGAAGAACGCAAATGCGATAGACATTATGGCAATATGGGAAAGTGACGATTGGGAACAGGGCCAGATCTTGACCCATATATATGAAGCACCTGGCAGCACACACTATGGAACTCCCAATCCCTGGGATTAATCCTGTTTTGTAAGAAAATACACGTAAGGTTCTCCAACCGAGAGGCAATCTGTGAAGATGTACGGTGTTGGTGCTCATCCAGATGCGTTCCCCGACATGCGACCCCCTGCCCAGACTGAAATTGAGCGTGAGGAGATAAGGGTGGGGGGGAACGCAGTGAGAGGCAATCTCTCTATCTCTCTGGCTGATTAGAAGCAGGTTGGCCCTGCTCGCTGGCCGGCGCCTGGATCAGCACCAAACCACAGGCACCAATGAGGAAGAGCCCTGCAGAGGAGGACGGTTTAGAGAAAAAGAGGAAGACGTCACAAAGGATACCATGCCATACCCTTTATTTGTTATCTGGGTTCTCAGCACTCTGGGATGGTCACCCATGCACACCGTCCCACAACCCAAGCTGTTAAGTTATTTAACATCACGGGAGGGCATAGCCATTGCTCAGTACACAGCGTTCAAACTTGAGTGAACGCTCCACTGTCGGTGGAATAGTATTACTGCTGAAGGAGATGGATCCTTGCAGAAGTCCCACAGGCAGATCGAAAAACGAATAACCCAATGCATGCATTTATCGATCAGCATCAAATAAAACCGAAAGTCGAAATGAGAATCCCCAGCATGAGAGACGATTCAATCGTACCCCATTTATCATGGGAAGAAGACGATCAACGTTTTGCAATAAGCCGTCCTCCTTTGGTGTAAGTGGGAGAGCGATTGATGTATCAATTCATGAATGAATAAGCATGCTTTGAATGGGCCCAGATGTGGGGGATAGCACCGGCTATGTGTATAGTGGAGCATGTGGGAGTCCTGGGGCCAGACATATGAGCAATCTTCTCAGGACCTCCACTCAGTTGACACATGTGGGAAAAATGTTCTCGTCTGGGGGACTTTTTCTATTGGTTTATAGTTCCCCTTTTTCCACCCTCTCCTCCTGTCCTCCGTTCTCCTCCTCTTCTCTCGGGTGTGAGAGTTTCAGGGTTTAGACGGCTGTTGCTTTCTCTTTGTGTGTGTTTTCACGCTGATAAGCGCTTCATAGAAAGATTTACAGCCTCCAAAGATTGGGTTTTAGTTCACAATGTCAATTTTTCAGTCTAGCAGTCTCTATCTCTCAGGTCTGTACTTTTCTCCCCCCCTCTCTCTCTCTCTCTCTCTCTCTCTCTCTCTCTCTCTCTCTCTCTCTCTCTCTCTCTCTCTCTCTCTCTCTCTCTCTCTCTCTCTCTCTCTCTCTCTCTATCTCTGTCTCTGTATCTTTCTGTCATTTTGATTCTTCTGATTCTCATTTCTCTCTCTCTCTCTCTCTCTCTCTCTCTCTCTCTCTCTCTCTCTCTCTCTCTCTCTCTCTCTCTCTCTCTATCTCTCGTTCTCAATCTCTCTCTCTCTCTCTCTCTCTTTCTCTATCTCTTTTGATGCACTTGCTCGTTTTTGTCCCAGTGTGTGTAAAAAAGAATGCAGAAAAACCAAAAAGGGTAGAAACCATCACCTCCACCTCCTCCGTCTCCTCCGTCTTCTGAAGGTATTGGAATGGCGGGGTCCTGGATGACTTACATTTTCCATCAGCCGTCGTCCGAGGCGTTGTGTTTGGTCTGGGTACTTACTCACCGGGCGGAATGTGGGTGATATTTGGATAATCCCGTTTATTTACGAACTGAATCAACACCCCCGCGGTCCATCCCCCCTCTCCCCCCACCTCCACGCCTCCCAGAGAAACAGCGCGACAAGTGTTGGAAGCAAGGCGGCTAAGATCTTTTGATTAAACATACGCGGGAAATGCCATGGGAAGACTGCAGTGCTGCGCTCGGGCGGCCCTGGCGGGGGCCCCCGGGGGGGGCCCGCTGTCCCGCACCATGTTTGGACATGCGCTGGCTGGTGGCGCTCGGGAGAAGAAGCGATGTGTTTATAAGATTGAACCTGAAATGTAACTGAAGGTCTTCAGCGGTATATGGACGTCCCGAGTGTTTGGTGTAAGAGGGCCAAGCCGATCGCTCAAGTGGCTTCGGGCGATGGCGGTTTCAGAATGTTTTACTGTGAGATCGTTAGAACCGTAAGCAGGTTTTATATCCTCTTAACTCCTTAGGGATCTCCTCGCTTAGGGATGCAAACAGGTTGAAGAAGGACATTAGGTTTCTAACCCTTTAACTAGCAGACTAGCTTGGCTACAACAACTTAGTAGTCAAATGCATGGTTGAAGACAAAGTGACAAATGACATGACAAAGACCTGTGAGCAGCCTCCGTCATCGTCTTAACTAAACCAAGTCACACCAACCGAATGACATCGACCCACATCCAATGGCATGATTAGTAACGTGCAATAAAACAGCTTGAGAGAACATAAATCAGTGATTCACGTCTGAAGAGCTGGGGCTCTGGCTGGGAGTACAGCACACAGCCTCAAAGCATGACGCATAATACTCCTGTAAGTCAATATGTGCGCAAATATGTCTTCCCTCTCTGATCTGGTGGAAGTTGTGTGTGGTTGTCCCAGCATATGGACTGACCCCGCCTTCCTACTTGGAGATGGAACTGAACCAATGAGCTGAACCGACAATCCTCAGCCGTTTCTACCAAGCTTATGCATGATGATATCAGGCCACACCTGGTCAGCCCCAGATGAACGAATGCAGATTTAGATTTTGTTGACTACATTGTTCTATTCTGTGTGTATTCTTATTTCTAAACATACACTAATTGACACTAATTGACGCTTAATAACATAGCTGACCAAAGCTGTGTAAATACCAATCAGAATGTCTGCTCCAAGGTTGGGTCTTTGACATAGCTTTCTGGATCTTTCTTCTCAAATAAGAGTAACACAAGTATCTGTCTAGCAAATGTTTGGTGATAGAGGGTTCCTACAAGCCGCCTTTGTCAAGACTAATCATAGATAACCACATGAACTGCCCCCGACATTTCTTGGATGTTAACTGAAAAGAACAAAATGGATACATAATAAACGGTATAAATTGAATTATCGTCCTTTTCTTTACAACCGTATTCAAGCTTTTGTCTTGTGAAAATGATCTCATGGATGCATAGGTTTGACAGGCAAGGGGAGTGTGTGTGTGTGTGGGGGGGGGGGGGGGGGGGCAGAGCCACAGAGAAGAGGCAAACCGAAACCATGTGTTGGTTGTTATTGTGAATCTAAATACAATCAAAAGGATGACACCGTTTGAAGTCAAGCATTCTATAACAAAAGTTCTATATCAAAAGTATACATATAACATCAAAATATGTTAAGATGAAAGAGGAAATGGAGCAGCGTAAGTATTTCTTTCTGTTTGGTTGAGTTTTGCAGTACCTTTCACTAAAGTACAATGGCAGTGAAAATAAGTGACCGTTTCTCTGGAAGCCACACCAAGTTACTTTTAAGGAAAGGGTAAAACACACAGTTTAAGATTAAGGTAAACTGATTGACTGCAAATGCAGACAGCCACGGTGGTCCCTGACAGAACACGGCATTGTGCTCTGTGTTGAAACGACTTGCGGTTGGTCAATTATCTCAGCCGGAAAATTGCTTAAGATGTCATTTCTATAGCAGTAATGCTATAAATGCGCAGTAGTATTACTATCAATGTTGTTCTACCAGCATTGTAGAGATTAGAATGTAAACCACTGGTGCTCTCACCATGAAGTAGCCACCGACCCTCTGGGGACCCGGGTTTCATTCACCGCAGTCATGTCGTTCCCTCTCTCTTTCTACCCACTTTCTTGTCAAGCCGATAAATATACATAAAAAGTGACATTTTACGTAATTCAATAATAGCATTCGTAGAAGATGAGCACTGTTTATATTTGCGCTTTGCCCAGTTGTTGACAGAACTTGAATTTTTTCCTCTGATCCAGAACATTCTTTGATTGTTATTTGGATAAAAGGGTCTCCCTAAAGACTAGCTTTGAATTTCAAGATTAGATAATAATCCTCAATTCATGTCCCAAATGGGAAATCCGGGAACGCAATGTACCAATATTCACCATGAGCTATTCACTATATATAAATGATAGTATAACTTGTTGACAGAAGGACTCAATATAAAATGTGTAAACCCTCCGCCTCCTCCCGCCCCCCCCAGGACGGTGAGCCTCATGCAGGCCCTGGAAGAGAACTACGAGGTGGACCTGGTCTACATCACGGAGCGGATCATCTCCGTCTCCTTCCCCAGCTCGGTGGAGGAGCAGAGCTATGCCGCCAACCTGCGCGAGGTGGCCACCATGCTGCGCTCCAAACACGGAAACAACTACCTGGTACGGCCCCGGGGCCCCTGCCCCTGCTCTCTACGGGTCTGCATGGTATTCTGGTGGGTTAAGGGGACTCTGTCGCAGACCTAGGAGGACGCGTGGTTTGTAGGCAACAGCACATATGAATCAAAGAACTATGAGATTTCAGACAGGTCTAAATGTTTTTTTCTTACTGTGCAAGAGAAATGGCAATGATGTAGACGGATGAATGGATTAAGATGACTCAGACGCACGATGCTGTCTACAATACTTCTTTATCCCAAATTGCACGTCAGAGATTCATAAATGACTTTCTTATCTTTTCCAGCTCTTCAACCTCAGCGACAAACGTTATGACATTAACCAGCTCAACCCAAAGGTATGCGATTCTACTCAACTCTCCTCACAGCTCTACTTTATCTATTATACTCTGCTCTACTTTTGTCTTTGTATGATATCAAACTCAATATAACGTTCTGGACCTAATATCTCTCTCTCTCTCTCTCTCTCTCTCTCTCTCTCTCTCTCTCTCTCTCTCTCTCTCTCTCTCTCTCTCTCTCTCTCTCTCTCTCTCTCTCTCTCTCTCTCTCTGTCTCTCAACCCTTCTCTCTTTTTCTCTGTCTATCTCTTTTTATATCTCTCCCTCTCTCTCCCCTTCTCTCTGTCCCTCTCCCTCACTCTCTCTCTAATTCTCTCATCCAGGTCCTGGACTTTGGCTGGCCGGACCACCACGCCCCAGCACTGGACAAGATCTGCAGCATCTGCAAGGCCATGGACACCTGGCTTAGCGCAGACAGCCACAACGTGGTGGTCATACACAACAAGGTACAGATACCAACACAGGGAACCAATACTAGTTATAAGATACCAGAACAAGATACCAAGGCAAGCTCCAAGCACAATGTACCAGCAAAAGATACTAGCAGAACAAACTAACTACAATATCCCAGCACAATATATACTTTGTGAATGCTGTTTGGGTTTGTGTGCTGCTTATGGGCCAGTGTGTTTGCAGCCAATAGAGGGCGCTCTTTGGATGTCTCAGGGCTCCCCCAACCCAGCCCAGCGCTGTACTGGTGTGAGTGTGTGTGTGTGTGTGTGTGTGTGTGTGTGTGTGTGTGTGTGTGTGTGTGTGTGTGTGTGTGTGTGTGTGTGTGTGTGTGTGTGTGTGTGTGTGTGTGTGTGTGTGTGTGTGTGTGTGTGTGTGTGTGTGTGTGTGTGTGTGTGTGTGTGTGTGTGTGTGTGAGTGAGTGGGAGTTTGTGTGAGTGTGGCCACACTGTTTGTAAATGTAATCCTCCTGAAATGTGTCAGTGCACTGCTGTTTGCAAGGATTAAGTGTGTGTGTGTGTGTGTGTGTGTGTGTGTGTGTGTGTGTGTGTGTGTGTGTGTGTGTGTGTGTGTGTGTGTGTGTGTGTGTGTGTGTGTGTGTGTGTGTGTGTGTTTGAGTTTGAGTGAATGAGACAGAGTTGTTTGCTCTGAGTTTGTTTTGTTCAGGGTTGCGTCGAAGGTAAGATTTAGAAGAACTCTGATTATCGGAAAAAAAACAACCCAGCCACTCTAGAGCCGTAATCAGGATGTTTTACCCTCCAAGTCCTAATAACAACTGCCGAGCGAAGAAGAAAACAAAAGGCCAAAGGTCAAAGTAAAAGTCAAGCAAAGATGGCCTGCATAGTGTCAACTTATAATGTTCCTTTTCTTCATTTTAACCTCAGGCAGTTTTGTGGGTCCCTATGCTCAAAACCTCACACACCTGGCAACCCACCGCCTCCAACAAAATCATGAAATGCATTTCCAATCTCTTAGCACCAAGAGAATATAAAATATGCGTGGACCCACCGTTAACCATTTTAACCGGGAAGAAAGTAGTTCCCATAAGGAAGGGTGTAAACATGGCGGTTGCCGTGACGACCAGGGCTTGTTGTTTTCCTTGCAGGGTTGCGTAACGCGGGTCGATGAGAACATCACCGGGGTGGGTGGGTGGGAGGAGGAGGTGGTGGCGGTGGTGTCTATGACGGTCGCTAAGGAAGTCGTTTGGTTTGGATTTACACATCATCAACCAAGCGCTTCCCCAGTGGACAACATGATGTTTATAATGTGGAATGTTGAACAGACTTTGTAACCCTTTAACCCTTCAGGAATACTTAACCTTTTCCCTGGTTGGGGGAATGCTTTGGTGTTTTTTGCCGATTGGTTGCTCAGGGTTTTCCTAAGGCAGTGCATCCGTTTGCTTGTGTTAAAAAAGTTATGGTCTAAAGTATACAAACCCGCCAAACACATGATGGCGGAATCGTTTGCCTTAAAGCCATGTTCATCTTTATACAATCATACCTACATAATATTATTCATGGTCTTCAGATGATAATCAACCATTTGGGACCTTTTTGGGAGCAATATTGACATTGCAACAAACAGCCGATGATTGACGGATTGGTTGATTGATTTGTTTGCTTCCAGGGCAATCGAGGCAGGACCGGGGTGGTGGTGGCAGCATACATGCACTACAGCAACATATCCGCCAGGTAAGTACAGCTCCGCCGCCACACAAACAGAGGTCAGGCCACACTAAAGCCCTGATGTGTGGGTTGGACTGTTTGCGTCAGGGAGTTTATTTAGTTTGTCGTTTTTCGATTTTTTATGTTTTCACAAACAAAAGAAAGGAAGATAGACAGCCAACAACAGAAAAACAGCCATTGTAAGTCACAGAAGACAAAACAAAGTATCCAGTTTGGCAAAACAAATCAAAAAATCAATCCAATGCAAAGAACCAAGGGATACTCATACATAATGTAAAGTTACATATATATTGATATATATAACCTCAGTCTGGTGAGGGATCTAGGGAACGGATCAGAGGGCTCCCTGGAGACCCTTCTCGGTACAGTGCGTGCCCTGCTTGGTCCGTACCCGGTCACAAGATCTCATGGTGAAGATACAGTGATCTAAGCAAGGGAGTGGACGCAGGGGCTGTGAGATAGGGGATCTGTTTTCATCGCAAAAGAGCTATAGAACATTACACTCCGGTCGACTGTTATGCTGCAACATGCTCTTTCGGCTTTTATTTGCTCCGTCAAAGTGGATTATCGAAACATGCAGCAACCAATGTTAACGGTAATGATAGTTTTCTTTATTTGTAGCATATAGCAGAATTTTAAACAGATGTTAGAAAGTCTATAACAGGGCAAATACAATCATAAATCATGCATAAGGACAAAGCATTGGAAAAATAAATCACACGATTTATATTATTATTTATACCAAATAATAGTGAAAACATATTGCATTATCACTCAGCTTCCCGTCGTAAAGAGTTGTTGACTCACATGCCAGAGTATCACTGAATAATTTTGCTTCACGCCCAACATAATTCAGAGGGAATCTAGTCTATTTAAAAATGGGAGGAATCTTCAGTCCCAACGGTACACCTCATCGTCCCTCGAAGAATGTGGACTGACAGAGGACAAAATTCTATTCTGCTCCCAAGAGATGTCAGGGGCTTTCTACTGCATGCCTTGTATGGCTGTAATTTAATTGAACCTTCTTTTGTGTGTATCAAAACATTGTGGCCTTCCAGTGAAAACATCAGCACCAGCAATCCTGTGAGATGTCCCTGAGATGTCCTCTTTACAAAGCTAGCTTACGAAGCTAAATTAATGAAATTAACTCCTAAACTCTTAAACTTCAACACAATGATTTGGTAAACGATATCAAAATGTGTTTGCATTCTAACATCTGAACTGACTTTAAGAAACATGGATAAACATGTCTCTTAAACTAACCAATGTTTATGTGGGATATTTTCTCCCTCAGTGCTATTTTATCCGTCCCTCAGCGCCAGGCCTCTCCCGCTGTTCAGCCATGCTTGTATATTTACATTATGAAGTGAATGGGGGGAGATAAGCAGAGTGCTCTTATCCTAATGTATCTCAATATGTTGTATGGCAGTGCGGACCAAGCTCTGGACCGGTTTGCTATGAAGAGGTTCTATGAAGACAAAGTACTCCCTGTCGGCCAGCCGTCACAGAAAAGGTCAGTCTTATCCCACTTCCTGTTCCTGAGAGATTTATGGTTTTCATGCTAAAGTGAGCTGCTAATGCTACTCTAAATCCAGATTGGTGACATTTATAGGCAGACTTAATGTGTGGAACAGAGAAGTGTACAAGAGTGTACACTTAAAATTGAGGCGTATAGGATTAATGTCAGTTCTTTTGATTCAACCATCAACGTATTGTATATATAAAGTTTGTCTATCTAGAGTGGCCTTGAACCTAAGACATAACTGACGAGAGACAATGACAACACAAAACCACAAAAGAACATTACAAAACAGCACAGCACACAGCACAAAGCAAAACACACTACAACACAAAATGACACAGCACATCTCAAAACAAAGCATAACACACCACAAAAAAAAACATCCCAAACAACAAAACTAAAGGAAACCAGTGGCTCTGCTAACTATCTTGATATGATTGATGTTTAAGTTATTATGTTTGTGTGCGTGCGTGATTGTGCGTTTGTGTGTGCGGCTGTGTGCTTGTGATGGTGCGTCCTTATGTGTGTGTGTCTGTGTTTATGTGCATGTGCTTGTGTGGGTGTGCATGTACATGTGTCTGTGTGTGTACAGGTATGTGCAGTACTTCAGCGGCCTGCTCTCGGGTAACATCAAAATCAACAACAAGCCGCTGTTTCTTCACCACGTCATCATGCACGGCATCCCCAACTTTGAGTCGCAAGGAGGTACATACACACACACACACAAACACGCACACACACACACACACACACACACACACACACACACACACACACACACACACACACACACACACACACACACGCACACACACACACACACACACACACACACACACACACACACACACACACACACACACACACACACACACACACACGCACACACACACTTTCAAAACATTTTCTAAACTCCCTCAACACATAATCAACTCCACATCATTGACTGTTGGTATTAACTAACAGTGTCCTCATCATAGAATCATATGTTAACATATGGAAGGTTAATCAATTCCACTTCTCTACGGTTTTCCAGGTTGTCGTCCTTTCCTCAAAATATACCAGGCCATGCAGCCCGTCTACACATCTGGAATATAGTAAGTCTTTCTCACATACACACACGCACACACACACATGCGTGTACACACATGCACACACCTGCACACACACACCTCTAGGATTTTAACGAGATTTCGGGGAAAGCGAGCCTCTAATAGCTCCATAATAAAACCCTTGGTTCCCCCTTTATAGTCGTCCTCCAACCTCGCCTGCGGGCTAAATATATACATAAATCATCGCTCTTTCCAGTTTGTACGATGAGCGCGCCACATATTATTGTGTTTAGTTAGCCTCCCACTCCACCGCTCTCGCTTCCCGCCCTCGGAGCCGTTGCCGTCAGGATGCTGGTTCTGGATACCGGTGAGCCAATGAAACCGGCAGACTCTGTGGACACCCCGTCGTGTCTCTAGGACCCCCGCCTCTAGCTTCTATGAGCAGACAGGAAACAATGGATTGTTCTGGAGTTCTGAGGTTGTTTTTAAGGGGTGAGGAGGTTAGGGGGAGGCGATGTAGCAGAGGGGAGGGGGAACTGCATTTGCGGTCTTTCCCTTCTAGTATTTCCTCTTAGGGACAATAACGGAGGGGATAGGAATGAATATTGCCTGGTTTTTAACTCCCTTTATTTTGTCCGCTTTTTGTCTATACCATGATGTAGGCTAGGCGGTCTTACTAGCTCGCTTTACTTATTCTGTGTGTTTGGTGAACCCCCCCCCCCACTTCACATCCTTGTCAATGATTGTCTTTTATCTGTTTGCACTACTAATAACTAGTATTCACTGTTGAGGAAGCCTGAACCGCATTTCATTTCCGATCATTTATGCTGCTCGTCATTCCATCAATCACAATAACACAACTTACCACCTATATCCTCCGAGGCCCAGCCCCTGAATCTCTACATGTGTTTACAGACGGCGGAACCTCTTAAAGCGCCTTCCCTTTAATCACATTCTCTCAGACTCACTGGCTCTCTCACATGCCTCCTATTACCGGCCCTCACCGCGCTTTGATCGCTGGCTCTTGGCTGGACGATCTTCCAGAAACTAAGTCCTCCTACATTAACGTCTGAACACGGAACGCCGACCGCAAGGTGCAGACTTTCCAGCTTCCTCCAGCCAATTGCCACCCAAGGCTGAGAGGCTTACTGGTTAAAATGCTGCTGGCCTACTGAGCATGCGTGCATTCTGTGACTTGTCAAGCATCGCAAAACAATATCAGTCACACGCAAGGGCCCTGTTGTGCGCTTTTACATGATGAAACATAGAAATAATAGTTGTTTCACATTGCTGTTCTTTTGGAAAACGAAGGACGTGGAGTGGAATGGCTTTTTACTATTTACTGACTCAAAATGTACACAAATCTGCAGAATGTACATTTAAATATGCATGTCGTGTGTTACAAATGGGTTACATCTCCTGCCAAATCCGACCAAGCAATTATCTGCTGGACTAAAAGGGCAAACAAAATATCCCTGATTATTTGTATGACGTAAATGTATGACCTTTCATAAACAATGGAAACTTCACAATATGTATTGTAGTTGATCGTGAGTATTCTGATAAAGTTGGGGGGTTGTAGGGTTTTTGAATCCCAGCCAGAAGCTACTGGGATTTATCCCCAATGTCCACCCTATACCTGTAACAGCCTTTCCTGTAGGAGGCCTACAGGAAAGGCTGTTACAGGTAGGGCGTTAGGACCCCTAACGCCCTACCTGCTCCTTAATGACAAGTTCCTGAATTCACTGCAAGTCATTTTGGATTGAAGCGTCTGCTTAATGACTGAACAGCTACGTGTGTTTTTATTGACGCCGGTCTTCTAACGGTCATGTTCCCTCTGCAGTAATGTTCAAGGGGACAGCCAGACCAGCATCTGCATCACTATTGAGCCGGGACTGCTTCTCAAGGGAGACATACTGGTAAGCTCCAAGTGCACGACACACACTCATTCCCCGGAATGAGCCTAGTATCTCTCTCTCTTTGCCGAGGGCGCGGTAGCAAAACGGTCTTGGATTGACCTGGACGTTGAGGAGCACTATGCATTTTGAAGACTTGAAGGGCTGAATGCTACGTAGCATTGCCTGGTTGCAGGTGTATGATATGGTATGTTTATAAGCAATGAGGGAATCCGATAATTTTTGCTCACTGTATTCGGGGGGCCCCAGCGGCTATATGATTATTATTCTGTGTATGTTTATAGTTTCCATTGCAGGATAAATGTGCTCATAAAAGCATAGCGAGAAGACTGTTGGCATGCGTCCTTGCTTTAACAAGACTCATTATCACACTTTATGTTTGTTGTAAAATATAAATAATTTTGTCGTAAAATACGATGCCGAAATTTCGCAGCTGAGACTCCTTCCTCTTACAGGAACCTACAGGATTCACACAAGGCATCCATCAAAGCCCGAAGATGTTGAATAGACATTACCTCGTAGACAATTTGAATGCATCATCTTAAAATGGCTTTTCAGAGCTGAGAAATGTAAGTGCTGCATTGCACCGCAAAAATGAAAAAATAACGTGACTTTCGAATTTGTGAAGAACGAACATTTTTACCGAGATAGTTCAAGGAGAAAATGGCATACATTTAGCAAAGGCTTCTGCTGACGCTCAGTAATTGGGCTTCTAATGCCGGAGTGGTGCATTCAGAGAGGTTGCCGTCTCACTGGAGAGGAGGGCCCAGGTGGAGCACTTATGTTTAGGGCGCGCTTCGGAGAGCTGCGAGCGGACTGGAGCCAGAAATCATATCCCTGTTTTTCATCTAATGGAGGCTAATGGGGTAGCTCTTATCATGATTAATATTCAGCACGTACGTAAACTCTGATCTCTGCCCTCCATCCTGCCATCCTCCTCAACCCCCCCCCCCCCCCCCCCCCCCCCCCCTCCCCCCTCGTACGAGGGCCAAAACAGAGGAGAATTCCGTTTTTAGTGCTAAGTGCTAAACTGTGAGATACCACATGTGTTTTCCTCTGCATGAGAAACCTAGGAATTAGATAATCTTTTTATATATCTCGACTTGATTTTTAAATGAATGTTTATCTTTGCATTCCTCACATTACATTGGCTCGGTTTGGGTGTTTTAGACTGGTCTTTTGTTAGTTTTGAGGTGCTGTAATATTTATAGTGTGCACATAGTTTAAGCTAAGGTAAGGGGTCAGCTACATGAACGGTAGCTTTAGGGAGCTTGTTTGACATTTTGAAGGCCAAGGCGTCGGTCTATATGTTTTCCTAGCTCTATATCTGTCCTTAAGAAATGTCAGACTGCCGTTGCGTAATCCAAAGAGCGAGCTCTCTGTGGGAGGTAGGGCATATTCCAGAAAGCCACCAGAAAGCCCAAGGGGATATTTGACTTATCCACGCTCCGCACTTCAACCCCCGCGCTTGTTTGTTTGGATACTGCAGACTTCCATCGTTCGCCTCATCCCTTTTTTTACCCTTTGTATGAGAAGCACATGGTGAACTGATAGTTATGCAGTGGCGAAATAAAAAGAAAACACATTTCATCATAGACAATTATTCCCTTTATGCAATCTTGGCTGTCGTTCTTATATTCTCTAAACCTACTTTAAAGAGTGTTTCGTAATTAAGGAAATTGAATAAAAAACACATCAGGTATACATTTTGACCTCTGAGGTCCATGAGATTCATAGGCATATAAATATCTTCCTGTTAACACCAACAGGAAGTATCATGCTATTTCAGCTTTAATGTAAATCCCTTTGGCTGATAAGATAAGCAGATAAGTATTTGATTTGTAGAGCACTTCGTAATTGGGATAAAAGGTAAGTAAATACTGCACGAGACCTAGTAGCATTCATATAAGTGTCTCTCGCGCGGTTCATCTCAATGTCATATCGCCCACTTGAGGAGGGCCGTGGCATACATTTATAGGCCTGTATCTATCCATATCTATAGAAAACGAAAAGTCTGAAAGGCTTTCCCTAACGGCGCTGTAATAAAGGAGGAAAGGCCGTGAATCACGAGGACGTTTTGACGGCCAGAAGTTCAGTGCCTCTATTTGCTCTACGTGGGATAGTTCATATCGCTAGGATGGAGTTGAGTTGTGCCGCATCCAAGATGTGAGGTCACTCACGCTGAACGATGTTGTCCAGCAGACCTTCCTTTGCGCACATGAATTTAAAGAAAAAGTCACATGACTGAGGCGTTTTTTATCAAGGTACTTTCAAGACTGTGTTTAGTGTGTGTGTATTAGCTTTCTTTCCTGACGTAATTGTCTCACTCCTTTGAAGCCGGGCCAATGTCTATAGCGTTCACTTTAGACGGAAACGTACTCAGATACATTACTTCAAGGAGCGGTTGGGGGTTCAGGGTGTCTTGCTCAAGGATCCCCACAGGTCAAACTGTGGACATTGGAGCAACAAACCAATAACCTTTCTGCGGGGACACATGTTCTGAATCAATCTTCATGCCCCTCTTATTTGCACCCCCCCCCCCTCCAGCTGAAGTGCTACCACAAGAGGTACCGCAGCCCGTCCCGCGACGTGGTATTCCGGGTTCAGTTCCACACATGCGCCGTCCACGACCTGGGCATCGTGTTCGGGAAGGAGGAGCTCGACGAGACCTTCAAAGGTGGGCAGCCTCGGGTCTGTGTGGAGGGCGGTCGAAGTCCATAGCTGACGATCATCATGTGTAAAGTTGTGGCCACCTCGGGGGCTTTGCTGGGCTCCTTCTATGACAAGGACACTGGTGGTTCTTATGCAAAGCTGATTCATTGGAGAGTTGGCTCAATGTGTTGGAGAGTTGGCAAAGGGTTCATATAGTCTGATCGGGATGTTAATGTCTTTTCCCTTTCCCGCCTGCAGATGACAGGTTTCCAGAATATGGCAAAGTGGAGTTTGTCTTCTCGTTTGGGCCGGAAAAGATCCATGGTGAGAGGGAGTCTTTCATTCATTATGGTTTCAGGGTATATTGATGTTTTCCTGTTCTCCCTCGTTAATTAAAAGTTGTATTAAATGTGTATTTTATTATTTCATCTGTTGAAAATTCAGATATTTGTTATTCACCTTAACTTATTATTCATCCACCCACCTTTCTATCTTTCTATCTATCTTTCTATCTTTCTATCTTTCTATCTATCTATCTATCTATCTATCTATCTATCTATCTATCTATCTATCTATCTATCTATCTATCTATCTATCTATCTATCTATCTATCTATCTATCTATCTATCTATCTATCTATCTATCTATCTATCTATCTATCTATCTATCTATCTATCTATCTATCTATCTATGTCTTTCTGTCTTTCTGTGAGTCCGTATTTACGTTTGTCTTTCTGTCTAAAAGCAGTTGTGTGAGATAGTGCTCAACTGAGTCAAGTCTCCTACAAACTCACAGAATACTTAAACAACACATTAAATCAGTGAATCAGGACAGTATGTCGTGGTTTCAATCCAAGAGATGCTTACTTTTTCTTCTGTGCCTTTCTGTACTTCTGGTCAAGGTATGGATCGCCTGGAGAATGGCCCAAGTGTCTCCGTGGACTACAATACCCAGGATCCTCTGATCCGCTGGGACTCCTACGAAAACTTTAATCAGCACTGTGAGGACAACGCAGAGGGTGAGTTTAATCGGCCTCACCGCTGTGTCACCACACACATTAGCAACCTCATACAAACACACAGTCACTCATGTGCACAAACACACACACACACACACACACAGCACAGACACACATAGCGTGTAATCCTAATGACCTTTTGAACAGCGCCGTTTGTGTCTTCTTCAAGGCCCGTGGTTTTGTGCGCTGTGCGTCTGTGACCCTGGGCAGATTCAATCAGTCCTAACAGCATTTGTGCCGGAGCTTTCACACTCTCAAAACATCATAATCCTGCAGACGTTGAGGGTCAAACCAAGTTCACACCGCCACCGTGTAGCTCCCAAAACATAACCCACAGGACACGTTCAGGAATAGTACTTGGGTTTTAGAGACAATTTGGCTAGAAATAAATTGTTTCTTTAATTAATATTTCTCCAGAAATAGGGAATACAGAGGTTATATCATCTTCTCAAGTGTTTTAGGTGTACTGGGTCTAATTTTTACATGCCATATGATTTGCATGTGCACATATATAAATGGTTGTTCCCGTAAGTGCAATGTAAACCCTTTCGTCCTTGGAACCAAAGCCCAAGTTTTCCCTCGATAGCTTACCATCCAAGCTAGCTGTCCACATGCCTTGTGGTCCCACAGATCCACAATGTCCCTGCAAAACCACGTAGACCAAGGAAGCTAGGCGTTGGGCCGGCCGTGGTCCCTATGTGGTGACCCAGAGGAATGCACTGAGCCCCCAGGACCGCTAGTGGGCCCCTGCATCTCTGGGTGTCCAAGGGAAGGAAAGAGAGACTCCTGGATTCAGTCGCAGCGCTGGACACACACAAGCACATAATTCCTGTGGGTGTACGTCGGTCACTCTGGTCAGATAGTGTTTCACCAAAATATGGACGGTTTGGTCTACTTCCTGTAGTCGATAGACCTTTTGTGTTGTGTAGCTTGCAAACTGTCCCCCAATGTTTCTATTATTATACTTTTGAGGCAGATGTTGCTGGAAATCATTCACAGAGGAGCAGAATAGTGAAGTGGTTAGGATCTTTGACCCCCAACAGTTCTGGAGCTGAAAATAAATGTCCTCAGTCTACATGTATCCTTCATTGAGCAAGATGCCAAACCCCTTAGTATGTAAGAAATAATAATAAAAAAAACAGTAATGTAATCACTATGTTGCTCTGGATTAAAGCATCTGCTTAATGACTCAAGGGTTAATAGTAAATCTCAAAACACGAAGGCATTTTTGTCGCTGGCTTACGGTTAATCAGACTCTTTCCTGTAATGCCCCCTGTGTGAGTTCCTGAACGGCTGAAATGTCAAAGGTGACTGGACGGTCTTTATCACTGCTCATAAAGTGAGCCTTCACACTAGCCGAGCTTGAAATAGGCACCGCCAAAATAGAATAGGTTGAGCTCTCATCCTTATTTTGTTTCAGTGGAGATGAGATTGCATATTTGTGTGTGTGTATGTGTGTGTGTGTGTGTGTGTGTGTGTGTGTGTGTGTGTGTGTGTGTGTGTGTGTGTGTGTGTGTGTGTGTGTGTGTGTGTGTGTGTGTGTGTGTTTGTGTGTGACTATGCGTGTGTTTGGGTGCGATTGTTTATGAGTGTGGTTTTACTATGTGGTAATTTGTTGCATATTATGTGAGTTGTGTAATTGTATTACTGTAAAGAGTAAGTTGTGAAATGTAGGGTTAGAGAAAGATAGAGAGAATTTGTTTGTGTGCCTACACATTTAAATGTGTTCATGTGTGTGTGCGTGTGTTCAAGTATGTGTGTGCACGTGTAAATTAGGCAGGCAAAATTGTATCCAAGATGTGACACTCACACATACACACACACAGACCGCATACACACACGCACACACACACTCTTCATCTCCTTGAGATTTGGAATACTTGATAATACTTCAAACATTTCTCACAGTGGCCATTGTGCCAGAGTCCATGGCTTCACTCTGCCAGCCAGACAGACGGATACAGACTGCATTTCAAAGCTTGTGATTGGGACTGTGATGGCGGTCACAGGCTCTTAAAGGGACATTTGGACCAGTGCCCCTGCTCACAGAGCCAGCCATGGTTTGCAGTAATGGCAATGGAAAAAGGAATGGGTTTTCAGAAATCGCAGAGGGTGTGCAGTTCTGCTGTCATTAAATGTGCACTTCCAGACTTCTGCACGTGTTTGTACCAACAGGGCAATTAGCTTCGATAGTGGCGTAAGCCTTTTCACAGGCAGACAGGAAACTTTCAGATAGATATCTTCCCATTGGCGGCTGTAAACAAAAGTTTTGTTCCGTATCATCATGGTCAGTTGTCTGCATGAGCGTTGGGTGTGTAAGGGAACACATTTTAGTTTGACGGGTGGATATTGCCTTGAAATGAGTTTGTAGAGTTGAGGTTAGTTTGTTGGTATAGGATAGATTGTGGAAACAAGACCAGGGCCCTGTACCACGAAGCTCGCTTAGAGGGTTAGCGAGGTATGTTGAGCTCCAAGCCTGGGTTAGTTGTACCACGAAAGTCGATCTCTTTTAGCGTCGCTGTATCACCATGGTGACTTATGCTCGCAACCAAAACTGGTCGGGAGCAGTTTTTCGGCTTAGTCTAGCCGGAGATCGGCTACTTAAATCGGCGTGTGCAGCTTCCTAGCCCCTCCTCTGACAATGGCGTCGCCATTGTGGGTGTTCCCGTGGACCCCGGCGCACTTCTCGTACTGGCGTCTCTCCGGAGACAGAGGATTTTACGGATTTCAGACTCTATTGTCATTGTGCAAACAACGAAATTGGGGTTCTTCATGAGAGATACAGATTCTCATCAGAGGGTGTTTGTTATTTGATCGTCCTTTTGGACCTTATGTAGACAATGATTACTGTTGCGCATTGTGTCTCCGTGACAGTGTGCTAGAGTGGAGGTAGCGCGTCAGTCTTGAATTTCTGCGCGGGGGGTTCGACTCCCATGTGATGCAAATTTATGTGCAGCTTAAAAAGTCCTAAATCTCATGCATATGGAATACTTATTCACTAAAGCTTATGGAATTGTATTTTTGTGCTTATTTCGAACTTGAACCCATATTTTCAAGGCCGTGCTGGCACCACATCTATGGGGTAAAATGCATGATGATAGACCGGCGAAATTGAACCCCGGTCGCTGGCGTTCGGGTCTTACACCAATCCATTACGCTAGAGCCGCTTCCTCTCAGCAGTCGAAAACATGCAATACATTTCTTAAATAGGGTGTATTTAAAGTGAATTCCCTAAATGATAGAATAAGGCAGGATGGACGTTGCTTATGCATTTTTAAATCATCATCATTCTATTTGGATTAATGGCGAACAATTCTGCATTTGGCATAGTTATTTTACAGACAATATGCAGAATATTTTCACTTATACACATATAGACTGCTTGATCTATCGTAAAGGTGAGAAAAATGACGCAAAAAAACGCCCCTTTCACGTGAACGCGCACTGAACCTAAAGCGGAAAACCTGGTTTAACTAATTGAATCTAAAGTGAGCTTCGTGGTACCATTTAACTCTGATTGCGAGTTGCGGCTCTGTCGAGCCAGGTTTTCCCAAGAAAGCCTGGGTATGTTCAGCGAGCTTCGTGGTATAGGGCACAGAGTTACAGACCCATCTGTCGTTGCTGTTGTTGTTGTTGTTGCGGTTTACCAATTTGTACCTCAATTGATTTTAGAAGCTGGTTTAATCTGCTTTATTTCAGAGATATTCGTGATAGAACTTGAGAGAAGAAAATGGTAGGAATATGAGGAACGAAGATTGGAAAGAAATTTGTTTTAGTCGATAAGAAAAGGGAGAAAGACAGGTGAGAACGGAAGAGGAGAGAGGAAAATAAAAAGACAGAGGTATATTCTATACCTTATCATGTCTTATATGTATGTCTATCAGCATGTCCCAGAACAACTCAAAATGGGAGTCCAACTTTTTTCAGTTTACAATTTTACTAAAGCACAGATCTCACAAAGAAGACAGTTAGAAAAATGCTAAACTAGCAGTCTACCAAAGCGCATATTTTGGCTGCGCTACATTTTAAGATTTTATTAAAAAATATCAACAGATTGAGATGCCCTGCTATGTTGTCAACACCCTCCATTGCTCTTGTGTTCCTGTCTCCAGTCTCCTCTCTCTGTCCCCCCCCCCCCCCCCCAGTGATGAATGGTAGGAGTTAGAGACCTGCTCCTCTACTAGGCTGAGAAGATCTTTTATGCACGCTGTCACGGGAGGTTAGGAGGGGGAGGAGGAGGAGGAGGAGGAGGAGGAGGGGGGTGTGACAGAAAATGTCAGGGTGGGTTTGGAATGCGAGCTACTGCTCAGTGTGGACAGACACTTCTGGAAGAGTTGGATGTTCAGTGTTCAGTGTGCGCTCATGCTTGATCCTCCCTGACTGTAACACGGAAGGAAAAGCACAGAAAAAGAAAAAGAGAATATATTGTAGATGGTAAGGGCAGTTGTCAGGAAGTTTGAGTTTACAAGAAATTTCGTTTGCATCGTTTTTTTTCTCCATCCTTTCGGGCATTGAAGCGAAGAGGACGAGAAGCTGTCCCGATTGAATCTTCTGACCCTATTGCAGCACACAACATGTGAGTAGTTATGGAGGGGTGAGGTTCACAGTGAATGCAGGGACTGTACTCATCACTGCTTTCTGGCAAACTGCAGAATTAATCATTGACATCAGACGGTCCGCTGTCTCACGAGCTCCGCGTGTCTTTTGCCGTGTGTTTATTTATACGTTACTGTTCATCCCCAGGCGCTTGATACCATTTATTAACTGTCAACATGAAACGGTGATGTGTTACTGTGCAGACGGCTGAAGAAGGCCGGCCTCAGTGGTAGATCTTCAGAGCTTGCGTACTGACAACGTAGTGACACAATGCTGAACATGAATCAACTCCAACCTGTTGGAGTTGATTCATGTTCAGTATTGTGTCACTATGAACCCCGACATGGGGGGGGTTCAATCCCAGTGCAACACACAACAATAACAAAAAAAACAATTAATTTCATCCAAAACTTTGAAACGTGACTCAGAGCACTGGATGGATCCAGGGTTCAATGTCCTGCATTACATCACGCTTGTGTATTTCCCCCTCAGGTTTGGCTCTAAATGAGCGTACATCTAAAGTCGGACCAAGCCGTGTATCATTACCTCACCGGTGAGGTGTCGTGCCGCTGTGCTTTCCTGTGTTGTGTGTGTTGTCACCGGCCCCCTAGCCGGGGGGGCCTGTGCTCGCCCTTTGATCCTCCAGGAGGAAGGTGTGAGAGCTCCCGGCCACCATGAATGAAGTAATTGTCAAACGAGGAGAGAGAGAGAGAGAGAGAGAGAGAGAGAGAGAGAGAGAGAGAGAGAGAGAGAGAGAGAGAGGGAGAGAGAGAGAGAGAGGAGAGAGAGAGAGAGAGAGAGAGAGAGAGAGAGAGAGAGAGAGAGAGAGAGAGAGAGAGAGAGAGAGAGAGAGAGAGAGAGAGAGAGAGAGAGAGAGAGAGAGAGAGAGAGAGAGAGAGAGATGGACAGGGATTGAAAGAGTGGGAGAGAGGTGGGAGGGGAGCGAGTTGACCATGTCTGGCGTGAACTATTTGTCTCCATTCGCATTCTTTTGCCCAGAGAGGGGTCCCGGTGAGTGAGCAAGGGCAGATTTATGTCTCGCTGTGTAATTTAGTGTCTCTGTTCAGGGACTATCGATGCAATGGATGTAAGAGAGAGATGATGTGTGTACGTGTGTCAGTATGTGTGTGTGTGTGTGTGTGTGTCTGTGTGTGCGTGTGTGTGTATGTGTGCGTGTGCGCGTGCTTGTGTATGTGTGTGTGCGTGTGTGTGTGATTATGTGTGTGTGCATGTGTGTGTCTATGCGAGTTTATATCAAAGCAAAGGGAGAAGGGTTGTGGTGTTTATGTTATCTTGGTCAAGATAGATAGGTGAGGCTGGTGCAGGCCTGAAGACATTCTCATCTCTAATTGGTCGGTTGGCAGTGACAACCGTGGCATTTTCTCAGGCGTCCAGTTAAGTGTATCAGCACACGGTGTCTGCTCCTCTCAGCCCTGTCTGGTCAGATGTCTGGGGAGGGGGGGGGGGGGGGGGGGGGTAGGGGGGTGTTGCTAACACCTCCCCATGTCCTACCGTGTGCTCCACGACTTTGGGGGAAAGATTACGGCCGCTTTGCCTCCAGACTTTAACACAGTCCTAAGCGTTGCGCAACAACCCGAGACAGAGAGACATAATGGGACCCAGAGAGAGAGAGAGAGAGAGAGAGAGAGAGAGAGAGAGAGAGAGAGAGAGAGAGAGAGAGAGAGAGAGAGAGAGAGAGAGAGAGAGAGCGGGCGAGAGAGAGAGAGCGCGAGAGCGAGAGAGCGCGAGCGAGAGAGGGTCGATTAGACGAAAAGCAAGAACAAGCACCCTGTGTGTTTTTCTGGAGTGTCCTCGACTGGACTCTGCCAGTGAGGCTACAGGAAGAGAGAGCGAGTTCGAACCAACAGTCGAGAGACAAATTAGTTCTAAATAAAGAGCAGTTGGTAGTTCGGTAATGTTCTCGATGGTTAGGGTTTGAGACTCTGTACTTTTAAGGCGAATACAGATGGTAACGTTGAAGTATTGTGGAGGTATAGCATTAGAGTAGTGGAGTTGAGATCAACAGAATACTAAGGTAGAATTGCAGTAATCAATGTTTGTGATGGATGTTGCAGCAAGTACAGAGCTAGGACGCTTAGAAATGTTAACAACAACAACAACAACAACAACAACAACAACAACAACAACAGCAGCAGCAGCAACTGGCATCAGAAACAGGTCTTTGATATAAAAGGTAATCTTCTATATTGGATATTGCTTCAGTTGCTTAGGTCATCGTTATAGCACCAGCAATTTATTTAATTATGTTGGCTATTTTATTATTTTAAGAATGACGTAACGCAGGGAAACAACTTTAGCAAACATGATTCCACGTGGATGGTGAATGGATGGGATAAAGAGGGGACTGGACCATGGGCACACACAGCTCTCCACACACACATGTTGCAACCTGTTTCTGTCGTTTGTTCTCTTAATTCCCCTACAGTTCAATGACTCCTTCTTTTATTATATTTGGTATTTCGGGGATTATTCTGCTATTTTTTTGTGTATCCTTCTGACTCTCCCTCCTTTCCATCCATTTCTTCCATTCACTAGGTCCTTCTGTATCTCTTTCCGCTGGGCCTCTCTGTCTATATATCTCCCACTGTCTTAATTTGTATGGCTCTATGTCTCTTTATCTTTCTCTCTTTCTCTCTCTCTCTCTCTCTCTCTCTCTCTCTCTCTCTCTCTCTCTCTCTCTCTCCCCCTCTCTCTCTCTCTGTCTCTCTCTGTGCATTCAGCCTCTACTCAGGCCTGTGCGGTCTGTCTTAGCGGCTGGGCGGCTGTGGGAGCCTGGTGTGTGTGAGAGGAGGAATGAGGAGGGGCAGTGATCAGGGCTGTATTTATGGGGCTCCGCTGCCTTGTTCTGGGGTGTGTTATGAGTCCGGCCCAGCCTGTTAGCCCGGGTCACTTAGCGTGCTGAATGGACCCCTTCTGAGGGACACAGGAGGTAGGACTCCAAGAGTACATGTTTTACAAGGGCTAAGGGGCTATGTTCTGTGGAGCTGTGTGAGTTGTGTGCAAACATACAGTGCAAAACACGCACACACACACACACACACACACTCACACACAATGTGTTGGAAAAAATTCAACTTCATTTGAGAAGGAAAATATTGCGCATGATCTCACAAAACACACACAAATGCACTGACACATACACACACACACACACACACACACACACACACACACACACACACACACACACACACACACACACACACACACACACACACACACACACACACACACACACACACACACACATCCATACAAATTCCTCAAGTTTTATCTTCAGGCTGAGATCACATGCTACCTTGGTTGGTTTCCTAACCATCAAGCCCTTATCGACTGATTTCCTTTTTTATTTCCAGAAACACTGCTTGCCGGTACATTATCAATAACAACAAGGAGAAATGAGCCTGCGGCGGTTTGCCAAAATAACAAACAAACTCAGGCTTTTGGTCCCTCGTGGTTTTCCACCAATCAATGCAGAAGAATACGATGATGTCATCAGAATGTTGCACGATCACCCAAAACAAACCACAAACACATGGTAAACATTAGTGGCAAACATTACCACCATTGTCTCATCATCTCATCAACTATTGTGTCGTACCAATAGAACTGTTGTAATTTTAGGATTGTTTACAGAGTATATATTCAAAGAATATAGAATGCACGTGACCAATTTGTCTATGCGTATACCCATAGATCTCTATAGCTTTATCTCTTCAGCTCAAACCCATGGTTAAACAGATGAATACCTTTATTCTCCAGAGGTGAAATAAAGCTTCATTCAGAGTAGGTCACAAGAGGCCACTGGAAAATGCTACTGCTTTTCCAAAACTCTTAAAACGAGAGCTGAGGATGAGTATCCAGGCCAAATCTCCCCCTCTCTCTTTCTCTCTAGCTCACACACAAACACACCCACACACACCCAAATAGACACACACACTCACACACACACACACACACACACACACACACACACACACACACACACACACACACACACACACACACACACACACACACACACACACACACACACACACACACACACACACACACACACACACACACACACACACACATTCAGTAGACTCTGAATCATATGTGAAAAGTTGTCTTGACTATGGATTTTTATGTATTCCTTTAGTTTCCTCTTTAGGAAGTTTTAAACATCTGAAGTTAACCAAATCCGCTCTGACAGCACAACTCAGTCAGTCACGGCTAAACCGCAGAGCGTCATCCTGATTTCACTTTAATACCAGAAGAGGCTTGAGAAAAAGACCTTTCTTCGGTTTTATGCTGGGTATGGAGGAAGGGGAGGAGAGCGCAGGAGACATGTAGAAACCATTAAGCCAGTTGGTCAGACTTCTGTGGAATACCGTGCGGTTGCCCTCGCGCCGTGGCTCCGTACGGACACCAGAGACGAACACACACAGTTATTCAATCAGACACTCTCAGCACCTCCAGGCCTCGGAACTGCTTGTAAATGACTTTTCCTGATGTGTGTGTGTGTGTGTGTATACACACACACACACACACACACACACACACATGTGTATATGGGTGTTCATGTGTGTGTGTGTGTGTGTGTGTGTGTGTGTGTGCGTGCGTGCGTGCGTGCTGCTGCCTTTCTTCATGAGTGTGTGTGTGTGTGTGCACACATTCTCACACACACACACACAAACACACACACACACACACACACACACACACACACACACACACACACACACACACACACACACACACACACACACACACACACACACAGCAAGGCAGATACATACACAGGCACACACACGCACACACACACAGTCACATACACACACACAAACACACACACACACACACACACACACACACATGAACAAAAGCAGCAGCACGCACACATTCACACACACATACACACACACCCGTACACACATGCACACCCACGCAGGTACGCACGGGCACACCAGCATCTGAAAGTGAAACTTAATACTTATATTGCATGCATACATGCTGTTCAGGCAGGTCCCATGTACACATAGTCACCGCGCTGATGTCATTTTCTTTAAGGAGCAATTCATCCAATGTCGATAAATGGGTGGCAGGTCTCCTGTTATGTCTCTTTGGGTTTTGAGTTTATCTGTACAGGCATACTAGTCTGGGTTGGTGTCACCTATCCAAAAATATGTGCAGGATGTGGGAAAAGATGATTACGTTATGCATGATTGAATGATGCAGGAACTGTACAATTTACTGTCAGAGTCCATATGGCAAGTCACATGATGTGTGGTTTAGATATTGGCCTTCATAGCGGATTCATAGTTCCCCAGGCTTCATTTGAACCCCAGACTTCGTCCCCCCCAATCTTCGAATTAAATGATCTGTTCTTTCTCTCACCACAACTTCTCTATCTCGTCTACTCTCTGTTCATGGCTGGAATGCGATGCTCGATCCATGCTCTTTGATGCATAATGAATGACCCCACGGGAGAGCAGTCCATTAGGGACAATTAGTTCCTGAGTTTACCTTTGGCTAAGTGTTCCGGGCTACATGGATTTTGTATAAGCTTTGATTAAACACGTGGCTTCGTGATCAACAGACGGGCAGGTAATGGGTCCATGGCCCACCAAAAAGCACTTATCTGAGGTAAATAAAGCATTGGGTACATAAAGTGCAAGGTAAATACGCGTTCAATAGAAAATGGTCCTCCAAGATAAATTTAATACAGACACATCTTGATAAATACCATGTTATTTCCATGAACTTCTCCCAAGAACATTAGAAACATCACTTAACCTGACCACATATCTGTCATCTTTTACAAAGCTGGGGGCCAGACCCATCGGTAACAATCCACATTTAGCCACTGCCCTTGAGCTATTCAATAACAACATGCTATGTTAACAAATCAATCATTTAATAGCCACTGATGTGCACCCAATTGGATAGAACATAGCTAACAATAGGCTGTACTTGCGAGCAAACACATTTCCAACTGATAGGACAAAAACAGTTTCTCTGTCCTGGTATGTTGTCTTTCATGTTGCATTTAATATCGATTTAATGTGTTTTCAATACCTGGCTGTGACCAAATTTCCGTAGTGGGATAATACAATTTGGCTTGACATGACTTGATATCACACACACATACGTGCACTTAAAGAACATGCACATACACTGTTGGAATACTACTACTACTACTAACATTGTTTATTCGTGAGGGGGTTCCAATGCAAATGTGCTAAGTACTGCGTCCTCGTAATGCTGTGTTGGCAGTGGTGGCAGCCTGGAGGCTGGTTTAGGAGGACATGTTTCATTATGTTTAATTGATGGCACATCGTTGGACCAGTAAAGAAGGAGCCCCCCACACTAACACACACACACACACACACACACACACACACACACACACACACACACACACACACACACACACACACACACACACACACACACACACACACACACACACACACACACACACACACACGCACACACACACGCAAATACACATTAGTTTGTAAAGAGTCAGCCTTTTTCTTTTAAGTATGTGGCAGACAAGGTTATTTCCACTGTAAAGGGGATCTATGGCAACAAGGTCAGAGTTCAAACCTCAGAGCAGCAAGGTCATGCAGATATACCATTTGGCTGACGGAGTGGAATCCTATGTGTGCACAAATGTATTCAATTAGTACACATCTATAGTTGATTTTTTTTTTTGTATTTTTGTCAAAACACACACACAAATGGTCAACGTGTATGTGAAACGATGATGTTAATCTGCCTTGAAAAATAATCTATGCTTTTAACCTTGCTGGCACAATTGTATACATTTCCTTAAGTCTAATGTAATAGAGAATATAATCATGGTTGTAAAACCATATTTTACTTTTGTCTTTGACCATATCCTTTATGAATGTCTCTAGCAGAATCAAAAATCTGACATTTCTGATTAGAAAACGGCAAGCAGAAAACTCAATTCACAAAATTAGGGATCCTATAACAAATAAGGTAAATTAGAGGCAATTCAGAGTGCATTTGAAAAATATTACAAATTATTATATACACAGCCAGACAAATCAGACAGACTTACAATTCAAACATTTCTTTCTTCTTTAGATCTCCCCTCAGTAGGTAACAATCAAAACGATGAGTTCATTTGTGAAATCTCAGCTGAGGAAATAGATAATGGAATCTCAAATCTTAGTACCAATAAATCACCAGGCTGTGACGGATTTCCTCCGGAGTGGTATAAGTGCATGGACAAATTCGTGGTCCCTTTTCTGAAGGCTTCTTTCAACTACACTCTCAAGGGGGGGGCTCTCCCGCCATTATGGAGCGAGGCGTTTATTTCAGTCAAACCAAAGGAGGGAAAAGACAAAATGGACTGCAAAGGGTATAGACCAATAAGTGTTTTAAACATAGGCTTTAAACTGTATGCAGCTATATTGGCTAAAAGATTAAACACAATAATGCCTTCCTTGATAGACGAGGACCAGACAGCTTTTATAAGTAATAGGCAAACACACGATAATATTAGAAGAGCCCTAAACATTATTGATCAAATTTCAAAAGGAAGATCAAGCACAGTCCTTCTCAGCCTTGATGCTGAGAAAGCATTTGATTAGGTAGGATGGGATTTCTTATTTCAAGTTTTGGAAATATTTGGTTTTCGTGATTCATTTATACAATGCATAAGAATGCTGTACCCCACCCCAACAGCGAGGATAAAAGTTAATGGGAGTCTTTCGAATTAAATAATGCTACAACGAGGATGTAAGCATGGTTGCCTACTAAGTCCACTACTTTTTAAATTTTTATCGAGCCCCTTGCCCAGGCTATCAGAGAGAAGACTGCTCTGGAGGGTAGATGTGGGAGGTGTAGAGAACAATTTCTAAATGCGGAGGACGTCCTTGTCAAAATTTAAAATCCTGAATCTGGTATTCCATTGCTTATGAACATCCTGGGAACGTATGGGAAACATTCTGGTTATACACTGAACGTGCAAAAAACCCAAGTTTTGACCTTTCGTTTTACGCCTGCAAAGCATTTGACGGACATGCACCAATTTAATTGGCATCGATCACAACTTAAATAACTTTGTGTCAACTTAAATAAACGTTCCAAACACATTTTCCTTAAATATGCGTCTCAGAATTTAAATAAAAAAAAAACACGGAACAGGTAGCCTAAAAATGATATAAAGCTGAAAATAAAACGGCAGCAAATGAAGAAAAAAAATACTCAGCATTGTAATCTTCTCTCCACAATAGTCTCTCTCTCTCTCTCTCTCTCTCTCTCTCTCTCTCTCTCTCTCTCTCTCTCTCTCTCTCTCTCTCTCTCTCTCTCTCTCTCTCTCTCTCTCTCTCTCTCTCTCCTTCTAGAATGTACCGGAACGTATTTATATCCAGACAGGGTGGTCTGGGGTCAGCTCACACTCCTGATAATTAGTGAAGATGGGGGATGTGACTACTGTGTTTCTGTTTGTGTGTGTGAGGGTGTGTGTTTGTGTGTGTGAATGAGTTATGTTTTTTGGATCACAGAGCAAGCATGGACCTCCTGGGGAGAATTTCAAAATAAAGACAAAGCTGTAGTCTCACACACACACACACACACACACACACACACACACACACACACACACACACACACACACACACACACACACACACACACACACACACACACACACACACACACACACACACACACATACATATATACATACATACATACATACATACATACATACATACATACATAGGCCTACATACATACACACACACAAACACAACAGGTACACACATACATAAACAAACACACACCCATTGTGATACACACAAGCACACACGCATACACACACTCATACACTCCCTACATACCGATTACTATGATACAATCTGTCCTTATAGAAGCTACATCAGAAGCTATTCCCAGAGCTACACGCACTCACACACTCATACACGCATACACGCAAACACATATGCACACTGAGATACACAAACACACAGTGAAACCCATACAGAAGCCGTCTAGACAGAAATAGGCCGCTCTCCCGTGTAGAGAGTGTGAGGTGTTAAGTGGAGGCTAGGGTTTCCTGCTTTACAAATAGAGATCCTGTTGATAGCCATCATCACCACAGGGACGCTAGGACAGCTAGCCTCGGCCGGTCACAGCGCTAATCTCAGAGCGCTAACGGTCCGCTTCACCTGACGTCACAGGACGGAAATAACGCATTTGATTTTACAACGATCGACCGAGGGGAATTTGTACTGCGGGGAAATGACAAACAAGCTCTGGGAATGACAGCATATCCGGCAGCACCGTTGACTGTTTATTCATTTAGACACGACTTTATCCATGGAAACACACAGGGATCAGGGCCGTGTCCTTAAGGAGAAGGTCATCGTTGGGGCATCTTGCTCTAGGAGGTCTACAGACACGAGGGATCGAACCAAGTGCCTTTTGGCCGGGGGAAAACTAAAAGTCTAAACCAGTCTATCCTGTCCCGAATGCTACTGAGCAGTGGAACTATATGGTACTGTATGATTGATGATTGAAATTATTTATATACTACTAGTATGGTACTTGTAGTAGGGTCAAAATACAGAACTACAACACACCAGCAAACAAAGAAGGACTATGACCGTCATGCGCTGGCGTTCGTAGGACTTGACCTCATTGACTCTCTGTAAAAAGTTAATGTGATGCATTTGGTTCAGACCGCCATTATCATCAACATGTGGCTCATTATTGAGGACATTTAACAATGAATAAATTACACTGACTGTGGTCAAGAAGAGAGGGCAGGAAGTTATTAAGTGGCATGAGGGAGAGGGAGAGAGAGAGGGAGAGAGGAAGACAGTGGAAGAGGGAGAGAGAGGAGGGAGAGAGAGTCAATGGACCATAGACAAAGAAGGTTTGATCGTGAGAGGAATCTGTTGAAAATGTAAATCGTAGACGTCACCCTACACACAATGTTGTGTGTAGGGTGCCTGTGTCGGCTCTTTGACAATACCTAATACATACACTATCGTTCCCTGCACTACCCATGGGTTTGTTGTCGTTTGTTCCCCACTCGGACGCTGAATAGAGCAGCTACTCTGTGATATGTTAATGAGGAACAATTAGCATTAGGTGAGGTCCACCTCAACACTGCATCTTGTGTGTGTGTGTTTATTTGTGTGTCAGTGTTTGTGTGTTTCTGTTTGTGTAATGTCATATCATCATATCGACATGTGTTCTGAAAAACATGTTACATGTCTAAAGCAAATACTTGCTGAATCAGTAAACTACGTGAAATTAGGGTTTACCCACTAGTTTCTAATCGGGTAACTTAGCTGCCCTTGGTTTGACTCTACATTCTAAGTGGAAGCGATGGATATATATATCCTTGCTAACTAGAAAGATCCTTTTTCAATGGTTCTCGTATGGCTAGTTCCACTGGAGTAGGGGGCGTCTCTGTATAAGCCATGTGTCTGTAAAAAGGCGGATACTTAGTTCATAAACGGGGGGTAACGACATTCTCTTGAAACCTGTTTTGTTTTGTTTTCATCAAACTGTGCTTTATAGCACTGGACAAAATAGTAAATGTGTTGCTATTTAAACTATGTGCAAGCAGGTTGTAAATAGGGGAAAACATTGGAAAAGCTATTTATTGGTCACTTTCATACCGTATAAATATAGAATGGAAAGAAAAAGAGTGTTTGAGACGGATCGCTATGATCTTTATCATACTCCGAGGGTAGTGTCCCTTGCTTCTAATATAGCAGACATACACACACGCACACACACACACACATACACAAACTAACACACGCACACAAAACCTCAATCACCTTCTCTCACACACACACACACACACACACACACGCACACACACACACACACACACACAAACACACACACACACACACACACACACACACACACACACACACACACACACACACACACACACACACACACACACACACACACACACACACACACACACAGAGACACACGCACACACCAAGGGCAGGCAGTACTGAAAGACCTCCCCCTCGCATAGGCAGCATTAGCTCATTTGAAGTAGTGGGAGCCACAGAGCCGCTAGCTGTTATTAGCGTGGCAGTGGGCCGTTGTCCCGGTAGTGCTCAGTCCCGACCACTACAGCTATCCAGGAGCGGGAACAGGAGGAGTAGGAGGAGGAGGAATAGGGGCAGAAGGAGGAGGAGTGGTGGGAGTTGAATGCCCACCACACCCTTGCATGTTGTGCGCCAGGGGTGGGTTCTCTGAGCAGGGCTGTTCCTGGGTCTAGTTTTTGGGGGACGAGACCACGGACCATCGTCCACTCAGGTAAGAAGAGGCTGCTTCTCTTTCAGGCAACACATGACAAACTTTATATTTACACAGCAACACATCACATCAAACAACTTTTGGTTTTGAATCATTAAAACACACTTAAAAGTGTAAAATCTGAATTTAATATAGTGAATATGCCAGTGCCGACAAACATTTTAACAACTATCTGTTAAGATAATCAATTACTTGCTCTATTATCTGTTGATGAAGAATGTTTTTTTTAAGTTTGCTTCTGTGGTGGTCTGGGCTAATCTAAGAGCAGTGCACTTGTTGCTGCGCCCGGGGGGGTAATTAAGGTCTGGGGGGCAGTGGGTTGGGTGGCTCTGCGTCTTTCACTACAGGTGGTATCTACTCTCACTTTGGGAGACAGGCAGGTGGATAAATAACCCGCTGAAATAGATGGTGATCACGGAGAGGTCCTCTTTCATGGGGTACGTGTGTGTGTGTGTGTGTGTTTGTGTGTGTGTGTGTGTGTGTGTGTGTGTGTGTGTGTGTGTGTGTGTGTGTGTGTGTGTGTGTGTGTGTGTGTGTGTGTGTGTGTGTGTGTGTGTGTGTGTGTGTGTGTGTGCAAGTGTGTGTGTGTGTGCAAGTGTGTGTGTGCTTACGCCTGCATGTGTTTGTGGTCACCTATACCTCTGACTTGATACTCGAGTCGTTTGATGAGGTTTATAAATGAGTTATGTCTCTATATGGTAGAACACATGTACATAGAGTATTTGTTATATTTGTATAAATTATATTTATTTAAGATTTACCTTTATGAGCTACATCCATTGGCACTGAGTGAATCTCCATAATAAAATAGACTAGAATAATTGACAGGTGCAAAGTAGAAAGCATGCACATGGCGCATAGTTCTCAGCTAAACTACTTGATTACCAAATGTAAAAATACTCGGCAGTAAACATCTAAATAGATAGAGACACAAATGTTAAGTGACAGGACAGAATGTTTCGGTGGAAAACCTTGTCTACCCTCTTAGGAAGGGCAGACACAAATACAAATTATGATTGAGAGAGAGTTAGAGAGAGAGAGAGACCGACAAAGACTGACAGAGACTGACAGACAACTAGACAGAGAGAGAGACACACACACACACACACACACACACACACACACACACACACACACACACACACACACACACACACACACACACACACACACACACACACACACACACACACACACACAGACACAGACACAGACACAGACACACACACACACTCAGCCACCTCGCTCTGTCCCAGTACACTATCGTGTTGGCGAGCTGCCTCTCAGGGTCAACCAAGCATGCATATCATGAAATCCCACAATGCACCAGTACAAAGCTTACTTTTCATTTTCCAAAGTTCTGATGGAGATATGTACAGGTTCAGATATCCCCACGCACTTGCACAAACACACGCACGCTGACACACGGAAGGTCTTTGTGTGCACCCATTCCACCCTGTGCAATCTGATTCTGAATCGTCAGATACCTAGTCATGGGTTATGAGGTATCATGGGAGCTGTAGTCACAGTGCAATCATTTGATTCACTCAATGTCCCCCGTGATTGCTCAACAAGAATACTGTTTGCAGCAATATATTTCTGTTACTGGTTTGTAAACAAACACGGTAATTACTCAATAGCTACATAGTACTCACTCCTCCTAATAATCCACATTTCATGCCCATGTTGTTTTTCTTTCCATCTACTCTGCTAATCTGATCAGCGCCAGAAGCTTTGTTGCTCAATGTTCAAACCCTCACGTGTTTTCTAGTCATGAAGAAGCTGCTTCTTGTATTCGATGGATGACCCATGTGTCACAAGAGGGACGTGAACTCTATGTGTAGTTGGTCTTGAAAGTATAGAGAGAGACCATTAATACTGATTTGTTAATACTGCCTAGACTAATGCAGAATCTATACTACACAGGCTATATTTAGCATGTAGATGCTAACTTTGGTATACGTACATGGTGAAGCTTGTAAGATCAAGAGACTTTAATATGTGTGATTTATGCATGAAGACCAATGATGTTATGTCCGTTGGCAGTTTGTTTACGTCAAGGCTGGTTCACAGGCGATTTGTGTGTGTGAGTTTGCGTGGGTCTGGGAGTTTGTGTCTTTGTGTGTGTTTGCCTTTGTGTGTGTGTGTGTGTGTGTGTGTGTGTGTGTGTGTGTGTGTGTGTGTGTGTGTGTGTGTGTGTGTGTGTGTGTGTGTGTGTGTGTGTGTGTGTGTGTGTGTGTGTGTGTGTGTGTGTTTGTGTGTGTGTGTTTGTGTGTGTGTGTGTATGTGTGTGTAAATCATTAGAACTTTCATATAGCTAATTATAAATGCAAAACTGCATTACGAAGAGCTTTCAAGAGAAAAGACACAATAACAACATGTGCGCTTCCCTGTGTTCTTTCGGTGACTTGTGTCTTTGTCTTTCTCGTGGGCAGGGGAAGCCTCCCACCCCCTCTGATGAGGATTTTCCAGCCATGACTAAGAGCTTAGAGCCTCTAGTGGGAGCTCCCCTCCCCAATTTAGCCATTGGAGTGGCCTGTATGTGTGTGTGTGTGTGTGTGTGTGTGTGTGTGTGTGTGTGTGTGTGTGTGTGTGTGTGTGTGTGTGTGTGTGTGTGTGTGTGTGTGTGTGTGTGTGTGTCTGTGTGTCTGTGTGTGTGTGAATTTATATATATAGGATATATTTATATATATGTATGTTTGTGTTTTTGGGAAGAGAAAGAGGAAAGGTTCTGTTGGTGTGGAAAAGACCGTTGTCCACATTTCTATAATATAGTTTGACGTGTGTGTGTGTGTGTGCGCATATGAATGTGCCTATGAGTGTTTTCATAATACCAAAGCGTCATCAGTACATTAGCGCATGGCAACGTCTCGGCGACAACACCAAGCAAGGAGCAGATATTGTGTTGGAGGGGCCCACTGGTCAGGTGACGTGGGGCCGTGGGGCCCGTGGGGCTCCTGGGCAGAGTGATGCTGTACTGGGTGACCTCATCCTCCTTTCCACCACACATGCCACAGCCCCGGCTCATTTCCTGAGGGCTGGTAGAATAGGTAGGGCCTGAGCCAACTCTGGCTTTCGCTGCAGTTTCTTGAGAAATAGCCACACATTGAGGACCCATAATAACTCCTGCACTTCTCGCTTTCTCCGTTCATTTATTCCCTAACATAGTGGGTACATTTTGTCGATCCAAACCTCAAACATGGATGACTTCTTCTGACTGAAGTTAATATGTTGATGTGTATTCATCCTTTTCTATCAGTATTTTGATCTACTACTTTGAACCTTTTGGTGTACATTTTGTAGATCTAAAGTTATGCGATGCACTGCATGAAACCATCGCACACTAACCAGTTCCTTTCCTTCTTCTGTTTTTCCTCTCTGTCATCTCCAGAAGTCATCCACACAGAAGGTCCTTTGGACGGTAGTTTGTACGCCAAGGTCCGCAAGAAGGAGTCTGCCGAGGGTTCGGTGACGGCTAACGGCCTGCCGCCCACCGCCGTCGACCACGCCCTACCCGCCGTCGACCACGCCCTCTCGGTGAGCAGCGACTCGGGAAACTCCACCGCCTCCATCAAGACCGACCGGACGGATGAAGCCGCACTAGCGGCCCCGCCCACTGCCCCTCTGAGCCAGACGAACCCGCCCTTCGTCGCAGAGGAGCAGCGCCAGGTCCCGGCAGCGACCCAGCAACCCCTCAGCCTCCAGGAGAAGCAGGAGCTGGACCAGCTGCTGAGCGGGCTGGAGGGCCCCCTGCGCCGGCAGGGCTACCTGACCGCGCCCCCCGCCCAGGCCGCGGGCAGGATGCTGCACCTGGTGCCCGCCCAGGTGCACGTCAACGGCCACCACAACGCCCTCACCTCAGCATCCAGCCCGACCACCAATGCCACCGCCGCCGCTGCAACCGCCAACAGCAGCGGCAACAACACCATGGACCGCGAGACGGACATCCTGGACGACGAGCTCCCCACCAGCCAGGAGGGGAACAGCGTGGACAGCCTGGGGACCTTCTCCTCCACCGAGGGCCGGGCCACACCCGCCGACCTCTACTACCAGTCGGAGGTGATCGTGACCAACGGGCAGGACCACGTGCCCTACCTGGAGCGCAGCGTGCCCGAGAGGCCCCTGGAGTCCCCCAGCGTCCACTACGGGAAAGCCGGCGGCATGACGCAGAGCGAGTCGGTGCCGACCTCCGGCGAGTACCCCATGGGTCTGAACGGCGGCCTGTACCGCACGCAGTCCTGTGGCGGGGAGCTGAAGTCCATGCCCAGAGCCCCCACCCGGACCACCAGCAGCAAGGACGCGGTCCAGCGGGGCCTCAACGTGTGGCAGAGGTTCGGCGTGCCAGAGGAGCCCATGACGGAGGGCCTCAGCTTCAGCCCGCCAAAGGCCTCCACGGCCGGCCAGAGCAGCCTGTCCCAGTTCCCCCAGCGCCGCAGCACCTCGCAGCAGGAGATCGAGCAGTCCATCGAGACCCTCAACCTTCTCATGCTGGACCTGGACCCGGGCCGCCCTGCGGTGCCAAAGTCCCAGAGCGCCCCGCTGAGGGAGGCCAGCGTGGTCACCACCCAGCCCTCCTTCTCCCAGAGCCAGGCCCGGCCCTCCTACCAGGCCGACGCCGCCATCCACGCCAACCATCCCGCCCACTCCGCCCACTCCGCCGGCCCCGTGTCCGACATGAGCCGCCACTTCGCCTCCCCGCCGGGCTCGTCCCACGGCCCCGGGTTCCAGGGCTACGCGACCCTTCCCAACGGGACGGGGCTACAGCCGCAGGCCTCCGGCGGTGGAGTGGGGCATTTCCAGCTGAAGCCCATCAACAACTACCCTCCCAGCACCATGGCCCTGGCCACGGAGGCCCCGGAGATGGAGAGGAGCCCCAGCGCAGCCTCTGCGTCATCCCAGCCCAGAGAGGCGGATTCGGATGAGGTGTTCAATGTAGAGGGCCTGGTGGCCCAGCGGGTGGCTGGTGAGTTGTTATGTTAAGTTAGCACAGTGTGTGAAGTGAAACAAAAACACTCATGAGAATGATTTCAATGGTTAGTTTGTGTACAAACATAGCAATGCATTTCATATAATAATGATGAATAATGATGATGATGATGATGATGGTTTGTTATTAGGCAAAATTAACGTAAGAATGCAAGAATGAATGCGTAAGATATCTGATGAGATTGATAATAATGATGTCAATGGTACAGTTTTGTGCAGACTTAGCAAAGTCTGTGTTGACAAGTTTGAAATCTTTCTTAGCAAAAGTTGCCCCAAAAAAGTCGTGGCAAACTTTGAAAGGTTACATAATGCAGATGAAAGTTTAACCACGAAGCCTCAGATGCGATAATCCATTGGTGCAGCATCCAGGCGTGTGTTCAAAGCGGGCCTGGAAACCAATCCAAAGCAAACAGCAACACCATGCCAGTGCCATCTATCAGTATGGACAGCCGGCCTCTCACTCTGTGTTCACAGTTCTGTTCAAACAGTGACCCGTCCCTCCTTATCTCCCCTGTCAGCTCACCAGCGGCTATCACACAGGCTCAAACAGGAAGTGGTCTTTCCAGACCAGGAAGTTGACAGCCCCAAAGCAAATACATTAGGCTTGTCCTGCCGAGTAGAAAAAAATTGGAATGAGACAAAATCCACATAGGGAGGCTGTGTAATGGCTGAGGCAGAGCAGAGAGCCGGGGTGATAAGAAATGTCAGAGAGAGTTTGCGTGGAATCAACAGCAAAGTGCACTTTTGAAGCCCAGACACTGAAAGACAAGGTTTATCTTAACAAACACAACTGGTTGAACGTTTACGCCACATCATAATTTCCAGTTTTACTCACTGTGTTCCAGCAGGAGCCTTAAGTGTTGATGATGATAAATGACCCCGTCCAAATATAAGTACTTTATGTTATTTTCCTTGTGTTGACATTCAAGGATTATCGTTCATCCATCCGCCTTCTCCTCTGTTATGGTTACAAACATGCTACTTAATTTCATCATTCATCAATCCTGTTTCCTTTTTACTTTCTCTCTCCTTGATTTGACCTAAACCAACTCTCCCTTTATTTTTATTTTCCAACCATTTACCATCTTTTCCCAGAGTACTCGGCTCGGGCACAAAGTGTCCGAAAGATTTCCCTTCAGTCTGACCACCAACGTTCCCAGTCTCCCTCTGGTTGGTTTGTCCTCTGCTGCGTGCATCCAATTTGGGTTCTGTGTTGTCCTTCCTAATCCAACTCTTAATGTGTCATCTGTGATCCAATGCCTGTGTCTTGATTGCAGTCTTCTGCTGTGCAGATGTGTATTTTCTCATGTGGTGTCTTCACCTCTGTTTTTCCTACTCACTCATACCATCTTCACCTTATTTGTTGTATTCCACTGTCAGCTGTATTCACTCTCACTGCTCAAACAATTTTCAGAAAACGCTTTCAGAAAAGCCATAGCTGTTTAAATTGCCCTTTTCTCCCACAAGGTGTGATGTTGAATAGCCATAACAAATTGCATTCCCATCTGTGTGGACACTTTTACACGTGATGTCACTATAGGGCATATTTCAAAATGGCTTGTAATGGCTGACCAACCTCACACCTGGTTGTAAAAAGGGGCCCTTTAAGAAACATGCACACCGCTATGCTCAGCCCACTCGAATGTCCCTGGTCAATCGCTTGTCTGGTCTCTTATCCGGTCCATGCAACACACAATACAACACGCAGATGTCGTGTTCTTTTACAGGAACCTCGGTTTAGCCCCCTTCTTATCTTGTTGTTCTTCCATTCTTCATGTTCATTAATCAAATCACACAAATCTTTTTTTTTTAAGTTTCACAATCACCTCAACAGAAATAAGCTGGATAACGTTGAGTCTCACCAGGGATGAGACAAACAGAGCACAAAGACCTCTCTGTCCGCGGGCCTGCCAGAGTGCATGTCACAAGAGACCTTTATTTTTTTTTCAGACCAAACTTGGGTAACAATAACAGGGCCCAGGAAAACACTGGGCTCCTTTCTTCGCTCCTTTATAGCACGCCCTGTTTCCCTCCGCCCGTCAGACAAGACAGTGAAAGGACACCCAATCCAGAATGGGACGCACAGGGCCCGGTTGAACACATCATCGAGTTCTAAGCAGTCTGAGGGGAGGGTTTGGAGCGGGACACTGACCTAATCTGTCTTTTCAGGGGCCCCCAGGAGTGCCCTGGTCTGGTTTGTTATCCAGGGCCCCCAGACATTAATGTCTACAAGGTTTCATAGACAACAGTGCCCTGTAGACGTAGAGTTAGAACACTTGAGAGTATTAGGGTTAGTTCTGAGATCAGATAGTATTACTGAATATATATCATGATATCGATGTTCAAATATGTATATTATAGATGTACATTTTCTTTTTTTCATGGTCTCAGCCATCCACTGTGTAGAATTACAATATAAGTAACAACATGAGAGATAAAATCCACGTTTTGAATCGGAAATGGGGGTAAAATTCTCCCACCTGATCAACCTTCCAATTATACATACATACCTTCGTACCAACCTGCAGTCTCCCCTTGCATAACCTCTTGCACGCAGTGTGCATAACCATATTGTGAAAAAAACACGTGTTTTTCTTGCTAAGGTAAAAAAAATAGCGAGAATCTGATCTAAAGTTTGTTTTGGAATCAACATTATGCTGCTCCACATGTCTTGTATATTGGATTAAATATTCGACTAAATTAAAAAGGAAGAAAGTGAAAGAAAAAAAAGTCTGGATCCTAAAGAGCCATGGGAATCTCACGCCGCTCCAGCTGGAAGCCATTACTCGTTGCCAAGGCAACGGGCCTCGTGTTTGACAGCGCTCTGCTGTAGAGCTGTGCGTCTCAGATACATCTGGTTTGCGTGTTTCCAGCAACGGTTGCACTGAGGGGTTTTGGAGGGATGGGAGGGAGAGGGGGGCTGGAGATGTGGTGTTGGGGTTCCTGCATGCGTTCCAAGATGTACTCGAGCACACACCCACCACGTCCATCTCCTGAACATGTCCCTGTGTCTGTGCCAGGCCCTGGGAACAAGATAGCTGTGTTGATGCTAGGTCGCTAGAACAAGATGGTGGTTGGCTGCTAGGGCCTTAGAACAAGATGGTTGTGTTGGATGATAGGTCCTTAGAACAATATGGTTAAGTTGGATGCTAGGCCTGTAGAACCAAGATGGTTGTGTTGGATGCTAGGGCCTTAGAACAAGATGGTTGTGTTGGATGCTAGGGCCTAAGATCAAGTTAGTTGTGTTGGATGCTATACCTTGAACAAGATGGTTGTGTTGGATGCTAGGGTCTTAGAACAAGATGCTTGTTCGGATTCTAGGTCCTTAGTATATTCTGCCATTATGTCATTCAGCAGATTCTAGTCTCCCTAAGTAACTTAACTTACAACTGAGGTTGAGAACAATCAACGCATTCAAATTAAAATGAGTAGTAGACTTTTTATTGGCGACTGTGTGATTGGCAGGTGGTTATCATAGGTTTTACAGTATTATGGAACCATAATGATCAGCTGCATATTTTCATCCACCATTAGAAAACCATTATCATTTTTCATAATGAAAATAATGCTAAACCCCAGATTATCAGAATGACAGTTTGTGGTTGTCTTACTCGGGAACCGTTGGGGAAATAGTTTTTCCTTTTTTTATAACCACCTAAAGTATGTCTCTCTGGCAGTAGGCCTCACTCCCAAACATCTCTAACTGTGTCTTTACATTTTCACAGCTGCAGGCGAATGCTATCGCTAACTCCACCACATGTCTTAGCTTTGGCCCGCTCGGGTTTAAGAGAGAGGTCGACAGAAGAGGCGGTAAATATTGTTCATGGTTTCCATAACACTCAGTGCTCTCTGATGGGTGTGTCTGTTAGGACCTCATGGATCAAGGCCATCCATTGCATCTTTGTTGGGACACATTGTTAGCCAGCCTTTGTGCCTTTGTTTACATGAGTAGTTATGGGGATGTAACTAATATATTTCTTATATTTATTAGAAGTAGGGAGGTGTCTCTCTTAGTCCCAACAGTACTGCTGTTCAAGGGGGAAAACGGCAATCAATCAGAGTACTCTGTAATCAAAATGCTAGTAGCTAATCAATTAATTGGATAGCCATAGTTTCAGCTGACGTTGTTATAAACTACAGGGAGGGAGAACCTTTTCCGATAATGGTTGCTTTGAGTCGAGTCAGGATATAAAGTGAATTACGATAGTGTTTCACAATTGCCCTCTTTCAGCTCTCAACCTTTCTGTTGGGGAGGTCGTCGTCTCAACCTTTCACAAACTTTCAGCCAAGGCGTACACAAATAGTCAAAGTTTCCTTCAGAAAAGACGCTGCTCAAACACTTAAGTCAGTAAACTGATGATTTGTACCAAGTCAATTGTACCAGAAGTTCCTGATACCTGCTGTTTTAAAGAAGCCAAATAGAGTGTCTTAGCCACAGTTTCACAACACGAGGACTGCAAAATTCCAGATTCTGAAACAAGCAAACAAATCATGCTTTGTGTCAGATAAAACTCACTGAGTGTATCCTTCTAACCCCAATGAGCCTGCTTGACGCAACCCTTTGTGTGTGTGTACGTGTGTGTGTCTTTACACTGCAGTCGTTGTCAAGTCTACATTTTGTACTCGTCCAAGGCTGTGCGAGAGCCACAGCTTGCCGGGCTTTCAATGCATCCCAGTGCATCCTCATGCCTCGCTTCCAGCCGCCCGTGCGACCGTTAAAATAGTCCCCACTCCCCCATGTGGAAACCCACACGTCTCCGGAGGCATCTAAGCAAGCACCCTGCAAAAGGGGACCTCAGAATGACGGCCTGATGTTGGGTTCTTTACGACGCTCTAGGCTATAACGAATTAGAGCAATGAGAACGAGAAATAAGTTTTGCGGGGTCTTACGCAACTCTGTGTTTGTTCCCGCTCAGGTGTCCAGTCTCGGGGGATTTCGTTTGAGGACCCCACCGCCCCGTCGCCGCGCCACCGGGTGCCCAGCGACGGAGGGCAGTTCCAGAACGTTCCGGACGGCAGCGTTGACGCCACCTGCCCTGACGGACCCCTTCGCTCGCCCATCCGCTGCGTCTCGCCAGAGTTTGTTAACGCCATCGCTTTGAACCCC
This sequence comes from Gadus chalcogrammus, assembly GCF_026213295.1. Taxonomy (NCBI): domain Eukaryota; kingdom Metazoa; phylum Chordata; class Actinopteri; order Gadiformes; family Gadidae; genus Gadus; species Gadus chalcogrammus. The sequence continues at coordinate 16,259,483 of NC_079431.1, forward strand.
GGCGGGAGACCCAAGGAGGTAAGGGTAACTTTATATTAGATTTCTGCTGTTTTTGTCCTCATGAGCTATCTGGATGATATCTGATTGTGCAATTTATTCTTGTATCGCTATCGTATTCACGTTATCTTCTAGCGGCCCGTCTGTAAATACTTGGGATGTAGCTGCTATTGTTTGTGATATTAAGTATTTGTGTTATTATTATTTATTATATGGTCATATTTTAATGCAATATACCTAGTTTCTTTTCAATCTATGATAAATTTTAGACCTCAGTTGTGTCACAATAATTTCATTGACCATGATAAACCTTGTAATAAACTTTTGATCAAAAATATTAACTAACCATTTTCCCCTTGCTGTCTGTCTGTCTTTCTGTCTTTCTGTTTGTCTGCGTCCATCCGTGGCCCTTCCTCTTTGATATTGTATTGATGCAAAAATTGTCTGTTCATTTTGTGTGTTTGTGTGTCTCTTGTGTTTGTGTTTGTATCTCCGTGGCCCCCCTACCCTGTAATATTCCTCCCCCTGCTGCAGAGGCACATCCACAGCTACCGGGAGGCCTTCGAGGAGCTGGAGGCGGGGGGGCCCGTGAGCCCCTCCCCCCTTGCTGGTGGTGAGGTCTTCCCCCAAACCCCTGCATTCCCTGTGTCGCCGCAAACCCCTTACTTCAACCTGTGTAAGTCCCCCGCCCCGCTGACAGAGGGCACTGTGGAGCTCTGGCGTAGGAGTTAGCAGTTAGTTAGCGAGAGAGAAGAAGGTTGTTTATTTTACTGTAGCCATTGTGCCGTGTTCCAATACCCGTACTATCCGTACTTACTAGCCACATTTTGAGTACGTAGTACGTTCCAATTCAGATCCGGCGAAAAGAAGTATACTTCAAGGACCCGGATGTCGTACTCAAAACGGGCTAATCGTGAAGTGTGGATCGAAGGACACTTTCCGTACTCAACGGCAGCCATCTTAGCTACGTAGCGGAAGAGGCGGAGCCAGGCTGAGCCAAAGTCGGCACATTTTCCACATAGCCTGCATATATAGAGTCATTTTGTAGTTTTTATAGCTTTTTATAGCTGCTAGGCGTAAAGAGTTCACCGTTCAAAGCGGGATGTTTATTGCGGGGGAGGAGCCGCAGCGGCAGTCGTGATCGTAATTTCCGGTTAGTGCACCACGGAGTACTCGATTTGGAACAGCACTCACATCTGAAAAATTAACGTACTCAGTGAGTACGGATAGTACTCATGGAAGTACGGGTATTGGAACACGGCAGTCTTATTCAGCTGGTGGCCATCTTGGTTCTAAACGCTAGCAAGGGCATGTAATTGAGTCAAGCGGCAGCCATGACCATGCGAAGGCGACTGATGTGTAGTTCATCTAACGGCCAATAGGTGGCTCGTGGTGGTTGTATACCAAAAAAAAGGTACCCGTTCCAAGTCATACGGAAACTTGTGATTTAATTTTCCTAATGTATAGAGAATACTTATCTTTTCTTTATTGGGTTAGAATCTCAGTGGCTAGTTCTTTTCCACATAAAATATTTAGTAGTTTGACAGTTTTATTTCATTAAAGAGTCTTAAAATGGTGATATCTATATTTTCATGTAAATATCTACAAGTTAAGTCAATATCTATAGTCAAATGAGGTAACACAATAGTGAGTGAGCCTGTGGCCCTCTGATAAAAGCCCTTGCATTTGCAGAATTATGATCGGTAACTTAGTATCAGTGGTTGTATCTCTGGGAACAAGTACCGCTTACGGCCAAAGGTGTCGCCAAAGTCATATTATTAAATCTAAGGCTCATAACAGTGGTATGTAAACCATTTGGTGATGTCATAGACTCTGCGTCCATATTCCTTACCATATATGAGCTGAATGTTACATTTAGTTCCATCAACCAGCTAGCGTTCAGAACCAAGATTGATCCAAGTTGACCGCTCGGTGAATAAGGCCCATTATAGTTGGTTTCAGTTAAATGCTCGACAGTTATCCAACAAATATGGTTGATAAATGTGGTAAATAAGTAGTATTTCATAATTGATGAGCTGTAAATCAATCCTCTTTCGTGTTTAAACACTAGGTTCTTGCATTCAAATAGATAATGATCTATTTCCGTGAAGAAACATAGTTAAATGATGTTCACTCTATCACGTGTGATTGCTTGAGCACTTAAACCTTCATTAATCTGATGTTCTAAATCTTTTTCTTCTTTTTTTAAAGCAAACCTTTTCATCTTAGATTGACAGAATGAACCCTGAAAAATATTAATCGCTGCATCGAAATCTGAAAATACCTTTAATTCACACTATTTACACCCAAGAATCTAATCCTACTGCACATTTTGCACAAAAACAAGTCACTTGAAAATATTGGTCCTGGGTTACCTTCACTGATATAACACAGAATTCACAGCATTCAGTTATGGTCACATGCCCGTTGGTCAAAATATCACATGCAATGTAGTCAAAATCCCACATTCATCTATATTCATGAGATCCTTGCCCATCGAAAAAAAGAAAAAAGAAATTGGAAGCTGGCACACAGATGGATGGATTTAGAAACGGAAATTAATTTAACCCAGCTCATATGACAGATATTTGATAATTCAATGTTTCAGACACACAGCAAGCTTAATGAGCAGGCTCTTTGGATACCCCGGGATAAATAGATCTGACGGAGTCAGTCAGGCAGAGAGTTAAAGTAAACGATCACAACTCTCTCTGTCTTCTCCCGTCTGTCTGCACATCCACATATGGTGTGCACATTCAGCGCCCAGTGTCAGTGCTAAATACCTTACCCCCTTCTCTCACACACAAACACACGCACACGCACAGGCACACACACACACGCACGCACACGCACACACACACACACACACACACACACACACACACACACACACACACACACACACACACACACACACACACACACACACACGTACACACGCACACAACGTCCCCTCCTGAGTTTTAAACATGAGTCAAGCATTACAGAGCTCCGACCAATGACATCATCCAATCAGCTCGCTTGTCTCTCCCTAGGCTCACCCGTAAAAACCTTCCCACTAAAATGGCCGGCATATTTTTTAACGCCCATCATTTTACACTTGACTGTGAAACCGTTGGCCTTTTCTGTGAGGGAACATTCGGTTCAAACGACGCTGAGACTTTTCTTTCAAACCGAGGTCTCGCTCCGTCACACCGGCGAGGTCGGAAAGAATTCGGGATTACACTCAGTCGAGCGCAACAAGTCAAGTTAAATGTCACCACCGCCACCACTACCTGTAACCAGAGTCACAGTTTCTCCATGTTTTCCACAATATCCCTGAGCTCCTCACACACCCGCAGACACACAAGAAACCACATCTCTCGGAGCGCACACTTCCAGAATATTCCGGTCCCTAAAAGCCCCGGGCTGTGCAGAGCACATTTTCTGGTTAGGTTGTGCGTACAAAGAATTGCTATGGATTCTTTGGTAAGTGGAGGACGCACGTCACTTCTAGATGTTTCCTCAGAGTTCCACCGTTCCCAGCGCACCGATGTCAGCCTCCCATAACTCCCCCCTCCCCCCCGCTCCTTCTTGTTGTCGTCCCTGTTGCATAGCAACCATTGAGTTATCCCTTCCCCTCTGTCACACACACACACACGTGTACATGCTTCAGACTGCATGGCCGCCACATGGGAGCAGCAAGGACGGAGTCTGTGATGACGGACATGACGCACAAATATACATAGACACACATACATAGACACAAACAGGCACTTACATACACACATACAGACACACACATATGCATACAATACTCCCTCTTTCTCTCAAACACAAGCATAAACAAACTCCAACTATCTCTCACACACACAAAATTACACAGTCGCACACTGTCTCTTTCACTGCATATATTGTCGACTTTATTCGTCTGACAGTCTGTTCGTCTCTTTCACAAGAGATGAACAGCCAGACAAGACAGACATGCAGCCGGACAGACAGAGGGACATTGTGTGGGCCCAGTGCTTGCGGATGGGACCAGAACCACAGAACTATCCTGTGTTGTTTATTTTAGGAGTAGTGAATCCAGCGCTACCGGCCTGCTGCTCTCTGTGTGGCTCATCTGGTTCTGGTTTCCTGTTGCTGCTGTTTCACTTCCTCCCCATCTCCCCGTACACCACCACCCCCACCACCACCACCACCACCCGTTTAATCGCCCCAACCCCTAATGATCATGGCAGCCATCCGCTCATCCCCAAAAATGTTGTTGTTGTCGTTGTGTTGTTTGCTTTACTTGCTTGTTGTTTGTTGTGACTTAATTGGGAAGAGGGGAGGAGACAGTGATTCAAAACAGTGATTTGTTGGTCAAAAACATAAACTATTCCAGTCACAACGTGGATTTTGCTGCAGAAAGCAACTCCCCGTTTGTTATCTTTCCCCTTGGGGTTGAGTGAGGGTCAAAGTTCAAACCCCAGTGCTTTCACCCCATGTAGTGAATTTTAATCCCTTAAAGTTGCTCGTCTGATGTCTGAATTTCGTTTTTTGTACTAGAAGTCAATAAACCTATATTGAAATTTTAACATCAAATGAAAAGGATATGTACATGAAACGTACATGAGACATTTACGAGACAAATGTGAGACATACATGACACATACATAACACATACATAAACATTAAATCCCCAAAGCCTTTTTCCCCCCTTTTAAACAAGAAACTCACTTTTGAACAGCGAGCCATTCAAGCCTGTGTTATTCTACATGTGCTCGACACATTTCACCGTTTCACCAAATGTTCAGTGTCACGTTGTTACCGGTCACGTGCATGATGTCACTCCCTGAACCCCACCACTCCTAAACCTCCACTGGCCAGAGCATGAGGCATGGCCATACCCTCCCCCTCCCCATGTGGCCTGTGCCTGGGGTCCCCTGCATTTACTGCTCCCTGCTTTTAAAATGTCTTGTATTGGTCTCGACAGCTCAATGCCTTTAAGTGGGGCCCTATTTTCTAAATCACAACACTAAATGAACTTCTCATTTTGACATACAAATCGTATCATCCAATGCGCTGATATAAGGATTGAATAATCATTGCATATTTGATATATGACTCATATGATATAAGATATAGTGTCATGGGCCATTGATCCCTCTGAAATGCGGTCGCCATACAGGGCTGCACAATGCAGTCGTCGGCGTAACCGGCTTTACAACAGGCATCAGCTGTCAGGACGAATGTGTATGTGTATGTGTATGTGTATGTGGTGGTTAACAGGCTGTTGTTGGTTCCCTTCCCCCCTCACTAGGTCGCTCGCCCCCTGGTCTCGCCAAGACCCCGCTGTCCGCACTGGGGCTCAAACCACACAACCCGGCTGAGATCCTGCTCAACCAAACCGGCTCAGGTCAGTTCCCGTCCGATCCGGGTTCGATTCTCAATGGGAGGGATTGGGGGGCATCCTCAGAATGGATGCACTCGTGGTATTATGTATTTGTATGTGTGAATATGAATGAGGTATTGAAGATGAGGATGCTAGAACATCTCTCTCTGCTGCTTAACACACATCGATTGGGCCTGAATATTTAAGTTTGTTTTTCAATATTTTTTCTCTTCTCTTTGATCGAGGAAGAATGTGATCTTACATCATATCTTGAAAGGGTCTGTTTGTTAGTGTTTTAGTGCAGATTAGGCTTAGCAAAAGCAATTATGAGCACAATCTCCTTATGCGTATTAACACCGATTATAATATTATAATAAGCCTATTGGAAACAAGTCAAAGAGAGATCTTTAGAAAGGTTGGATCTGAAGCAACTTTGAAGCGGTCGTGATACGTTGAACATGTAAGATTCAGCCTTTTTTATGACTAGAGCAGGATCTATGTAGCCTAGTTATCTTTCTAACTGTATACATATTTATTTTTGTACATTTTTTCCATCACCGCTCAGAGGATGAGAGCGATCAGGGTGAGGAAGGTAAGAGAACGGGAAAGAACAGCGGGTCATCACAGGTTTTAGTCATGTCATCTCCACGTTTCCTTTGTGTTAACTTCCTATTTGCTGGTCACCTGCATTGCTCCCTCAGAACACCTTCTAACAATGTCATTGATGCACTATTATTATTAACAATGTCCCGCAATATCCATTCCACAGCAGTCACTCTCTCCTTTTTTATACTATTCAGGAGATTATATAAACAAACAATAATCTCAAACTAAGTACATGTATGAGGCTTAATTATATTTTATATCAAATGCAACATCTTAACAGATAACACGGGTAGTATTCCATCATGAAAGGGTTACTAGTAACAGACATTTCTAAGGTCTATTTGGGACAAAGGCATTGCCATCATTTACTTGTAATGTGAACTCAGCAGTTAGGACAGGTGAAGGAGAACAGATGCAGTTTGTTTACCACTGCCCTTTGACATGTTGCTCAACTGAACACATATGTGTGTTTTTGAAGAAACTATAGGAAAACTCTACTTCAGTTGAAGCCATTGGTGACCTGGTAAATATAAGAAATGTATCAGTCATCAAAGATGTTGCTAAACTTGGCATTTACTTATGTCCCGACTCCCAAGTGACTGTGACCATTAGCTTAACATTAACCGTTTGAGCAGGACTACTTTCCATCCATGACGCAATACTGCCAACTAGTGGTTGTCGACGGGAAGTTCAACAACATTGAGAACCCTTATCTGGGCTTGCGTTAATTGAGGTAGTGAATTAAAGTAATGATAGAGTTTGCGTTGTTAACGGCTGTATTATTGAAACCCTCTTCTTCGTTTTTGTTCTTTTTACGTAGAATGGTATATTTTTATGATCAATCAATCAAAATTTGAATATAAGAAGTTCTCTACATTACATTTTTCTTAAAAAAAACATTGTCAATCACTGCGCCAGTTGATCATTCGCAATGGAATGTTGCTTCATCAAAGAAAAATCATCCCAAAACCCTAACCACTGTTGTCACGGTTAAAGAGGTCCCTCGATCACCCTTGAATGCTAAAATCTCCTCCTTTCTCTCCTCTCCGTCCTTCACAGCCCCGAGAAGTTACGTGGAGTCTGTGGCCCGTTCAGCGTCCTCCTCCGGAGACCCCCCAGGTCCCAGCTCCCCCCAGGGTCTCTGCCCACTGGGAGAGGCTGTGCTGGGCAGCCAGAGGACCCCCAGCCCGCTGTCCACCCAGGCCCTCAACACCCCTCTGTCCAGCAGTAGCCCCATCCAGATCCCCAGGTCAGTGATGGTCATTGACTCCTTCCATCAAGGGACTTTATGTTCTACTTGGTCAAAGTGGATATTAAGAAATAACTACAGAACTACTTTCATGGTCACATGTGAAATAGATAATGAAGAAATGTAAAGATTTTCTTAAATGCAAAATTCTTATCTAAAAATGTAAAGACTTTTATCCCTGTACACTTTTATGAGGTTGGCTCTCTTTTAGTTATTGTCAATTGAAAATTGAAAGGAATCCAATTTTTCAGATATATATCTGATAAAAGAAGGTCATCCCTATCCTTGTTTCTGATACTGACCAAAGGTCTGAATGTCATAATTAAATACTAATTGTCCTTTTTCCTCGTAGTGATCATCCGTTGATGGACAGCTCCAGCAGCCTTCCCTTCCAGCCCACTACTGACTCGGGCTACCACTCCCAGCCAATGGAGAGCCTCCGTCCCACCCCTAGTTCCTCCTACCAGGCTATGCCCACCCCCCAATACCAAGCCACGCCCACTTCCCAATACCAAGGTACGCCCACTTCCCAATTCCAAGCCACGCCCACTTCCCAATACCAAGTCACGCCCACTTCCCAATACCAAGCCACGCCCACTTCCCAATACCAAGGCACGCCCACTTCCCAATACCAAGGCACGCCCACTTCCCAATACCAAGTCACGCCCACTTCCCCTTACCAGGCTATGCCCAGCTCTTACCAGCCAACGCCCACACCCTGCTACCAGGTCACCACCACCCCCTCCTACCAACCCATGCCCCCCTCCTCCTGCTACCAGGGCACTCCCACCCCCGCCTCCTACCTGGACTCCAGCACCCCGCCCTCCTCCTCTTACCTGGTTGGCCCCGCCCCCACCCTCTCCTACCTCGGCCACCCCAGCAGCCACCTGGTCGGGGGAGGCTATGTCTTGTCGGACCCCGGTCCCCCCTCCCAGGACCCGATGCAGGCCCTCCTCCACGGGGGCCACGCCCCGGCCCCTCATCCCACGCTGTATTCCCCGGGCTCTGCCCACCAGCAGCACGGCCCCTCCTCCTCCGCCCTGGCCGCCGCCGCCCAGGGCAGCCCCCACCTGGGTCGGCAACCGTTGCCGTGCAGTGGCTTCGAGGCCCCAGGGCTCCAAGGGCCCCTGGGTCCGGGGGGGGGCAGTCCCGTCCTTGCCCGGCGCCCGTCCCAGGGCGGCCAGAGCAGCCCGGTGCTGATCCGCCAGAGCTCTCTGGGGCCGGGCTCCCAGAGGAGCCCCGTTCTGAGCCGCCAGCCAGGCGCCGCCGCCGCCCACCAGGGCAGTCCCGTCCTGCCCCGCCACGCCTCGGCCTCGCAGGCCTCCCAGCGGAGCCCCAGCCTGGACCGCCACCCGCTGCACAGCGGCTACACCACGCCCGACGAGCGGCACGGCAACCTGTCCCGGCAGAGCAGCTCCTCGGGCTACCAGGGCCCCCCCACGCCCTCCTTCCCCGTGTCCCCCGCCGGCTACCTGGACGGGGGCGCCCTGGGGGGCTTCCGGCAGGGCAGCCCCGCGCCGGGCTTCCAGCCCCAGCTGCCCGAGAAGAGGCGCATGTCCAGTGGGGAGCGGCCGGCCAACGGAGCACTGTCGTACGGCACGCTCAACGGCAAGATGTCCTCCTCGTCTTCCTCGCCGCTGTCCGGCGGAGGGGGAACGCCCGGATACTTCCACACCCTGCCCGACTTCTCCAAGTTCAACATGCCTGGTGAGAGCACGACGCAGCCGTCAGGAGCAGGAGCAAACAGGGGAGGGGGGGGGGGGGGGGGGAGGTACGGCGTAGAGTATATGGGAGGGGGTTTGAATCACCATCAAAGGTTGTGGGTTTGATCACACAACCTGTGGACTTTCAACCCTGCAGTCAGTTTCTAACCGTTTTCTAACCGACTTGTGTCGACAATCATTTTTAAAAAGGCCGGAGCGAGTACGCTCCCGCCTTTATCCTGGAAAACGGCCGCAATATCTAATCCTTTGCGGCATTAGTGCCCCGTCGATTAGAACAATTTACGTCCAGCTTGAAGAACAAGTTGTATATTAAAATGCCAAATTATACTTGGAATGATGATCAAATTACTAAATTGAAGTAAAATATTGCATGTCCAGTAAGTTATGTTTCTAGTCAGAAGTAATCATACAGTGGGTATAACTGTCGGACGCTGTGCTTGGTTGAATACACTTGAAAAGTCTCGGCTGCCATGGAGACGTATTGAACATTCTTGTGTTTGGTCTTCTTCTAGACGGGAGTCCTGAGTCTCGGCTGAACGTCAAGTTCGTACAGGACACGTCCAAGTTTTGGTACAAGCCGGAGATATCCAGAGAACAAGGTGAGCTTAATGGCAATCTCTTTCACTTAGTAAAGATCCTGTTTACATCGCAATGGAGAACAGGAAATAAACATGCGTGAAATGAAAAGCAAAGTAATTTCTAAAAGCTGGCTGGCGTAGGACTGTTTCATAGAGAGACAAAACGTGCGTGTCCAAGTTAGACACGGACCATTTATTTTGTCCTCAGGGGGTGAGCCCTAAAGCCAGCCCTCAAATTTCTTGCTGGATCGGTAATCAGTATTTTGATGAAGGTTGTGTGGGCAAGGCCTCCTTCTGGATTAAAATGTGGACACGTTAGGCAAACACTACAAAAACCGCCAGTGTGCAGGCGTGCACACACATAATAATTTACTCAGACACACAGAGACTAACATGCACAACACACACACAAACACACACACAAATCCCTTCGTTCTTCATTATATACATTCTTTATGAACAGATAGACATCACTGTGGATACGAAACCTCCCTCCTCTTCCTTTGTTCCTCTCGTGACTCCTATCGAATGAGCTCATCTTAAGCATCAGCACATGCTCAACTGCAATGACATCACGTAAAACACACACACACATACACACACACACACACACACACACACACACACACACACACACACACACACACACACACACACACACACACACACACACACACACACACACACACACACCCACACTACAATACAATACTCTGGGAAATCCACAGCAGATGCAGAGCATTAAGGCACAGCTGTGGTTCCTCCTCTCTGTGTCTTCCGTCCTTCTCCCTCTCTCTTCCTTCCGCTAGACCATCTGTGACACTTCAAGGGAAGGCTGGAGGAAAGGATCGTTCCCTTCTTCCCTCTTTCCCTTGAAGTGTCACACACGGTCTGGCTGACACACACTGAGAGAGAACGCCAGCCATGAATCCAGAGACTCTCCTCCTGTTCCGTCCCAGAAGCTATCACATGGGCTTAGCCTCACATCATGTGGGGTTTGATGTCATAAGGACAACCGAGCAATTGGAGAGGAGAGAACAATTAAAAATATCGTAATACGGGTGATTCCTACGGTATAGAGAGAGCGAGGAGAGAGAGTAAGATGGGTCTGAATTGTGAGTCCTCGGAGGGAAATTACACGGCTTATTCAAGGTTGATCCTGTAACGTCATGGTTGGTGTATCTGAGATGAATAACGAATAATGATATATATATATATATATATATATGTAGGTCTATATATTTTATAAATATTCAAAAACCTTAAGTCAAAACTCCCTGTTAACTCAACTAATGCACACTAAAGCGTGACCCTAACCCCCTGTCCCCCCCAGCCATCTGCCTGCTGAAGGAGAGGGAGCCGGGGGCCTTCGTGATCCGGGACAGCCACTCCTTCCGGGGAGCCTACGGTCTGGCCATGAAAGTGGCCTCCCCCCCGCCCACCGTGCAGCCCACCAAGAAAGGTAGGCTGAGGTCTGGAGTAGGTGTGCTTGACTCATACCCCCCCCCCCCCCCCCACACACCCAAATGTCCACAGCCTCAACCGTAGGCGTCCTTGAGCAGGAAGTCTGACCATTACCAACTCTTTCAGGTCCCTGCGTTCATTAACTGTCCTCTTGAATGACTTATTTGTTCATTTAATGATTGTGTGTGTGTGTGTGTGTGTGTGTGTGTGTGTGTGTGTGTGTGTGTGTGTGTGTGTGTGTGTGTGTGTGTGTGTGTGTGTGTGTGTGTGTGTGTGTGTGTGTGTGTGTGTGTGTGTGTGTGCAGCAGGTGACATCACCAATGAGCTGGTGAGACACTTCCTGATAGAGAGCAGCCCCAAAGGAGTGAAGCTGAAGGGATGTCCCAATGAACCCTTCTTTGGTAGGAGCTGGCATTCAACACACACCCACACAAACAGACACACACACATGTACTTCCTCATTGTTCTGGTCCCTACTTCTTACCTTGTGTTGTGGTTGTGTGCTGCAGGCTGTCTGTCTGCGCTGGTTTACCAACATGCCATCACACCCCTGGCCCTGCCATGCAAGCTGCTGATCCCCACCACAGGTCAGTTAGTGTCGTATCTGTCTGTCTGTCTGTCTTTCTGTCTGTCTGTCTGTCTGTCTGTCTGTCTGTCTGTCTGTCTGTCTGTCTGTCTGTCTGTCTGTCTGTCTGTCTGTCTGTCTGTCTGTCTAGCTGTCTGTCTGTCTGTCTGTCTGTCTGTCTGTCTGTCTGTCTGTCTGTCTGTCTGTCTGTCTGTCTGTGTATCCATCTATATCTGTATTGAAGTGATTGTGAGTAGCATTATCTTCAGGTACAATCTCCCCCTACTCCCTCCACTACAGATCTCAATGAGGAGGCGCCGGTGGTTCCCGTGGCGACAAACCCACTAGCCGAGCGACTAAAACAAGGAGCAGGTAAAACTAATAAGTATACTGGGTGAAACCAATGCCATTGGTTGTTTATGTAACTGTGAATTCAATAATGTAATAATAACACTATTAGCAACATCAGTATGTTTTTGAAGCATCCGTATTCATTTCAAATGAATTATTATCATCCCTTCCAAGTTCCTTCAGTGCAGAGGGTCCCTGATGATTCCCATGGTAAACCCCACACATTGTTCTCTCAGTCCCCTGCTGGAATGTTCCCCCTTGCATCTTTCAACGTTAGGACTGTCATGTGCCTTGGAAAATGTGTGTGTCTGTGTGTGTATGCGTGAGTATGTATGTACGTAAGCTATCTTGCGTGTGTGTCTCTTGAGTGAGTGTGGTATCGTACCAGAACGAGCCATCTGGGTCAATGTGTCTTTTAACATAACATAACATGATGAATGGCAGTAATGTCTTCTGGTAAACATGTTGCTGCTAGAATTTTGTTCATTCCCTTATGGATTGTTCAGCCTTGAGTCAGGAAGCATGTTCCGGACGTGAATAAAATGTTTTTTGCATGAATAGGCCGCTTGCAACCTTATTGAACATCTCTGTGAATGACTATACCGTTAATAACATTAACACTGTTTATTTACATAAAGACCTGAAAACAAAATGCCGCCATGACAATGCATAACTGGCACAAACCATTTCAACTTGATATAATCTAACTGAATTTGCGGTTTGTTATTTTCCCAGCATGCAATGTGCTCTACATCAACTCAGTAGACATGGAGTCTCTGACAGGCCCTCAGGCCGTTGCCAAGGCGATATCCGAGACACTGGCTGCTGGGACGCCCCCTACCGCAACAGTGGTGCACTTCAAGGTGTCGGCGCAAGGCATCACTCTGACCGACAACCAGAGGAAGTAAGTTAGAAACAAACCCGCTGAAGTTAAAACTCCTCCCACTGAAGGTGAAATCAGCCCTCAAAACCATGCTTCAAAATCCATTGGCAGTAAATTAAGTTAGCCAACAGAACTTTTACGATCGAATTACTGGATAAAACCACTATTAGTCGTTCCAATTTTCTTCTGCATATGTCCATGACAAATTATATTTTCAATAAGTCATTACCAAAGCCATGATTGAACTCACATTTTGTATTGTATTGTATTGTAATTTCAAGAAATTAATAGCAACATTTCTTCCCGAGGCTATTCTTCCGACGTCACTACCCGACCAACAGCGTGACATTCTGTGACATCGACCCACAGGACAGAAAGTGAGTGCTTCAGCCTTCTCTCATTCAATATTTACTTTTTTTACAACACATTAAAACCAGTTCTTCTGTTCGTCTCCACATTATGAATGACATGTGTTCCGTTCCGTGTCTCGCTAGGTGGAACAAATCGGAAGGAGGCACAGCAAAGTAAGTGGATTCAAATAAATAACGAATGGTTCTTGTACGTCCAAGCAAGTGGTCGTGAGATTAAAAACAACCGATGACGCAAGACACAGTGACGAAATCTGGGTACACACACACACACATCAAAACTGAACACACACACACACACGCACGCAAGCAGACAAATAATCCCCTCACACAAGATCTTTCTGGGCATATCACCTAACAGCCCCCTGGCCACCTCGGACAAGTCATAAAATAGGAGCTGTTGTGGACTTTATTGGGTAGTCAAAAGTTGTTGCTTTCAAAGGTTTCTTACTTTCCCAGACTGGGTTTTATGTTTTTTCATTCTCTTATTGGAGTTGAAGATTGTCATCAAACATTATGCCTGTACGGTGAAGCCCTTTTGGCTTGTACTGCCTCTGTGACAACGTCCTGACCCATTTGCTATGACCTTACTTACTGATGAGACGGTTTCATCCAAAGCATATTTTTGAGTGTGAAACGTTTGAGGTAGACTCCTCTCAGATCTCCTTATGGAGTAGGCAGGCTACAGTTAGGCTGCAGATCTGGGAATTGAACCCAGGACCTTTGGGCGGTTGGGATTTCAACAGCAACCTGACCCCCTGAACCCTGACCTCTGTGTCCTCTCTCTCGCCCTCTCCTCTCCTCCAGGCTCTTCGGCTTTGTGGCCAGGAAGCAGGGCAGCACGACGGACAACGTCAGCCACCTCTTCGCCGAGATGGACCCGGAGCAGCCCGCCAACGCCATCGTCAACTTCGTGCTGAAGATGATCGCCGCGCAGAAGCGATGAGGGCGGCGAGAAAAAAAAACCCTGGCGCCTTTTTCTTTCACCCTTTGGTTGTTTTGGTTCTCATCGTTCTTCAAAAAGTTTCAAAGAACACTTCTGTTTGAATTTGGACTTTCTGGACCTTTCAATGTTTGTTTATGTCTGCTTTCTTTCCTTTTTTCCCTTTTTTTTCCCTTTCTTTCTTTTGTGTTATGTTAAGGCTGATGTGTGAGTCTGTGCACGTGGACATGATTGTGTGTTGAGCACAGTGTGTGCTTGACTGTTGAGCAGACAATAAGAGGTGTGTTTTGTTTCTTCGTTCTATCGAGAACCTCAACAGGTTGTGTCTGTGTGTGTGTTTGCGCGTGTGTGAGTGTCTGTGCGCGTTTGTCCGTGTGCTTTTCTTCTTGAGTGGACCTCAGAATGGAACAGAGGAAGTGCAGAATGGGGGCGTGGCTGAAAGTAAGGGGTTGGGGGGGGACTGTTCTGTCCTCCTGTTGCCGGGGGCGATACACGATCAGGAAGAGGAAATGACATCACGTGAGCAGATGTTTTGTGGCGATTGTTTTAGGGAGATACATTTTTTTGTTTTGTTAGGTTTTTGGGTAAAGAATATGACAAGTTGCGTGATGTAAGGGTGGTTTCCTAATCTATCAGGCTTTCGACTGGTCAACCAAAGATTAAAAAGAAAAAGAAACCAGGTTGAATATAGTGTTCCACTGTTCGAGGGTTGGAAAACATCCTTTTGTATAAAAAATGACAAAATATGGCTGCTTAATCAAATTTACTGAACTGTTTATTTTTGTCTGTGTAGCGATACAGTAGGTCAACCTAGTTTGAAAAGAAGAAGAAAAAAAAGAAAAATATGCACCTTTGCCTCCTGCAAACATGTTTAAGGACGCTTTTGCATAAGGCAAGGTCATGTACATATTCTCGACAGCTTTCCCAGTAGTTCTGTATTAGATGCCTTATGGTGCCTGACCTTTTTTTTTTAACAAAGAGCTTTGTAAAGAAAATAAGACAATAAAAAAACGAACAGATCTCTTATATATGCAACTAAACGGAATGAGGATTTCCCGAAGTTATTTCTATATAGCCACGTAGCGTCGCTAGGTAAGCGTATGTTCTGTCCACCAATGCAAATAATCCGCTCAACCGTAGTCCTTATTTTGCAGTTTGTTTTCGTTTTCCGTACTTGTATTCGTGTAAATTATCGCGAGAATGTCATCCAATCATCGTGTCCAAGCAACTCTCGATCGCTTTGATTGGCGAAAACTACGAAAATCTCCTTAAGGGCGCCGATCTTTGCGCTCGCCACTCCATCCCCCGTCTGCACGGCACCGCATAGCCACACTGTCCGTTTATTCACCGTTAGAAGGGCTAAAAGGGTCTTTTGAGATGCGAATCTTCACATAAAAGGCTTGCACTAGTATCGCACTCTACATTTTTATTTTCCGAGAAAAAAAATCAAATAGAATATACACAAATAGGAAGAAGCTATTATCACTGTGCATCTGACTTTAAAACAGTTAACTCTCACCTCCTACCCGGAAGTAAGCTAAACATATAAATATACGTATTAAAAGCTATATTAAACTTTCAAATGTTGACTAAAAGTATTTATTTTTTTTGCAATGTTGCTCTATGTTAACCTGTATACATGTATTATATAGTATGCATCAAGATTACTGAAAGCAAGGAAAAAAATATCTTTATTTTGGCTAAAAAACACAACTTTAAACTGCCTTGAAATATATATGATGTAAAGTGTGTGCATTTTAAAGAGTGTCACTGTTTGTTTTGAATATGTTTTTTCACAGCGTTATGATATTATGCTTAATTTGTTTTCACCGTCAAGAAAGCTTCTTTGACAGGAGATGAGCGCTTTGTATGAAAGTTTGTTTTGAAAATCGGTCCATGACGCCAATACAAATTTGAATCCAACTTCAACCGAGTTTTACAAAATACGCAATCTAAAGTAAGCACTTAAATGTTGACATTTCTATTCGTATTCGCAGAACACAGCATCAAAATATCATTTGAGATTGCATGGTGTTCATTGCATGTGTAGAAGATGAAACAATGCTTTCCTTCTGCACATCTCCCCGTCCTAAGTATTGTGTGCAGAAGAAAAGGGGCATTTATCTTACTTTGCCACTTCTGCCCTCGTGTGGTAAAAAAGGGCCATCACAAAAGATCCTGTCTTATTCGGATACAGTGTTTTAACTGTGATTCAGTCCATTTTATTTCGAACTTGCAAATCACTTTGCTTGTTGATTTTTATTTTTTTGTGTTTTATTTTAGTCCCAGGAAGGTTAAGACATCATGGACGTTACTGTGTATGACCGCTTTATAGATTCAAGTTTGAAGCAAGGCGTAGCTACTGAGATATGGCCAAAAATCTAGGACGATCTTAACCAGAAAATAAAGAATATCAAAATAAATATTAAAACGAAAACACAAAATGAACAAACAAAGCACTTATGGGCGCATTTTTTTTTTAACATGACTACAATGTGTCCTAAGATAGAGGCTGCATGCTCAAGCTTGGCGGCACTAATCTCTACTTCATTGTGTTCTTCAAAATAAAAGCTATCATGTCTAGCAGGATGTTTGTTTGAAGTGTTACTTGTCTAGTCTACATTTCTGTGTCAGGACAAGGACCAGATACATGTAAGATGAGTCTACGTATCTTCAGAAAAACAAAAATACTCTCTCTGCCACAATTGAATGTTTGCGTTTTTCTTTTATTTTCTTTATTTTGTTTTAACTTTTTGCCAAGAAGGAAACTCCAGTAGTGTCTGGACTAAGAATGTGTGTAAATGAGCTACGATGCCTGTACAGAGCAGTGTATTTTTTTGGTTTGCTATATTGTATGGCTTTTACTATTTCTGAAAAAAAGAAATAAAAAACACATTAAAAAGCAATACAAATCACAACAAACACCGGTGTGAAGTGAACTTTTTTCTCATTCTGAATTTGCCAACACCGCCTCCAGAGCGGTTGAATTGAGCCACTTGAATTATATTTGAAATGTTCAAATATCCAATTCAACGTAAAATACCAAACTATTTATTTGCTACTTGGTTGGTTCACAGGGGTCTGGAAGCTTAAAATACTATGTTTTTACCTTAACATGATGTTTAACTTTTCATCTAAAAGCAACCATATCAACTCTTTGCTTGCAATCATTGAGACGTCTTCACTACATATTTGCGTAGATATCCAACACATGTCTACGAATTGGACTAAGACCAAGCCTAACTTTGTACAAGTACTGTTGCTATTTAACATTAAACATTCAACCCATGGCTCCATGAGAATGTTTAATGCGTCCTAATGAAGCTGCATAGTATGAGGTTAACCAGCACTATCCTTCTCCATTAGCAGCGAGATGCTTGAGTTGTAGCAACAGTTATAGCTATATGCAGGTTTAAGACATGACCATAATACATTACCATTGGGTTAGAGGAAATACAGCAAGTTGAAGTTGTGCATCTGAAGTCTTTATTTGTATCTACAGTAGGCCTACAGTGTTCAGAGTTAATGTAAGCTTTATGTTTGTCTATCTATTTGGCGCATATGGCCGATGCAACATACGTCCTGCTGTACATTCAATTATGCAGAAAAGGTGAACAATTAGTACATTTAGTTATGGAAACAACAAACAAAGTCATAGTCACTATTTCCAAGTTAAAAACACAGAGGGCAGGTCTGTATATTGAGTCTCACACGCACACACACACACGCACACACGCACACACACGCACACGCACACACACACACACACACACACACACACACACACACACACACACACACACACACACACACACACACACACACACACACACACACAGAGTTTAACATGCAATACTACATTCGGCCACATGATGCCAGTGTTTTCCTTCGGCAGAGAGGGAGCGACCCTATATTAGATCCATAGGAGCGACCGTGTGGCATTAATTCAGTTATATGGGGGCATGTAATGAATACATCAACCTTTGAAATCTGCCGTATGTAAAATGGTACTACATTTATAATAGTAGTAGAATAGTGTACCAGTATTCCTTTTACATTTCCTGCTTGTTGATATATAACATTTTTTTTTTTTTATATCTCCACGATGACTTCATAATAACGAGACAGGATGAGGGGGGATATTGTACTTTTATTTTTAACGGTATTAAAAAAAAACTAAATGATAAAACATATTTCCCCTAGCGGATGGGGAAATCCAACTGAACCTGAACCTTCGCATGCAGTGCTTCACCCTGCATGATGAAGAGGATTTCTCTCTCTCTCCTGTCACACACACAAGCCCAAATGCAGACAGACACTGACATAGTTGTTGCGACATTTTGAAATGTCAATTTCACAATGACAAGATGGAACAAATGAGATGGTCTTTTGGAGGAGGGGCGAGGTGGAGGAGGAGGTATAGGGTGTTTGGGGGGGGGGGGGGTGGCTCTTTTAATCTCTGCAGGCTTGTGTGCAATGGGAGGGAAAATCAGAAAATCAATATTATGTCTGGTTGGCAACGGGCCATAATCACAGCAGAAGAACAGGTGTCCTGTTCGCCTGCCGCCGGGCCCTGCTGTCTGGCGGTCATGTGACCGGGGGGTGTGAGAGCGCAAAGGAGAGAGAAGACATCCATTGTTGGGTCTCACATTTGGCTCAAAGGGCTTGTACATCAGAAGGCATCATGGGATTTTATTTGTTGTCCACATTGAGAGGAATCAAAAGAGTTACCAATGTAAGATCCAAAATAAAGCTAAATATACCCAACCTCACCAAAAGGTTGTTTGGCCCCGTCTCGCATGAGAGAGGCTATGGCAGTGTCGAACGATGTCTACCCATCATGACAAATAATTTCAAGGTTTATTCATGCCAATTAGCTGTCACAGGGTGACATATAACATGTTTGGGCTTGTTTAAGCAACCAATACACGTCACGCAACAGATGTTAGTTGCATGGGGTCCGAAATCCCCTTATACTTGTTCCCAAATAGTGTACGATATAGTGTTCGCTTTATTGGGATTAGGGAATGAGTGAAAAATCGAACACAGCGACACGTCCCACCCTCAGCTAGGATTCTGTTTCTCCTGCTGCAATGCATTGTGGGAAGGGATATTAAAGAAAGGTTGGGTTGGATCGGAAGTTGTTGGGACATTTTGAATAATTAGTTATTGTAATAGCACCAGAAATGTGGAAGAAATGGGAAAACATTAACAGAAAGAGTGTGGAAGTTATTTTTCTAATGTCAAAACATGTTTTGAAAAACGGCAATTATTCGATATTTGAGTCATCTTTTTCAAATGATTTCAGCATGTGAGACGAAGCCAACATTGCGTTTTGCGTAATCAAGAGGTTCCTGTTGAGAGCATTTGTGATTTGATACTGTGACCACCAACTAAATTAGATTGGTAAATGTTTTATGTTAAGGTTTTAGAGAGGACACAGAGACAGCTGTCTTATTAGGATACAACACAATATAAAACACACCACACACACACGCCACATTACACACCACAATAGCAGCGTGATAGAAAACACACCAGAGCCTACTCACACACACACACACACACTCACACCAGTGTGTGCGTGTGTGTGTGTGTGTGTGTGTGTGTATCTTGTTGGTGCGGTGTGTTAAGTCAATAGCAGCGGCACTGGAGCAGTGGGCAGCCCTTATGTTTGTGTGCGTGAATGTATTCATGTCAGTTTGGGTTCATATGTGTTTGCGTCCTTGCATGTGTGTATCTGTGTTTGTGTGTGTTTGTATGTGTGGGTCTTTACGTATGTCTGTGTGTGTGTCTATTTGTGAAGGCTGCGTGTATGTGTGTGGCATGGGTGTGTTCAAAGGACCAGGGTGTCTATGCTGTCCGTCCTGTGACCGGGACATGTGACTCACCGGTACTCAGGACTAAACCGTTTCCATCCTGCAGCCTTTTAAAGCCAAAACCATCACAGCACTGTCATCATCAGGACCTGTATGGGGCTGCCCGTGGCATGTGCCTGCCTCAAAAGGCCTTCATCTAAAAATAAATACATCTTCCAGGATGTTATTACAGAAAAAAGCAAACCAATATGTGCCTGGCCGGCAGTATAACCCTTTCTGGGGTGTGTCGTTTTTGCGTCTCTTCCATAAACGAGGGCGGTGTTATTGGTCTGAAAGACAACAAAGTAATAATTTAATAGCCCTGTCCACTTCCTCGATGGACGCCAGTTCCTGGCCGAAGCCGATGGATTCTTGCTGTGTTTTCATTTGATTGGTAGGAAGGAATGAGACAAACTGGTAGTCAACTCCATAACATATATCTCCCACAGGAGAGAGAGAGACAGAGAGAGAGAGAGAGAGAGAGAGAGAGAGAGAGAGAGAGAGAGAGAGAGAGAGAGAGAGAGAGAGAGAGATACAGGGAGAGAGAGAGATAGAGACAGAGAGAGATAGAGACAGAGAGAGATTCAGAGAGAGAGATACAGATAGAGAGGGATACAGAGTTAGACAGGGAGGGAGAAAGATAAAGAGAGAAGCTGTGATTACTGTTGAAACAGGTGCAAAGGGGGAGTCAAAGGGTCAACAGGTCAACAGGAGAGACTAAACACATACACAAACACATACACAGACACACACACATACTCACTCACACACACACACCCTTACTCTCATACACACACACACACTCATAATTTAATTTCCTGGCTCTGTATTCCAGAAAGGTTCTTGATTGATCTCCCGTAGTTCCCAAAATCCATTCAGGGTACACATTGTAGCGTTGGGGACTAGCCAAATAGTTGACATACTGCAACTAACCTGTATCGGTTTTCATGGTTTGCCTTTGCCTATTTAGGTGATGGAAAGTGATGCAAGTCACAACAATGTAACACAAGCCAGGGCTCACAGCACAGCTCAGGTATCTCGCTCTGTATACATTAATGTGCGAGCAGAACTTAAAGGTTGAATCTGAGAGATTCACTGCATAACCCCACAAAGGCTAGAAATACTTAAACAGGGGTTCCAGTGGGCTGTAGATAGCAGACTGCGGTCCCTGTTACACACTGAGCTCCCAAGTTCTGGGCGGTCAAAACAGGCCCACTGCCTCACCGCTGCTTATAAGCAGGTTGCTTACAAATTCTTAAAAAGTCAGAATTTGTGTGTGCGTGTTTACGGAGCACTTTTTGGAATTCTTTTTGATTGTGTGTTCCGAAAACACATCTCAGCGATAGCGAATCTTGAACACATGGGAAGAATTTCTGAACTTCCAAACGCCGATAATCTAAGCAGACGATGAGCTGCCCGAACAACAACGCCACGTTGGCCGTTTCTACAGCGTTTGCATATCAACCTCTATAGTTCCATCGTTTATAGCAGTGGTTTATATTTGATGATCCATGTGCATTCTTGCTTTTCTTTTTCATTTATGCCCAAACTAAGCCTTACTTTATTTTTATTTTCACATTCACTGTTAATCAAACTTTCTATTCTCTATTTGGACCATATTGCCTGCTTTATTGAGGAGAGTACCTGTGGCCGCATGCTGTTTTGTTCGGACGGGATCAACAAAATTGGATTCTGAATTTCTAAATCAGGAGATTAAATTCCTCCCCACCATCCCCCCCCCACGTCACCCCCAACCCTGGCCTACCTCACCCCCATCTCAGCAAGCAGTCCCCACTCTGGGCTAGGCACCCTAACAGATGGCTCCAGGGGTCACCAGGGTGAGTACAAGGGGTCAGCTGAGGTTAAACCAGGCAGGGTAGGGGGTTGTTATGACATCATCGCATCATCTGCCTGCCAAGGTGCAGGTGGATGGGTAACATGTGCCGTTGACCCCCGCACCACCTCCGACCCCCCCAGCCAACCCCCTTCCCCTACCACTCTGTACTCTCTGAGAGTCAGGGTTTATATATGTGCGTGTGTGTATGTCGGGGGGGGGGGGGGGGGGGGGGGGGGTCTTTGTCATTATAGACCTATGTTCACACTAGGCTTACACAGCAATCACTCACACCTGCTCTGGAAAAACTGTGTGTGTGCGTGTTTGTGTGGGTGTGCAGGGGGGTCAATATGTGTGTGCGTGTGTGTGTGTCTATTTGTGAAGGCTCGCAGGGCACAAGCAGCAGAACTAGCCTGTTATCTTCTATGAAACTGTGGCCCCTGTGGGGTTTCATGGTGGCCACAGTTTCGGGCCGACATGAAACTGTGGCCGCAGATGGGAGCTTTGCAAGTAGGATAGCCCCTCTGTATCTCTCCACGAGAACTTCACAACAAACTCACCAGAAAAGACATAATCCAAACTCTCAATTCTTTCATGAGGCTAAGAAAAGAAATCCTAAAACATCAAACGACAAGGAAAACAGAGAACACTTTAATCCCCCATAGAAGTGCCCACTGAAAGAGTGTCCATTTCCCACCCCCAACATATTTTCTCGCTGTAATCCAGCGATATATTGAAGTTGGACGCCCCAGTTAGAATTACAACCGGGCGCATACGCTACATGAAATGGTTCTGCCCGGAATCGCTCTGGAGCCCTGGAGGTCTGAGCTATCCACACCGGGAACGTTCTCTGCTCTCTCGGGCTTGCGATCGCCTTGAGCGGCACCCAGTCGGCATTCCTTGATTACGGGCCGATCTGGGGATTCGGGTGAAAAAGTCTAAAAGATTGAACGGGAAAGGGGAGCTGGGCAGGTTGGTTTCGCTGGCCTGGAAAGCAGCGCTCCTTCTCATCTTGCCCTACGGAGCGTCTGGCGCTGCTAGATCGCTGTCCCCGGCTCTAGAGCCTGACGAGGAGCCTGGACTACGGCTACGCCAGACGGTGGTGGAGGTGATGACGGGGTCCGTGGAGAAGGTGGTAGTGATGGTGGTGATGGAGGTGGTGGTACTGGTGGTTATAGTGAGCTGTTGGAAGTGATGGTGGTGAAGGTGGGGGTGGTGGTGATAGTGAGAGAGCAGTGGTAGTGATGTCGTTGAGGTGGGTGGAGGTGGTGGAAGAGATGATGGTGAGGGTGGTGGTGTTGGTGATAGTAAGAGAGCAGTGGTGGTGGTGGTGATAGTGAGAGAGCAGCGGTGATGGTGGAAAGCAATGGAAGTGATGTTGTTGAGGTGGCTGGAGGTGGTGGTTT
Organism: Gadus chalcogrammus; assembly: GCF_026213295.1. Classification (NCBI taxonomy): domain Eukaryota; kingdom Metazoa; phylum Chordata; class Actinopteri; order Gadiformes; family Gadidae; genus Gadus; species Gadus chalcogrammus. The sequence goes on from NC_079431.1 coordinate 16,282,665, forward strand.
TGCTAGTCGTGGTGATATCCGCCCTTATCACCACCTCATACCTTAACATTGCCATTGGAAAAAATACGTTGAAAACGGATGAAATTGTACATGCATTTATGTTTGTGTGTGTGCGTGTATGTGTGTGTGTGTGTTGTTGTGTGTATGTGTTGGTGAGAAAAAGAGTGGGAGAGTGAAAAGAGGAAGAGAGTGCGAGAGAGGATGTGAAAACACGTCACTGGTATTTCTGGGAAATCATTTTCTCACTTAAACCGGATCTTCGCTGGCAGATTAATTTGCCTGGTTGAGCGTGGCATGTGTGCGCGCCTGTATGTGTGTTTGTGTGTGTGTGTGTGTGTGTGTTTGTGTGTGTATGTGTGTGTGTGTGTGTTTTTGTGTGTGTGCGCGAGCTTACGTGATTGTGAGTGTGGGATTGTGTGTAATCGGGACAATTACTGTAAACACTGGCTGGTATTAAGTTACTTCTACATTCTCTTCTTCCCGAGAGAGCTCCACACCAGTCCTTCCTTCATTGTCACATGTGCCCCACTCTTCACATATCTCGCCACCATGGCAACGCTACGTCAACACACAACACACAACAGCCACTGCACACGTTTTAATCTGAAACGATTGGGTCAACAGAGAAATCTCCCTCCAAACATTCAGCAGTAAATAGAACTCAACAATGGGCCTTGTTCACTTTGCTGGTTTCATCTGAACACTAGCTCAGCTCACTTCCTGCAAACTTTAAGAACCAAGCCGGCTGCTAGGTTTATAAGGCCCGTGAGAAAAGGCTTTTTTAGGATATAGTAAAGTAGGTCTTTTCGAACAGGATCCCCAGCATAGGGTCGCGGTGGAAACTAGCATTGCCGTTTGCACTCATAAGGGCTGATTTAGCCTGCGAGGGTGGAACTCTCCAACCACTCGGTTTGGGAGTTCAACTCTCAATCCTCTCGGCTCTGGCTCCAACTCCTCCTCCTCCTGCTGCTCCTCCTCCTACTCCTCCTCCCCCTACTCCTCCTCCTCCTCCTCCTCCTCCTCCTCCTCCTCATAATCTTCCTCCTCCTCCAGCTCAAACGCAATAAAGCACCAGCTGATTGTTTAATTATCTTAACAAGCCCAACCCCCCACAACCACGACACACTCACGGACAGACACAAACACACCTATCATCACCACTCAAAACTGTCACACCCACAGACACGTGCACACACAAATACACACACACCCACACACACACACACACACACACACACACACACACACACACACACACACACACACACACACACACACACACACACACACACCTATCACCACCACCACCACCAAACACAGTCACACACACAAACACACACACACACACACACAGCCCTACCATCAACACCACCACCAACACAAAAGATGCACGTACACACACACGCGCACACACACACACACACACACACACACACACACACACACACACACACACACACACACACACACACACACACACACACACACACACACACACAGCACGGCCCCACTGCCAAACACACATACCCTAACCCTTCACAAAGCCCCCCTCTCTCCCTCTATAACAAGGCGTATGGAACGGCTCCAGTTGCGAGCCAGAAGCTGGCGCTCCAAACCGGGACGTCCCGATCTGTCACAAACTGTCAGGCTTGAAGTTAACATTGTGGTGGATGGTAGAGGCCGTCCCTCGCAACAAAAGAGAACTAGGCATTCCTTCCATTCTGGAGCGTATGTCCTGAAGCCAGTCATGCGTCGCGGGGCCCCTGGTGGAAGAAATACTTTTTTTTAAATCTAAAACGAGAGATTAAAAGTAAGAAAGTTTCTTAAAGGCCTCGGCGGTGCATGGGCTGTGTGTGAACATGAGGGGATATTCACTTTTTAAAGGCCAACCAGGAGCTAGGAATGTGTTTCAATGCTGGAATGATTTGCAGTCGCAGCGTGGCCTAAGTAGTTAGCAACAGCTCATGTGAGCCATTAACACAAGACTACAAACCACAGCTGTCTGGAACTACAAACGTGTCAGGCTGTCCAAATGCAGGCCTATTAGAAGCGTTTTGATACACTTATGAGCAAAGGTACTTGTTGCATACATCGGTTTTGAGCGCTTAGATCGACGGTTTATCGATCAGCTTTGGAGAACTAAGTAACGCCCTAAGAGAGATACATTTGGACACGTTGATAGACGAGGGTCATCCGTTCATGTAGATGCTAGCTACCTGTCTTGAACAATTACCATGCATACACTGTATAGATATATATATCTTCATAAATGACACAAAAGTCTACTGGTGGGTGTCACAGTCAAAAGGTTGTGGGTTTGAAATCCAGTGTCCGTAGTCTACCTGTAGGCGTTCTTTAGCAACCCCTATAGCTGCTTATCAATGTAAAATATATAAAGGATTTGGATTAAAGTACCAATAGTGAAAGGAAAAATATGGGGGGATGTATTAATTTATCGTGATTCATGTTTCAATAAAAAAAATCATTGTTAGGGTTAAGCTATTAAGATATTTCAAGTTTATATAAATATGAGGTATAGTCAACACTGTTGAAATACAATCGGGGCAGGGAAAGTTCTGATTGTTGGAACTCCTGGAGGTGGGAAGGAAACGAGTGGTGGGGGGGGGAGCATCAAGGTCAGACCATCTGTGACCTTGATGCCTGCATTCAATCAACCTCAGCTGGGAGAAAGTGTGCGTGTGTTTGTGTGTGTGTGTGTGTGTGTGTGTGTGTGTGTGTGTGTGTGTGTGTGTGTGTGTGTGTGTGCGTGTGGGGGGGGAAACTTGCATGGTTGAGCATTCATCCAAGACACCGGTTGCATACAAACACACACTAGTCCTGGGGCTTAAAATCCTCAGGCCTTCTGCAGTGTAGGGGGGAGGAGGAAGAGGTGGGTCAGGGGGAAAGAGGTCACGACCTCTGACCTTTCTCCCTTTCTCTGGACATTGTGTCAGGGCCCCCAGCTGCAGCACCCAGCAGGTGTGAGGACTCAGCTCGGGGCCCCAGCTCCTCAGGCTTAGTGACACAGGCCCCCATACCACCGCCTAAGGGCATGGGTGCATAGCCACCCCCTCCGACGCACTTATTGTATGTCGTGGCACTTATGCAAGCATTTATTGTACGTTATACGTCCTGGCACTTATAGTACACACTTATTGTATGTTGTACGTCCCGGCACTTATTGTACGCATTTATTGTATGTCGTACGTCCTGGCACTTATTGTACGCACTTATTGTCGTACTTATAGTACCACTTTTTTTTCTATTAATAATTGTACTTTTTGCTTTTTAATTCGTTTTTAATGTCCTCTACTTTTTGTGGTGACTCCCTCATTTCCCATCTGGGGTTAATAATAACATTGACTCATCCTAACTTACAAAAAACATAAAAGATTTAAGTGTTTTTGTTTCTCTGTCATGGACTCACGTGAGACGGATTGTCCTGGTGCATGTTAACGTCGAGTGGTCACTTCCTTTACCAGGGTAATGTACAGGGTGGGTTCACCCGATGTTTACCGACTTGTTTGCTGTTTGTAGTTTCAGTTCTTCAATGTGTGGCGATTCCGAGTCCAGAACAACAGGCCTTTTAGATTGCAATGAAAACACTGGAGGGGAGGAAAACATTTCATGATGCTTGTCTATGTGGGTGCTTGTTTACAGCGCTTAGAAAATACCTTTTGGAGATATACGCAGAGGGACTAAGAAATGTCAGCACCGGCTCATAACCGACTAATCAACTACATTTGAAAGACAAATTTGAAATTAAACCATGACCAAAGCCAGCGCTTTTACTGTGAAATGCGTGATATATCATCCAAAAGAACATTGCGTTCTGCTCCGGAGACGAATGTCTCCGATAGAAAATGGTGTCGCGGATAAAGAAGTCCCTACTGTGCAGTCAGAGTTGACACTGACACTCCCTGACATCTTGAGTCGGCTGCAACATGTGGCTCCAATAAGAAGACAGGCCCAATTTGTATGACTAAATATGTCTATTGACCGTTTAATGACGCAGGGAAAACAAACCAGAGCGACACACACACGCAGACGCGCGCAAACCACACGCCGCAAGGACCATCTTCCCAACATAAAAAAATAAACATCTCCAAATGACATGAATAAATAAAGCAGTAGTTGTAGATTTGAAGAACCCCTACATGAATGCAGATGGTAAACAGATTGGGTTTCCGTGCTGGGGGAATGACCCAATGTGTGGGACGGTCCTCCCAGGGCCCAGGCAGAAAGCAGGCATCCAGCATCCAGCCGTAGCAGCCATAATTAGAGGAGTTAGTCACATCCATGCATTCTGCTCTGAGTGGTCCGCTGGCACCCGGCCCGCCCACTCCACCCTCCCAGCCCCCATCCAGGGGCCTGCAGTCCCCCAAGCACTAGTGTGTGTGTGTGTGTGTGTGTGTGTGTGTGTGTGTGTGTGTGTGTGTGTGTGTGTGTGTTTGTGTGTGTCTTTGTGCGCCTTTAGAAAGCGACCCTGCAGGCTACATGTCTATCGACATAGGCAGCCTCAATCTGCACAAAATAAAGTGTGCATCATTTTTATGTGTGCGTGTGTTTATGTGTGTGTATGTGTGTGTGTGTGTGTGCATGTGTGTTTGTCTGCATGTGTGCGTGAGTGTGTGTATGTGTATGTGTGTGTGCGCGTGCATGTGTGTTTATATCTATCTAGATATGTGTGTGTATTTGTGTGTGTTTGTGCACAGTATGTGTATGTGTTTGTCTGTGTGTGTCTATCTGTGTGTGTGCGTCTATCTGTGTGTGTTTGTACGTGTGTTGGTGTCTATCTGTGTGTGTGTGTCTATCTGTGTGTGTGTGTGTGTGTGTGTGGCAGATGGGCTCTCCGTGTGCCAGGATGAGAGGAGTGATTGGAGGAGGGGCCAGTCGGGCCCCTGTGCATGGGGGACGGGGGAACGGGCTGCAGCATGGCAGCCTGGCAGAGCATGGTGTCTCTTGGCTGACCTGTGGCTCCATCAGGCCGTCCTCACTCTCCCACTTCATTAGCCTGACAGCCAGCCACCAAACAAACGTAGGGCACCACGGCGCTCGCCCCACTTCCATGGGAAGATCTCCCCCGGCTCTCTCCCTCAGTTTAGTTCTCTCCCTCTCTCTTGCTCTCCCCCCACAACCCCATCCAGTCCGTTTAGAGAACACATACAAGGTATACAAATACAACTGCATGTACACACCCAGGTCCACTTAAGGCACACGCAGTATCACACACAAACACGCACATGCACACACACACACACACACACACACACACACACACACACACACACACACACACACATCCACACATATACACGGGCATACAGACCGTTACCAACATGCACACGCAGATGTACACACCGTTGCAGACACAGACACGCACACAGGGTTAACACAACATTCTTGCATGTTCACATCATGTCAATTTCTCGCCAACGCAGCACACAAAAAAAAAGACGCCAACGCAAATTATGTTACACTTGTATTTAACAAGCTATAAAATTCTCCTCCTCGACAACGTTTACTTAACTCGCTCTCTCTACACCAATATATCAGCATTGTTTCTTCACGCAAAGCCTGCTATTATTTGGACAGAAAGAGAGAGGGCAAGCTAGTTTGCTTTTCTAACGTGGGCTACCTCAGTGACAGATTTATACGCCAGCGAACCCGCCCCTATGGGAATGACATGGCAGCTTTTAAAAGTTTGCGTTTTACACTTCTATTTCACTTTTCCTGTCAGATATATCATCACCCCACTCCCCCCTCCCCCTCACCTCGTATCGGAAAATGACTGGAAGTGAAGAAAAGAGACCCCTGGCATAGGAGGACCCTAAAAAAAAGCGATTTAGAAACACATCATTTGAAAAGACAGCATGCGTACAGGCTTGTCGGAAGAATCTGCTTCTTGGAATACTCTGCACGTACGCGGAGCGGGGCGAACAATGGACTGATTTATGACAAGTAACACCCGGTTGAACCCACAGGGTTTGTGATAACGTTGTGCAATTTCTTCTATGAATTGTATTCTCTCCCCCCTGTGAGAAGGTGGAACGCGTATCATGTGCCTTTGGCTGTCTGAACGAGACGGCCTATATCAGATGGACAGCTCGCCTTATTTATTTATGACGGCTCAAGGCGGCGAGCTCATGGCCTGTTGCTTTTTTTTGCTGAGTCACTGCTAGTCTCTCAGTCTTTACAAATTGGGGGTGGGGGAGGAAAGAGAGGAGGAGAGGGGGAGAAGGATGGTGTTGAAGCCAGCTCAAGTGGAGCTTGAAGTTCGGGGAGACAGGTAGAAAGGGGGCGACGTTGCTGAACGAGAGCGTTGATGTAATGCATAGGGCACTGGGATGACATCACCGCACATGCACAGATGTGCGCTCTGGAGTAAGCACACACACATATACTGTGACAGTATATATGTGTAAAATAACACCTGGGTTGGATAGACGCAATTAGAAACTCTTATGTAAGAGAGCAGTCTATGAAAGAGGGCCCTTTTGCACGGATGGTAATGCATGAGTTTCCCGCTTGCAAAAACGTCAGGACACAAGCCAGTTTATCCTGCCTCTAGGGTATATCTGGTGTGCAATGAAGTGTTGTGTATGTTGCACAAAAGTATAAATTGAAAACTGTATGCAATATTGTTGCATGGCGTGTGGGTGAAGTTTTTATAAAAGCAAACAGTTTCTAGCAAGCTAGTAACGTGTTTTGGGAGAGTGGTTTCCTAGGGAGGCTGGAGGAAGGGGTGGGATATTGGCTGGATACCCGCAAAATGGAGCTTACTAGCTTTAAGGCCCACTCTAGCTTCAAGGCCTGGAACGGGGGGGGGGGGGGGGGGGGGGGGGGGGGGGGGGGGGGGTAAGGCATGGGGTGTGTGTGTGTGTGTGTGTGGGGGGGGAGGGGGGGGGGGGGGGGCTGGGTGTAAGAGGGGGAAGGGAGGGTATATGGGGGACGAAAGAAGGGGAGTAGAAGGGAGTGGAGGGAAGAGAGAAAGGGAGAGAGGTAAGCTATTCGCTTTTCTGGTACGGCTTCCATCAGCAGACAGGCGATCCCTGGGTGAGACGGTGGCACCTGTGTTTGCCCAGCGCTGGCTGTGTTTGTATGTCGACGCTCAGCCAGTTCAACAGTCAGTATTTTACTAAGCACTTTATTCCCCGAGATAAAGACTAGGCGGTCCGAAAAACGACATGACTTCACATGATCTATTGAGTGTGTCTGTCTTTGTGTCTGCAAGTGCTTATGTCAACGAGAAAGAGGATTGCTCATGTTCGTACTGTGTGAAGAAGAGATTGTCTGTACCTTTATGTGTGTTTTCTTTTTCTTAATGTGTTATGTGTAATTATGTGTGTGCATGCGTGTGTGTGTGTGTGTGTGTGTGTGTGTGTGTGTGTGTGTGTGTGTGTGTGTGTGTGTGTGTGTGTGTGTGTGTGTGTGTGTTTGTATGTTTGTGTGCGCGTGCGCCTGTGTGTGTGCATGTGTGTTTATGTGTGTGTGTGTGTGTGTTGGAGTTTGTGCTGGGCATTGACGCTCTGATCTGTGTTATTCAGAGCAGCTGTGGCTCCTGGCTGCGGCCTGTGGACGGTTATGGGGATGAGTGCTGTGCCCAGGTAGACAGCCACTTTGTTACGGGGAAGCAGAGAGCCCAGGGGTTGCTGGACCATGGAATAGGAGAAGAGAACCGATACATCATCCCACGGTTTAGGGCCTGTTGAGAGACGCCCACAGAGAGAGGGGAGAGACAAGGGGGCGGAACAGAGTACATGAGTGGGAGTTAGTTGGGTGTGACACCACGACAGGAAATACAAATTGAAATGATTTGAAATATTCAGAGTCACTCATAAGTTATGTTATTTGATGTACAGTTCAACTAAAGCGACCAAGCAAAGGAACGCATGGAAAGACATGGAAAGATAGTTTCATATACACACACACACACACACACACAAACATACACATGCAAGGTGACGTACGTTGTACATACAATGTTTTTACGCCCCGTCGTGGGACACATATGCATACGAACACACGCACAGATGCACAAACGCACACACAGTAAACACACGCAGGGTTTCCTGGTCTGGCGTTGGCGATGTGGGGCAGCTCTGGGTCCCTGGGGAGCGTGGTGACGGGTGTGCCGCTGCGGCAGCGACCTTGGCGCATTAAAGTATTTTTAGCCTGCGGTGGCTCCACCGTCCTCCCTGATAAAAAGACTTATGATGCGTTCCTAATGCGAAACATATTCTGCCTGCAATGACAGGGACTCCCCCAGTCCTCTCTCTCTCTCTCTCTCTCTCTCTCTCCCTCTCCCCCTTCCACCTCCCACTCCCTCCTACAATCATCTCCCTCTCTCACTCCCTCCCTCTCCCTACCTCCCCCATTGACCTCTTCTCCTTCCTCCCCTTCTCTCCTCACCTCCCTCGGCCATTCACCTCCCTCCCTCTCTCCCACCTCCACCTCCCTCTATCTCATATCAACCTCCCTCTCTCCCTCCCTCCCCCATCCAGCTACCACTCTGTCTTTCCCACATCTACCTCGACCCCATCTGCCTCTCTCCTCCCACCTCCCCCCTCCCTAAATCATATGACCTATTCTGGGCGATTGAAAAACATCCCCGGTTCTATTTCAAAATTGAGCGTTCCTCATCTGGCGAGAGAATGAGTTTCTGAGAGAGGGAGCGAGAGAGGGAAAGGGGGTGAGAGAGAGAGGCAATGTAGGGAGAGATGCAGAAATTGAGGGGGAAAGACATATGGAAGAGAGAGAGGGAGAGGGGGCGAGATACAGAGAGAGAGAGAGAGAGAGAGAGAGAGAGAGAGAGAGAGAGAGAGAGAGAGAGAGAGAGAGAGAGAGAGAGAGAGAGGGAGAGAGAGAGAGAGGGTACAATTGTGAGGCCACAGAGCATCTATTAAAACACCACATCTGGGATCATCATCACCGAGCGCAGCCGCTGGTGGGGTGTGTGTGTGTGTTTCTGTGTGTGTTTTTGTGTGGAGGGGGTTGCCGGTTAGTGGGTGGAGGCGAGGGGATAAAGTGGTACAATGTAGGGGAGGGAGGTGGGGGGGGGGTGGATAGAGTCAGACTTAATTATTTATTTTTAAACGAAAGAAAGCAAATAATCTTTTATTTTTAAAGATCTGTCTAATCACAGTTTGAGTGTAGTTTATATAATTATTCACTGTCAAAGAACCGGCATACAAACATAACCTTGAAGATGTTCCATGGCCGCTTTTCCCATTTTTTTTTCGTATTTCCATAACTCCACGCTGTGTTTTTGTTCCAGAACTCGTTTTGTTATACTTTGCCGAACGTCTGCTTTCGGAACAGAACTCACTTGACTGTTTAAATTTATTGATGGCTTTTGTCACTCAACACATCGGAAAAACACTGGTGGATTTAACAACTGAATAAACACATGGCATGAGCAGAGAAGAGAAACGTCCTGGCGCTGTTTGAGGGCCTCAACATTTATATCAATGAGAAGCCGAACCCGAGGAGGATTCACCGTCCGCTCGACGTGGAAAAATCAGAGAGTTAGTCATCACAGACAATGAAGTTTGGTTTTGGGATCTGTGGCTTTCTCTCTTTCTCGCCTCCAGCCCCCCCCCCCCCCCCCCCCCCCCCCCCCCCCCCCCATCCCTCTACGCTTTCTCTCTCTGTCCCCCTTTTGCTTTCCACGACCCCCTTCTGTCTTTTCTGTATTCTCTCACTTTATCAAATTCCTCTCTTTCTGTACACTCTCACCCTTATTTACCTCTCGCTCTTTCTTTCCACAACCTCTCTCACTAACTCCCCTTTGCTTCTTATATCGTTCCTATAAAACCCATCTCTATCCCTCTTTTCTCTTACCTACCCTCTTTCCATTAATTCTTCTCTCTCCCCTTTACTTCCTTTCTCTCTCCCTCTCTTTTGTTATTCAAACATCCCCCCTCTCTCTCTTTCCAAACCTTGCTCTGCGTTCTTTGCTCCCCCCTCTCTCTCCTTTCCCTCTGTCTCTCCATCCTGGCTGGACACATGAAAGGTGGACCGCTGTGGTCCAGCTTCCTGCTCTGGTCCAGCTCCACTCCACCGACCCAGGACTCTTCGCAATCTGTCACTCCTCTCTTCCCTCTCTCAGTCTCCCCTCACCCTCTCTCTCCTCTCTCTCTTGCGCTCTTCCTTCTCTTCTCTCCCCTCTTTCCCCCATTTCTCCCTTCCTGCTTCTCTCTTGCGCTCTCTTCGTCTGTCTCTCTTCTTCTTCTCCCATCTCTCTCTGCTCTATTCTTTCTCCTTTTTCTCCCTTTCTCCACTCTCTCTCACTCTTTATCTTCCCTCTCTTTTGCTCTCCCCATCTCCCACTCCCTTCTGCTTTTTCTCTTCTTCTTTTTTCACTCTTTTCTGCTCTATACTTTCTCTCCCCCGTTCACTTTCCTCAATCTCCCACTCCCTTCAAGTCTCTTCTTTCTCTCCACCATCTCTATTTCCCCCGTCTCCCATTCCCTTCCACTCTCTTCCTTCTCTCCCTTGTTCTCTATCCTTGCAACCTCTTCCCTTCCCTCCTGACTGAGTGCGGTCCAGTATCTGTGGTTCTGGCCCGGGTTAAGGGAGCAGGACTCTGAGTGAGAACAGGGAGGGCAGCAGCTGGTCTAGGACTCAGCGTCCTCTCCCCTAGGCAGGGCTAGAGGGGCCAACCGCAGCACACACATGATCTCTGGGTCTGTTGAGATGAAGCACAGGAAGGGTTATTATATGGGGATTATTCTACTAATTAATTATGTAAGAAGTTTTGTGCCAACGTGTGGGTTTTAATCAGTTGCAGCGATTTGGGTTAATTCCGTTTTAGAATCGTGTTTGTTGATCTAAAATATTATGATGCCAAGGTTTAAAAGTTTATATTAAGTTTATATTAATATTTCAAAGTCCTTGCCTTTGAAATATTATCAACATTAGCATATGACTGGTTAATAATACCACTACTAATTCAAGTACTACTATAGCTTGCTCCTTCTCCTACCTCTATTATAATAATCGTAACAGTAGGGGCACTAAGTGATATATTTGTATTAAAGGGAGTTTTAAAGTGAAGCCACGCAGTGCGCTCTGTCACTGTCTCTCTTCTTCCGTTTTAAACATGACTAATTCCCTCCTCCTCCTCCTACTTTTACAGCTGTGCATAATTAGTCCCAACTCCCCCAAATTAATCACCCGTCTTAATCACATGGAAATCACTTTTCAAAGATACCTTCTCGGCAACACACGGTAACACCTGATGCTTTTGTAATGAGACACATGTGTGTTTCAGACATAAACGCATCCACATGATCCTTTTCCAAAGTGTGCGATCATAGGGCCCACGACAAACCAAAATAATATACGGCCGTTGATGGGAGCTTTGCAAGTAGGATAGCCCCTCTGTATCTCAAAAGGATTGTACCAGGAGAACTTCGCCACAAACTCACCAGAAAATACATAATCCAAACTCTAAATTCTTTCACGAGGCTTGGTACAATACCACGACACCAAAAAGTATGTTGAAATAAAAGGGCTGAGCATTCCCATATTCTGTACTGCTAGATGTGTCTGTGTGTGCCTGTGTGCCTGTGTGTGTTTGTGTGTGTGTGTGCATATTGTTGTCATGCTTGTTGTCTCTGTTTTTCACGATAACCAGTCAATTTACAAAATTCTGCTGTACACTTTTACATTTTGACTTTGATGGTTCAGTAAAATGCTCAACTTTGCTTCTTAAAAACTCCATACTCTTCTTAAGAGAAGAGTATGGAGTGGAGGGGAGAAGGAAGGAGGGGTAAAAGGAGGGAGGGAAGAGGGAGAGGGGAGGGGAAAGGCAAGGGAGCGGGAGTGGGGGGCTGATAATTATCCTGTGACAGATACATTTGACTCTAGTTAACGGGTGAGCTCCCCCCGGGGTCTTTTGCTTTTCGCGTGTATTCCGCTCCCCGTTAGGATCGCTCTGTCATCGGAATTTTCATCGTTCGAGCATCATCCTCATCATCATCATCATCATCATCAGCGGCCGACGATCGCTCGGGTCACAAAAACGTGCGGTGCACACGTGGATATATGGCGTTGAGGTGGAGGGAGAACAGATCATTACTGTCACAGGAGAGCTGGAATGCTGCCGCTGAGCGATTCACCTGGCCCACTGGGCTGTGGCTGGCTTTGTCTGAGCTGCTATTGCTTAATTCCACTAGTTCAACTTTTGTGAAACTAGTTAGACCTTTTTCTACTGGTTCTAACTTTTGTGAAACTAGTCAGACATTTTTTCAAAACTAGGTCAGGAGCAACGCTTTTTGTTGGCTTATTTGTTTCTTTGTTTTTTTTAACAGATTGCAAATGGGATTCCTACCGACCCGTCGGCAAAGGCGCAAAGGCCCATACACAGAGACACACACACACACGCACACGTGAAAAAAAAAAAAACACAAAATATTTTCCTATGTGTCAGTCAACACCTGTAATACATGTTTTGGCAAGCAGTGAATAACTTTGAACAATCATGTCAGTGACACACTACAAAGTCTGTAAACCGTGGTGCCATGCTATCAGACATGCAGCCTCTGACAGGCTGACAGTGAAGTAAGGCCTTGTTAGTATGCTGGTGCCCCTATTCACCACCACAAACCAAATATTCAGAGATAATATTTGCCCTGCCCTTATCTTGTCTTCCTAACGCCAAACGCCTCCAGGTTGTGGTTTTGTGTTGGCTGCTGGCCCCTGTTCAATCTATAGATAAGACCCCTACCCCCCCCTCCCCCCTTCTCTTTCACATACTGTAAAGGATATGGGTTTTTACTGTGTGTACGGTTTCCCCTCTGCCAGTGTAAACGTTCCACGCAAACACACAGAGACACACAGACACACACACACACCGCACACACAGCAGACATAGCAGATGCAATGTATATTTTTTCAGACATAGCTCAGGGTCTACATCACAGAGTGCGGCTGATTTTAATCAACGGTGGTACCTACCTGAACCCTGCAGACCAACGCATGCATGAACGCATGGTTGCATTCCCCCTACCTGAGCACACACACACACACACACACACACGCACGCACGCACACACACACACACACACACACACACACACACACACACACACACACACACACACACACACACACACACACACACACACACACATTTGAACACACACGCACACAAACAAATGCACGCACGCATCCACACACACGCACGCACTTGAACACGCACACACACATGCATGCACACACAGACACGCACAGACACATTTGAACACACACACACACACACAGATATGCACACACACAAGCACGCTTGCAGCACGCACACACACACACACACACACACACACGCACACACACACACACACCACAAATTTGAACAGACATAAACACATACAAATGCATTTGCTTGAGTACATAGAAACATAAACACACACACATAAAAAAAAACATTCTGCGCAACCTCAAAAACAACAACAACACAACCCCAAACAACACCAAATAAAATGCAAGTGTAAGCCCACTCACACCCTCTTACTCCGTCTCCAGCTTATCAGCCTCTCTCTCCCGTGGGAGGAGCTGAGCCCGGGACTGGGCCAACACAGACAGAGAGGAGTGACAGGAGTTTGGCGGGGGGAGGCAGATCCCCTGGCTGGATCCCGGAGGGTCTGGGTCTCGGAGAGCATCCAGAGTCCTGCTAAACACGCCGCGGCCTGCCGCCAGCGCTCAGGCTTTTGAGAAAAACCAGCTCCTGGAAATAACACACTGTCCGTCCTGATGAGGAGATCAGCCGCGGGATCGCTGGAGCTCTTTGTTCCGGCAGCCCCCCCCCCACCACTCTATGCTATCGGAGATAGCTGGTGCAGTGCATGGAAGAACTAAATGACAGATAGCATAGCACATTGAGGAGAAAAAAATGAAAAGTGCAGGAAAAATACTAAATTAGAGCTAGCATTGCATGAGGAGCTATAAAAGGAGAAGGACTACAGTAGCCCCATATGTGCCTCCTGCCTTCAGTATGAACATGTATGAATACACTTGGCTCTGGAGCCTGTCACCACCGCGGATTGCTGGGGACGAAAATACACTGGTTTAACCACTTTCCAAATGTTTGATTGGTTATTTGAAAGTATGCCCCATACTCACGCATGTGTCCTCATGAAAGACGCACTGATAGTTTGTTGATACGCTGCGAAACAAACATTTGAATCCACTTCTCGTGTCGCATTGTTGGTTTTAACCGATAAATCCAAAGTGCGGTCATGTTTGGAGCGCTGCGCTGAAAGCGTTGACGTATACAACCAAGGATGTCTCGGTTGAAACCGACAAGAGACGGTGAATTAGGTGGATTTAAATATTTGTTTTGCAGCTTTTCAACAGTATCAGTGCGTTTTCATCGGGACACATGCGTGAGTATGGTGGGTTCTTCCAAATAACCGATTTGACATTGGAAAGTGGTTTTAAAGGCCAATGTGGCTTTGTCCCCACCCAGCCGCGGTGGCGACAGAGTGTTCATAGATGGTTACACAGAATGGCAGAGGAATTAAACAACAATAAAGCTAGCATAGCGCAGGAAAAGGTCTGAATACCTGCTAGCATGACAGGGATAACTGTAGTATGAGAAGGATTACACTGGAATGATCGAAGTCTTACTATCATAGGAGGATAGTCTAGATTAAAGATAGCGAGTAAAACCAGCTAATGAGCTAGAAAAGCATTGAGAAGTTTACACATATTTAGAAAATCGTGAACAATGTTGTTGCAACTAGTGCAGGGCGGAAAAACTGGATTTGAAAAGGCTACGACTGATTTCAGACGTAGCCTGAAAGAGAAACAAGCCATTGAAGTCAGTGAAAACAATCCCATAAGAAGCTAGTCTCCCATTTTGCTTTCTAAAATACATCCTAAAGCAGCTAGTTGACCCATGTTGTAGTTAGCCATGGCATTTAGCACTGAGTTAGCCCAACACTTTCACACGGTGTGTGTGCATTTTAAAAGAACATAATTATTATTGGTAATCTTGAAACTTGTGCTGCTTTCTGCTGGAGCTGCGGCTCAGAGTGTGAAGCAGAGTTCAAGTTGACAAATTATATCGCTCAAAATTAAACTGGACAGTCTCCAGTATTTAAGAACTCCACCAAATGCTCACGTTAATTAAAGGAAATTGAAAGTGCCTACCCAGGCCCCTTTAGTCGTACTTAGCAGAATAAAAAAAAATCAATTAACTTTGTTCTTGGAAGCACTCACTTTGGTAAAGAGGGTTAAGACTTTGGCGCATAAACCAATTCTAGCCTTCCGTGAGAGAAAATGTATTTGATAGAACAGTCTATATGTAATTGCTGACTCACATTTTTACTGGTGAAAGTTTCACACATCTTAATTTAATTCTTCATAGTTTATGTTCTCATAACATGGCTGTAGTTAAACTTATAATGGCAGAAAGTTCTGTTCTGCAGATAGATAACTGCCACTTGGCTGACACTTGGGCATACATTCTTAGCATGGGTGGCCCAGTGGGGATCGAACCCCTAACACCTGGAAAATGTTAATGCCACGCTCTTCCAGATGGGCCAGACGGGACCAGCTCAGTGCAGGCAAGATGGAGATCGGATTTAGTCTCATGGTTGTTAAAGTTTGTTTCCCAAATGAAAGGTTCTGGGTTTGAACCCCAATGTCCACAACCTACCTTTAGGCAGCCTTTCGCAAGATGGCCTAACCTAACCAATGTCATGTCTACAAGGGTCCTTGTAGACATGAATCTTAAGTCACTTTTTAAAATAAAACACCTACGGATTGGCTTAATATTAATACATTAGTAAATGGGAGTAATAGGTACAAATCTTCTTTAAACTGCCCTGAGATACCCTACCCCAACCCGCCCCTTAATGATATGTATTTAAAAGAAGTGTGTCACTATATGTCTCTTTGGATAAAAGCATCTGCTACATGACTAAAAAAAAAATTGATTAACGGTTATGAGGAATCAAGCGAGGCGTCCCAGCATGGCTCCCTGCGGTACACCAGGCAAATGATGTCACTCTGCGATTGGTGGGTCCTGTGTCATCATTGCCCAGCAAAGATTTCCCATGTTATTCCCCTGGAGGCGTATGGTTGTGGCCTCACTACGCTGTGTGACGCTCGCGTGGTTTCCGGGGGATACATTGATAAACATTCCAGCTCTTAGGCCGTGGCCATCGTTATTTATATCGCTCATTTTGTTCACACACAAAAAAAAATATATACTCTTTGTGTCGAAAATGTAATATAAAATATTGATACCTGGGACGGAAACACGACTGCGGAAGACTACTGTTGGAGCATCCAATATTACAAAAAGATTTAAAGGTCAGAAAGAACAGAACTAATTTCAGTTGAAAACAGTTGGCTAACATTCAGGCTACTCTGGAGTTAATTTTAGCATCCAAGGGTCAATTAGCCGGAGGGTCGATTAGCTAGAAGCTGCTTTTCAAAACTGTTATCACTCTGTTAACTAATGGGCCAACCCAAGAGGGGGGCCTTCAGCTCTGAATGGCTCAAAATGTTGTATTACTCACACAACGCCGGGAGCCAGTAAAAACATCTAGAAAATAAGTTCTAGTTTCTAGGAACTGGACTTGAGTGAGGGGTACTGGCCAGAGTGTTTCTTTTTTGCTGCAGATGTTATTGTTTAGTTAATCCAACAGGAAATCTAAAGTCAATTGATAACTAGAAAACAGACATCAGTTGCTATTTGTTTTCATATACTTTACTAGAATCCGTTGCATCATTTTATATGGTCCCAAAACAAGCGGAAGAGTTTGACTTAACCAACTCCTTGCCTGCATGCTCAACAGAGAGAGATTGTGGATACTATGCCAATCTATTATGCCAGATCACTTTCAATTTCTTTATTCTAAACATAAAACACACACACTCTCACACACACACACACACACACACACACACACACACACACACACACACACACACACACACACACACACACACACACACACACACACACACACACAGACACACACACACACACACAAACAAACATATGCACACTATCTTTCAAACACACAAAATCAATCAGAGAATGATACAAATACAGGAACGCACATACACCCACACACCCACACACACACACACACACACACACACACACACACACACACACACACACACACACACACACACACACACACACACACACACACACACACACACACAAACATACACACACATTCACTGTGAAATCCAAACATCTCCCTCAGATGGTTAACAGAGTCCTCCAAGGTTTACTTCCAGCGTCTCCCATGCAAAGTAGCCATGTGAATCCAGATGAGATTGCTGTGACTGTTGCCTCCTTACGGGAGTGTAAACATACTCCGGAGCACTGCTCTGGAACTCTGAACCTGGCAGGGGCCCCTTGGTCCCCACATCGGCCCCCAGTTGCCCCCACACTTGGCCCCGGCATTGCATTGCTGCAGGACGCTGGTGTTTGTGCCCCCAATGCACAGGCACACAAATACCGACACACACAGCTACACGTACACACAAACACACACACACACACACACACACACACACACACACACACACACACACACACACACACACACACACACACACACACACACACACACACACACACACACACCACCACAACCACCACTGCTCCTCCTCCTCCACCTCCTCCCCCTTCTCCTCCTTGTCCTCATCCTCGTCTCTCCCCTTGCGTGTGTCTCCGCGCCAGGCTAGCGCCAGTGGCGGGCCTACTCCGTGGCGAGGCTCTGTGCGGTGGACCACGCCTGTGTGGTGTGATTTACGCTCCTCTCCTCCCCTCCTCCTCCTCCTCCTCCTCCTCCTCCTCCTCCTCCCCCTCCTCCCTGGGGCAGCCGGAGGGAGAGGGGATCCAGGAGGCCGATCGCGGGGCCTGAGACCGGTCTGGTTTAGGTTTCCCTCCCCGCTGCCACTGTGCCACACCTAGTAGTACGATCTGCACTCAATGAGACTAGTGTCTACACTCACGGAGGATCAGGGGGGTTGAAGGCAGAGAAAAACCCCAATAAAAGAACTTGAAGCCTGCACAAATAGATCCAGACACGCAGACAGACTGTTTGCATGTGTGTGTGTGAATATGTGTGTGACTCTGCCTGTATGTCTTTGCCCATGCCCATGCCTGTGTTTGTGTCTTTTTCGTTCTCCCGCCGTATTTCTACCTGCCTGCCTGCGTGGGTGCGCACGTCTGTCCACCTGTCTGCTTCTCATGAGACCTACCATGTTGCTTTCTCTCTCTTTCAATATCTTCACACATGTTCTGGTGCGTTGGCTTCCCTCTGAATCGCTCCACTTGCGGAGGTTTACTCGTTTAACCCCGGTGTGCAACGAACAGTCTCTCATGTTAAGAGACAATCCTCTCTCTCTCTTACGGCCCCTATTGAGGTACCCACTCGTCGCACTCGTCACTATATACACACCATCACAATGTCGAACTCTGCTCAGAATCTGAAGGGGAAGTCAGAAGAGATACTCATTAAGATGAATCATGTGTGCATTATATTTCAATTATGACTGCACTCGGGGCAGCTAAAAGCACACTGCGCGGCATGTATAGCAGAATAGGCAGTTTTAGGAAAGGTCAACGAAGAGTCGAGGCTCCAACCGGAGCCTTTAGTAAAAACCTTGAGTGCCAGGCTAATGGAAGGTAAGTATTCAAGAATGTAGAATGTAGAATCTGTGTCAAGGAAAGAATGTCAAATGTATTCCCTTGGCGTATGAACGACTTTGAAACATCTAGAGCATAAGAACCTGCAGAGCAAGGTTGAAAAACATCCACCACCCATTGTAATTGTAGCAGCGAGAGACAGTATGAAGGCTGGTTAGTTCTGCCCTCCGGCATTTTCGGAAACAGAGTTTTATTTTGATTACTGGAAAGCCTTGACGATACATTGCCTTGGGGCTTGGGAGTTAGTGCCAACTCCTCCCACCAGACTTTCAGCATTTTGGTCTGAACCAAACTCACTTAAACTTTCACTTGAAACATACCTTTTTAGTTGAACTTTCTTCTAATTGAGCGGTGAATAATTGAGCCGAAAGAAGTAGAAATCGACCTCCCTAAATAATCTCAGAGATTTCGATATGAACTAATTTCACAACATTTGTTTTTCTTGTGTCCTTTGCCTCACTGAATCTCTTGAATGTGGTGCACGCTATCACCATAAAGAAGAGTTTTATTGATTGATTGATTGACACCAACGGATCAATTGTTTTTAAATCCCATGCATGCAGCGTTGAGTGTTCCTAGTGATTGCCAACCGCTGTACACCTGTGGGAAAGCTATTACCTCACAGAACAATCCAGCAAGATGTGTCACCTCTTGTCATGCGATTAGTCTTATCTAAGGTCCATGAAAACAAAAAGGTTAAACCAACACTTAGATACTTGTCCTACCTATTTAAAGACCGGGCTTATCCATCATCTGCTGCCTTAAGCACAATTGGCCGGCGCAATACAAAATGGCAACATTGATTTTCTCTCTGCGAAACAATGTTGGCAATGTTGCCAACAGACACGTGAACATTGCCACATGTTTGACTGTGCCTGTGTGTATGTGTGTATTGTTTTGTGGGTGTGTGTGTGTCTGTTTTCATCTGCAGTTTTTCGCGTGCGGGCACTTTTTTCGCATCACCACGGACATCAAAATTGTGACAGATTTATACCACAACATTATTATCTACTTAAAAGTAGATAATAATTGTTACAGATTTAAAACTGCTGCTCTGTAAGTTGACTCATATGACTTAGGTCTCAGCATGCTGCCACGGGCCCCGGGGGGATTTTGGCCGGGGCAGGGGCAACATAGCTGCAGTCTCTGGAGTGTGGCCGGCTCCAGCACACTTTGTAAGCTCAAGAGCTCTGACGCTGCTTGTTCAGACTAATTAGCCTTCCAGGAATGGCAGTGTATTTCTTTGTTGACATCAACCCCGGGCCATTGAAATACACACACACACACACACGCACACACACACACACACACACACACACACACACACACACACACACACACACACACACACACACACACACACACACACACACACACACACACACACACACACACACACACACACACAAAAACACACACAAAAAAACAAATGCTTGCAGGCACTTGTGCACGTGTGCTGATGGATACATGCATGCTAATACATCCACACCTACACACACACAAAAAAAAAACTTGATAAATCTTGCACCCACAAATTTGCATGCACACACACTCACACACAATGTGTCTGTGTTAATGGGTGCGTATATACATTGCGTGTGTGTGTGTATATTCATGTGTATGTATGTGGCCTGGGGATAAGGCACAAATCCCCATCAAATGGTTCAAGTTCTTTAATCTTGTTTGGGTAATAGTTTGTGTGTGAATCAGTCTTCAAGATGTGAATGGCATTTGAAGAGTGCCGTCATTTTGTCATTTTGTTTTCTTAACTCAAACGTCGATGTGACTAATCTGATGACACAGTTTGTCTCGCGAACGGCAGATCCAAAATACTGTGGATGTTGATCCAGTATATATATACGCTGAGTTGCAAATTCATTTTAGTATCAAGCTGATTGCACAGATTGATTGAAAATGTAGCAGCAGGAGTGAAATGAAATGCTTGGATTCCAGGCATCATCAACAAGTCAGGGAGCCTGGCATTCAAGTTTTGGAACGCCTCCTTGTTTTTTCAACTCGTGCAGATTTTAAGGAGAACCTTCTGTTTTTTTGTATGTTGTAAATGGAGAGTAAAGCCTAAAAACAAAGTTAAAAAGGGGCGGCATCCTTGAACTTCAACTGTTACTGACATCTTGAACCTTCAGTCAAACAGCAATAAAATATAAAGGGGACAAACAAAGAAAAAAGCTCTCAAAACCATTATTTTCTCAGTTATTTGTAAGCTGATCCTGTTTGGCAGAAGGTGGTCGGTCCTTCGTCTCTCGCAGCGGACTGGAGGCAGGTTGATGGATGCATGAGGTGCTATGTGATGTGGTCTGTTCTCCCCAGCTCCCTGGCCCCCTGACAGAGGCATGCTAGACCCACAGGAGGCACGGTGCCCGTGTCACGAGCCCGGCCAACACTGTTCTCCAGGCACAAGCCTTCCAAGTGCTTCCAAGCGACACCGACAAAAACCACAACATGGGCTTTGTTTTGTATTCATTACTGTGAGTCTGAATTACGTTAAAGGGTCACTACAACTTTAAGATGATTATGGATCGCTTTGCTTTGTTCTTCTTTTATCCTTAATCTTTATTTAATCATATTCCGTATTGATCGTTATACATCAGAATGATCATTTATCATTTATGAAGTAGTAAATATTATAAGTAGTAAAACACTTTAAGGTTCCCTATTTTCTGGTTTGGCCTGGACTTATTAGCCCCTCATCATTTCATCGGCTATGTGGCAGATGTTGTCGTGACAGTGATGTGAATAATTCAGATGTGCCTGTAACTCTTTGCAATACAAGAGGCAGAGTTGACTTAGGTTTCTGCCCTTGACATCGACTGGCAGTCAGAGATATAGAGGATAAAGAGTTGTGTGGGATTTTGAGTGTACACCAGTTTCGAGGGTACACCAGTACTATGCGTGTGTAGTTTGGAGAAGTTGAGAGGTTTGAAAGTTTGCCTGAGTGCATGCATGTGTGTGCAAGCCTATGTGTGTGTGCAAACTGCAAGTCAGCTGTTTTTCCATTCACACGCTGTTCAAAATACATGAGCAACGTGTGTATAATCCACTGTGCACGCTCGTACATACCGTGAAATGCATCAGTCTACGTGCACTCTTGCAGTGCACGTAGACGCCAACACAAAAGTACAACAGAAGACATGTATTTTGTGTGCGTGTCTGTATGGCCATGTATTTATTTGGTGTGTATGTGTGTGTGTGTATGTGTTTATTGCGTGTGTGCACTCCTGGTTGAGCATGCGGCTCCGGGGCTGTGTAGGAACATGATCGTTTCCACGGCAACGGCCCGGTTAATCTCCTGCGAGCTGTCAGCTCTCGTCACCTCTGCTCACGAACATGACAGCATCACCACGGAGACAGACGGCTCCTCCTCTGGGCGCTGGAGAAAGCGTTCACACACACACTTACCAACACTCCAGCATGGCAAAGGAGGGTGCAAGGTAACCTCTAGCAATCTGAGGGTGTGTGTGTTGTGCAAATGTGTGCTTAGTGCTTATGTTTGAGTATGTGTATGAGTGTGTGTGTGTGTGTGTGTGTGTGTGTGTGTGTGTGTGTGTGTGTGTGTGTGTGTGTGTGTGTGTGTGTGTGTGTGTTTGTGCATATGTGTGTGTATCTGCGTGTGGTGAACTTTGATGAACTATTTTGTTCATCAAAAATGAAGTTGGGACAGAATGGGTTTTCGGTGTTCGAATCCCAATACTTTATCTATTTAACTTTCCTTCTCAACTCATAGTCTGCAGCACCTTGTCTGATGGTTCTGCAGTACACCTGCACAGAACTACCAGAAAAGGCCAATGGCCCAGAGCAAGATCCCCTAAACAAGCTGTAAAGTGTCCACAGCGAAACTTCTCCATCTCTTCATCAGACACTCCTAATCTCTTACCTGTTTTAAATAGTTATTGAAGGTCCGCTAGCCATAATTCATTTTCTTTGTGTTGATTGGTTATATTTAATTTCAAGTGGGAGCAAAATGGGTTATAAGTGTGATTAAGAACAATATAGTAATTATGTTATTATATTGCCTTTTCAATTTCATTGTACTGCATTTAATCATATTGTATTGTATTGTATTGTATATTTCTATCTTATAATATTGCCTCCCCGGCATTGGGACCAAATATGAAAGCTAGCAATAGAAATTGTGTGAGTTCCCTGACCAATAAACAACAAAGTAAACTAGCTAAACTCAGCTATATACCTGACTTGCTGTAGAAGACTGTAGGGATTTTGGGAGAAAATCTGGGTTTTTCTTATTGTTAATATTTGAATTCATCATTCAGAGTGTTCTTATTTGCAGTTTTGACCTAGACGGACGCAGGCTCAATCCAAGAAAACCAAGCACTAGTGCCGCCGCCGGTATTCACTGGCAGCCGTCTGGATGTGCTTGGGCCCAGAGGTGTAACTTATGAGAGAAATCAGCTGGTTGCCGACATGGGTGGATCAAAAACCAAGGGCAGCATCAGTACATTCCGAACCTGAAACCTGAACGCTCCTCTGGCACCACGCTTCCTCCACAATCCATCATCCCACTTCCTCCTTCTCATTCCTCATCCAGGATCTCTCTCTCTCCTTCTCTCTCTCTCTCTCTCTCTCTCTCTCTCTC
>NC_079431.1:16308464-16525964 GCF_026213295.1 Gadus chalcogrammus
AACTTTGGCTTTAACTCCCTGAAGTACATGAACCACGACATGGAGGAGAAAGGGGTTGTGCCCACGATTGTCTCCCACAGGAGCCCCGCTGCCCGCTTCCGCGAGACACCACCGCCTCGGCGCTGCGCGCTGCCCGCTGCCTGCTGCCCCCTTCCGAGACGGTGTTGCCTCGGCAGTGGGGCTCCGGCAGGAGACAATTGCGGGCAACCGTCCCTTCCTCCATGTCGCGGTCTACTTCAGATTGATGTTGAAGCGGAAGAACCAGAGACAGTTGTTTGAGATTCACCGCCCGAGGCACCACCGCCGCGAGGCACCACCGCCGCCAGGCACCACCGCCGCGAGGCATGCTGCCCGCTTCTGAGGCAGTGTTGCCTCGTCAGCGGGTAGCGGAGCTCCGGCGGGAGACAATCGCGGGCAACAATCCATTTCTCCTCCATGTCGTGGTTCAGTCGACTTCAGATTGATTTGGAAGTGGAAGAACCAGAGACGTCGGAGAACCCGACGCAATCATTTGAGATTCAGAATATTGTCTGGAGGCGCACACAGCTTTTGGCCGTGATAATATGTATTATATGATGTAGATACCTATGGATAATATGATATTATTTTGATAGAGAGCTCCAGGACTGTAACGCAAGTGCATAACACGTGGGGTTCTCTGACGTCTCTGGTATTTCCACAACAAGACTCGTAGTGGGGCTTATCTCATCCATGGTCGAGAAGGAATTGGGGGGAAAGGAACTTTGGCTTTGACTCCCTGAAGTACATGAACCGCGACAAGGAAGAGAAAGGGATTGTTTCCCGTGATTGTCTCCCGCCAGATCCCCTCTGCCCGCTGCCCGCTGCCCACCGCCGCGAGGCACGCTGCCCGCTTCCGAGGCGTTGGTGTCAGCGGGCAGAGGGGCTCCGGCTGGAGACAATCGCGGGCGACAATCCCTTTCTCCGCCATGTCGCGGTTCAGTCTACTTGAGATTGATGTGGAAGTGGAAGAACCAGATGCGTCGGAGAACCCAACGCAGTCGTTTGAGATTCATAATATCGTCTGGATAATAACTTTTGGCCATGATAATATATATAATAATAATAATAATAATAATAATAATAACAATAATATATATTATATGATATAGATATCTATGTATAATATGATATAATTTAGATATAGAGCTCCAGGACTCCCGCCAGAGCACCCGGAGTCTTGAATATTTACAGTGCATGGTACCGTGGCCGCAAGCTGGTCAGGGCCACACCCCCACCCACCTCCTTGACCCGCCTCTCTCCTCCTTATCTGCATTAAAGCTGCAGACACCGAAACGTCGCGTTTCAAATACTGTGTTGGGGGCCCACTGATACCTATATTAAAGCTTCCATAAAGTAGCTTGCCATGGGACCTTTAACACGTTTCTCTATCGTTGTTGACCTGTTACATTGACTTCCTGGTGTAGCTACAATCTCATGGCCTCCACACAGCTCTAAATGCCGTTTTTATAATTTGACATCCCTGAAAGCGTCACTTAAAATACTATTTCAGGTGTGGTGGAAATCCGGCGTGTCATAGGGAATTTTGGGTCATAAACAAGGCTAGTTTTTTGGAGAAACCTGTAAAATATGCTCTCTCCATGGGTTTGCATCCTAAAACTGAACGCTAGTCTGTCAATTTTGAAGGTTTTCTGAGCTTGACCGCAGGAGAAGGAAATGCTCTGATTGTTAGCAAGGGTAAGTGTAAGGGTATCTTACCTTTGCTACGCCTGAAGGATGGGTACTGGCACCACCTGCCCATTACACAGGGTCAAATCGCAGTTCTGCAGAGGAGCATATTTGTTGCATAGGAAAGCTTCCCATGTAGGCATAAACCAGAGGAAAAACACAATTATAAAGGGGGGCAGCTCCGTTAAACATTTAGCATATAATACTTTTTGTCCAAATGCAAAGATAAAAAAGTTTGGTCTGGATATTTGACTGATACACTGTTGTTTTTATAGGAGTCTTAATAACTCTACTACTAGAGTACTACTCTCTCTATTTATAGTACTGGTAATCAGTAAGTAGGACTTCAAAGTTTTAGGTGATTTTTGTCAGGCATACATATTGACTTAAGAGGGTTAATAAAATGTTAATATCCTGAATACAAGCACATTCTGAGCACTCAACAAATGCATTTCAGAGTTTCACTGAAGCATGGGCACTGAGTGAGCTAATGGATATCACTCCCCAAACAGAGTGCACCGTAGTGTTTTCTGCTCGCTACGGGCCAATTGTGCAATCGTTCTTGTCTTCATCCATCCATAACAGCACATAAAATCCAGGCATGGGCCTTATTAGAAACAGGAGACGCACTGGCAGATTAGCCTGAGTGGAGGGTTTTAATGCTAGGCGGGGAAGTTGTGTTTTGTTTACATGTCGTTAGTGGTGTAACGCATGTTAAAGGTTAGCCGTAAAATCCTAAACGGCATTTTTGGCAGACTGCATGTTATGACAATCCTATACCTAGACCAAATGGTTTAAACCTAATCAACAGATAATGAAGGATGTTTAAGAAGATACTCATCCTATTTTCATTGCAAATACGAAGGCCACTTTACATTTTTTACATTACATTTCAGACATATTTCCAAATTCGAGGGAAAAGGTATTCAGTATTTTCCCAGATTTTCCTTAATATAATCGTCCGTATAACATTCCATTAAAAACGCTGCTGCTCTTTTCCAGCAGCAAGAACAGAGAAGTAGAAACAGATAGAGGTACTGGAAGGCAAAACAACACGTTTTACGATTTTCTTACGATGAAACGCTGAGAAACTCAGAATATAATAAAACTTTTTTGGGGAAAAAAAACTCAGGAGAATGCGGCAGCATGGCTGTCGTGATCCCAGGAAGTGGAGGCTGCGGATGCCCTCCCGTTGGCCGGCCTCCACGGCCCAAATCTTTCACAACACTCAGCGACAGTGGCCGCCAAACCGCAGGATTCTGCCCTGCCCTCCTCCCTTCCCCCCTCCACCGCTTTGAATCCGATCCTCAGAGTCTCGATTCAAAAGCCCGCTCCCATTGCCCGCTGTCTGGGCCTGAAATCCACCGCACGCAGACGCCGTTCCCTCCTTCAACTCCCCCCCCCACCACCCCAACCTGCCTGGTGGTGGTGGTGGTGGTTCACCTCTGGGTGAAGAAGGGGTGGAGAGGAGGAGGGGGGGGGGGTAATTTACGTATCTTCTCTGAGCCTCTACAGACTAGTTCATCTAAAGGTCCTGCAGGAACAGAACGGTGTACGTATATCTCTATGTCTTGGAGTTTTTTTTTCACATTTAACATTGTGCATGTTCTTTTTCAATTCCATAAACCAGATACGTCGCCGTGGTCCACCAGGTCCCATATTGTCTCCCGTTCTGAAGGGTGATGTGTTTTCCTATTTCTTTATTTCTATGTTACTTTTTTTATTTTTTCCCTGATTAAAGTATAGGAAAGTCTGACATAATTTAATATAACAGTACATGTTGCTCGTTGAGTAAATCCTATCTTAATCACATCGTATCTTGTTAGCCAGCATAGAAACGCCTCGACAGTACAACAGAAATATCAGGTGATGTTGTGTCTATACACAGCCCAGGGTTGGTCTTATATAGCATATGGAACATTCCATCACTCATAACATGAGTAAACTACAAAAAAAAAACGTACGATCACCAAAAAAACCTATAGATCCAAAAAAATACAATGTCCCCCATTTAGAAGTACATTAGTCTAAATCTTTGGTGTCGTTTAGTATTTTTTATAAAAGGGACTCTGGCTCTGGACAGCGGCAGTAGGCCGCGCGGAGCTGCCCATAACTCGCAGTTCAAACAGTCTTTATTACATCTGTCATCTACCAGATCCATCAAGGTTGTTGTGCTTGTACGTTTGGGGGCGTTTTTCGCCCTTCCTCACGCAAGTACAAAAATGTGGAACCTGTGAGAAGAAAACATTGGTTGATTATGAAGCAGTCTGGGTTTTTAACGGTTTTGTGTTACTTTTTTTCAGACCGTAAAACATTCTCTGTCTGTGAGGCGCGGGCAAGCGCTGCTTCCATTGGCTCTGCCGAGCAAGGCTCAACTCTCTGGAGCAAGTGTGTGCTGCCAACGCAGGAAGAAGGAGGAAGCCTGCTGAGGAATGTCACGATGGCCTCCTGCTCTATACAACACGGCTACTACACCGCTTGTGCGTGATGTGCGACCAGACATTTTGTTCCAGCCAGACTCATGCTTGCGTGGGATCAGGTGTTCAGACGGTGGGTCCCTCTCTCTGGGATACACAAGGAACAGTCGAACCTTCGGTAGCAACCGAATGCAGAGCGTTACCTCAGTTGAAGTTCCACCGCGCATGTGGACAAAGACGCACATGAAGCGGGTTTAGAGATTGTGTATGTGTGTGTGTGTGTATGTGTATAAGTCTTATGTGTCTCCATGGACATTTCCAATCAAGATGTTCCAGAAATAGAACCGCTCTTTGAGTAATTGAATAAGAACACAGCATAACCATGGGCCTTTTCCCAGCCATCTGAGGTATGAAACCAAAAACCTATATTTAACTAATCTTAACTTAACCCCCTCGGAAAAAAAATCTCTACATGCAACTGTGAGTGATGAGCCCATGCGCGTGTGCGTGCATGTGTGTTTGTGTGTGTGTGTCTGTGCGTGCATACACATGTTTCTGAGTCCACAGGGGAAGCCACCCATGCTAATGCTTTGACAGGTGCGCAGCGGCTTTAAGGCCAAGAAATGCACGTTGACAAGAGGGCAATACGTCTTTATTATGAATTCAAGTTATCAAATGGAAAGATCTATCCTTTTGTTGGAGTCTGAAAGAAAATCCCTGTGCGGTACTGTCTTGCGCAACTCCAGTGTCATGTGTTTAGTAAAAAATAGACACTTGAACAAGTGGGTGACAGGTGGGTGCTATGGCCTGGCAAGCACTACTGGAAGGGATAAAGAGGGTTGGAGCAGTAATGAAAGTCCTTTGGTCCATGTCTTTCAAGCTACATAGTTAGTATTGTGGATGGTGTTTAGGTTGTGAGTTAGGTTGGGGAAAAAGATCTGAACTGAAATCCATTCAAAGGAAAGTATCAAACTAAACAATCATAATGGTGGTGTACATGTATTTCAGTTACAAATGATGACTGTAATTTTATATTACGTTTTCAGTGAAATAACTGGATAGCAGCACAGAGTACATCTGTGTACCTTATTATTTTATGAATACTGTGGTGTTATTGGTTGCCTACGCTTGTATGTCATGTACTGTGTTTTACCTCCTGTAGAGGTTGGTTTGGTTAAGTCCAGATGTAATCTCGGATCCAGCGGCCCTACCATAGTATGGTAGTACTTCTGGGAGAAACCAAAAATGGGTTGCAGTTGTTCTGTAGATATTCTGTAGGGTATATTTGCAGACACTTTTTCCTGCAAGACGCTTGGTGTCGTACAGGATGTTTTTCCCAACAGGAAAAGTTTACTAGGGCTGGCCAAGTTTGTGTCGGATTTGTCGGATTTCTGAAACAAGCCCTATGTGACCCACCGGTTTAGTTGGGTCTCAAGTGTTTGGTTATTATTTGCAATAAAGTAAATAAACTATAATTTCTATGTTACTGATAAATAATGGATGCCATTTTCTAATTACTTTTGAAGAATGATTAGGTAGCGTAATATGACGTTACACTAATTATTTCGCCAGCCTGCTTTATGCTGATCTGCATTTTTGCATTTGTGGGGTTATATGAAGTGGGGGGAGGAAAAGCTGGCAGACAATCCAAAGCTTTAACTTTAAAACAGATTGTATGCCAGTAATGCCTGGGTCAGAATAGTTCATGCAATCAGAAATGTCCCCAATATGGTTATCATTTCTTTCTCAACATCAATGTATAAACAACATATTTTTTTATTTGTTACTGTAATTTGCATTAGTGGAAATGTATTTGAGAGTGCTCTATTGGGGCTATGACACTTTTTAAAGCTTGTTACCGCGCATTTTGATGTTAATAATGATAAAGTATTTCAAAGATTCCAATTCTAATGAAAATATTTCAGATTCAAATAGTTTCTATGTGAGTGTTGAGGACAGCCAATTCATGTAAATATGCTTTTATGGTCTTGACCGAAAGAGAACCAATAAATCACCTCACGCAGTGCAAAAGAGTTACACAGAAGCTTGTAGAAAACACAGGAATGCACAGTCACCAACATAGCCTCTTCTGGTTAGTCCATTTTCCCTTGTGTTCTGCACGAATGACTTCCATAATTAAAATGTGAAACAAAGAATAAACACTGTCAAACACATTTGGACACACATCAGGGATAATTATTTCCAAAGCAAGATACTTGAACCAAACTTGGCCGGGGCATGGTTTCAAGGCCCAATTGCACTCTGTTGTCACCACTCTTTTATTCAGAAAGACTGCAAGGTTAAGGAGAAACCCAGAGTGACTCGGAGAACAGCCACAATGGAGCCGTCTGCATGGTAAAAACTGAAATACTTTGGTAAGACCTTAGAGTGTGTGCGGTTCTGTGCAAGGAGTTTTGTGATGTGGCGTTGCTGTTCTTAAAAATATATCTGATTAGAAAATAATGGATTAAAGATGAACTTTATAAAAAATCGCTATGTTTTTGTTAAAAGAGGTTAAAAGCATTTTACTGGTTGATTATTGGAAGGTTGGTTGATAACCAGTACATACTGTATCTCATGCCATTCAGCCATCGAGCAGATAATTCTATCAACGTAACATTCACTAGCCAGCAAAACTTGCTCCAGGATGATAAACTACAGACATTGGGCTTTGAACCACAGAACCGGCTGTAAGTCAAACTATCCCACTACACTATCCGGTCCCTCCTGCATCGCAAATAGCACAGAAAAAATATTATATCACTCCATCCTTCTTCCCAGCCTCACAGAAACCTCCTATTCCCATACAGCTCCACGCTGTCACCCCCTTGACCCTCGGTTAACCTGAACCCGTCTACGCTTGCTGACCCTTGCCGCCACTATTGTGCCCAGGGATGTTTGTATAAAACACATTGTTTAGTGTGAGCTGGTAATGGTGTGTTTTGTAGGATGCAGGATGTTACGGTTGTACCTAGTGCGTTCCCACGCATGCCAGCACGGTCCAGGAATCATGCAAAGGATTTTTCCCAAACAAAAGTTTGGGGATGAGGGAGGAAGGACTGTTGCATCACGGCCCATTATGTGATTTAGTCATATCCACAACTAAGTCATATCCAAGATGCAGTCACTTCCAGGGTATAGTCACTTCCAATATTTAGTCAAACTCGAGTCCCGAAATATGTTGCCAATTATGACTGAATGTGGACACTTCTCGCTCCTTCTTATGAAACACTACTGGGATTCACAAAGCGATATCTTATTGTTTTGGAAAGTTACTGGTCTTGCTCGTTATATTGCTAACATCAGTCATTGTTAGCACATTAAAAAGGTAATATGAAACCTTTCTTCTCTATTTTACACCACCCTCTGTTTTCTCAGATAATAGCCACTTCTATTACTTCTTCACTATTTAGTAATTTTGCTTTCATCTAAAGGGTTTCACTGTGAATTCAGATACATTTAACATGCAAGCAGGTAGGTGTTAGGGCATCTTGCACAAGGATTCCTAAATGAAGACTGTGGACACTGGGATCGAACCCAGTACCTTTTGGCTTAGAGTTTAACATCCTAGCCACTGTCGCACTACCCACTTGAATTTGTGATTTAATAAGGTGGAGCATTACTATTTCTTCCTCCTCAAGCTTTAATCTATGTTTCTAAATGTCTTTTTCCGACCATTAGGAATACTTTCATTCAGATAAAAAAAAATCTCCACTTTTCTCTCGTCAATGTGACAAGTAAATTACTTTCCTCTCGTTACCTTGCAACCACCGGTGTACCGCACACGTCCCATCCACTTGGGCGAGCCCGTGGAACACACACACACACACACACACACACACACACACACACATACACACACACACACACACATACACACACACACACACACACACACACACACACACACACACACACACACACACACACACACACACACAAACACCCCCACACACACACACACACACACACACACACACACACACACACACACACACACACACACACACACACACACACACACACACACACACACACACACGCTCCCGGTGAGAGGTGAAGTTACCAGACCCTTCCTCCTCCTCCTCCTCCTCTAGCTGCCTGCTCCTCCTCTCCTCCACTTCCTTCTCCTCCTCCTCCTCCTCCTCCTCCTCCTCCTCCTCCTCCGCTCCAGCTCTGCTTGGCATCTCCTTGACCACAGACGGCTTGGCCGGGCAGCGGGGGGAAGCAGATTCAATATGGCCCCTGCCATGTTTACTGTACTATACATGCCCCGGCACGGCACCACATGGGTGGCCCTGTCGTGCCGTTCAGTCGCCTTCAGTCTCACTTAAAACACATGCGTACTATGGAAAAGCCCCACCCTGTTGGCTCCGGTTCTAACCCAGTGCATAGTTTGGGGATACTATACACTGGATGTATGCTCCCAGAAACCTTCTATCGGCTGATGCTGCTGCTCGGCCCCCGGCTGTAAGGTTTACGTTGAGATGGGACTGGGGAGGACCACGGAGGGCTGGACTGTTATTCTCATTTGGCAAAGTACATTATAGCACTAAATCTGAATACAAAAGAGAGGTTTCTGGTTGTGGACAGAAATACAACAGTCATCAGAAAGAACGAAATTATGTATTTTTGTTAGCTAACAATATGATCAATCAAGACAAAGTACAATTAACTAATTAATAAATACAATAGGGAGCACGACTGTGTAGTAGGGACTAGGATGTCGAACTCCCAGGGTCAAAAGGGATAGGGTGTTCACTGCCTACCTGTAGCTTAGCAATTCATCACCCCCCCTACCTGCTTCTTACTGACAAATATCTGAATCCACTGTAAGTCACTATGGATCATGTGCTAAATAACTAAATAGAAAATAACTAAATACTGTAGAAAGAAGTTAGACGGCGTTCTGAACACTGACAGATCCACGTCACCTTGGTACAAACCCAGGGCAGGGTCAGTTGACGTATCGCCTGACCAGGGATGCTACACAATTACCCCATTTGACCGTTACCGGATCCAGGGTGTTGTTCACCTCTTACGCAAAGGTCAGACACACAAGACGCCACAATTACTGTCCAACCGATCCCCGATTAATAATGTTTAGCCTTCAGTGGCCTTCAAGAAAGGAAGAAGAGAAAAAGCCCAACCCTGATCTGCGGGCTAATGTGTCACATTCGCCACTGAGCCACAGAACTTCTCATCATGCATTTTGCATTGATCTCCGTGGAAGTTTCTGCATTATGAAGGAGACACGCAAGACTGCCCGGACGCAAAGGATTTGAACCGATGCCCGTGTCTTAATGTCAATGCCTTCCGCCAGACGCGACTGAAGTTTGAATTTCTTTCACTTTTTTTTTTTTTTTACACAGGATTGGTTTTAGAGGGGAGCCAGCGGAGACGTAACTCTCGAAAAATGGAACATTACGCTTTCTTCTCTTGCTACTTTCCTTCCATTATCTTGTTTGCCGCTTTTATCACGCCGTCCAACACATTGGGATGGTTCCTAAAACCCAGTTTATTTAGCTTAGGTCTGATGAGAGACGGGACAGTTACTCATGCTGTGTTTGGTGTGAGGTAATTGCAGCATGCGATAACTGATAGATCTTTAACACATCTTTACACACACACACTACACTGCCACTGGCTCTGTTTCTTAGTGCAATGGCACTCGCAACAACTGTCTTCGTTTTTCACTTTCTTGTCACCGGTCCACACGCACTCAAGAAACACCCACAGAGACACGAGATGATGACACACAAAAACACACACACACACAAGTTACACTTCACGTAACTCGCGTCACCTGAGAGCCATTTGGGGCTGTCAGTCGTCCTTGCACCATTAACAATCCAAGGGGCCTGAATGGTTGAAATGCTCTACATTTGTTTAAAACGTCAACCCCCACCACCACAACCCCACCAACACCCCCAACCACCACAGCCTGGGAGCCATTCTGCACACCCTACCCCTACGACCACTAGCCCAGTGTTTGTAGAAGAGCTGCAGGCCTCACTCACAGTGCTGAGGGTGGGGTAGGGGGGTGACAGAGGAGCCCAGGTCTTTCAGATACTGCTCCCCTGTCCTCCCCAACCCCACCCCTCAACCTTTTTTCATTTGCACCCTGCTGTATGTGTGGCACTTGCCATTACAGCCGTTTTCCAAGATAACAACTGTCAAACAAGACTAATTATACCAGGGTGGGGGGGAGGAAGAAAGGAAGAGTGGAGGAGTTGGGGTAGGAGGAGGAGGGTGGGATAAGAGGAGAAAGGCTGTTCATGTGCTGGCAGAGTCCAACTCGATGGAAGAGGAGCAGAGGAGGAGAAAGGCGGGAGGGGGGGTTAAGGACTGATGTGATTAATGTTTTGGTAATGGAAGAGAACGTTTTCCTGCCCTGTGCCAGAAAACCTCGGAACTCAAGGAGAGAAGAGAGAGAGAGACCTTGTGAGGAGAGATGGAGGAGGGGTTGGATTGAGTGAATCAAAGCAGGGACGAGTGACACAGACGGATGGGGGGAATATCAAAAAACGTTAAAGGAAAGAAAAAAGCCCAAAACAGTCAAGATACATAAGAGATGAATGATACTAAACTGATGAGGGAAATTTCTCAAAGAAATCATTTCAAATAAATAATAAAAGAAAAATTTGAATGAGTCTCCTTTCTAAGACTGTACGAAACGTATGCCTGTGACTGCTATGCAGGGTCTATGTCTGACGTGTTGTACTCATCGTTTACAGGCTAGGTGATTTTGGTTGTAATAATTTAGTTGTCATTTAAGGGCAGTTACACAACAGGGATTTGTTGACTTGTTATATTCAAGAAACAGTTTTAGTAGCTGTAAGGGTCAAGCTAATGAAACTAGCTCATTAGCAAGGCAATCTAAGCTGTAGGTTCTTACCATCCGTCAGCGGTTTGTGTTTCATTTTTTTAATTGTTAATTTTGATCTCGATACTAGGCCAAACCACAACCACGGTGACCTCTGACACCTCTATGGCCCTCTCAACGGTGCCCTTGGAGAGAGAGAGAGAGAGAGAGAGAGAGAGAGAGAGAGAGAGAGAGAGAGAGAGAGAGAGAGAGAGAGAGAACGCTTACTAGTGTGTGGGGGGGAGGGGGCTAGGGAGCTACCTTCGCCAACACCTCATCCATTACCCAGACCTTCTCTAAACACCACGGCTCCCCCCCACCCCCCGGCGCCCTTAAAATAGCCGCCTCCCCTTCTGCCTCTCCCCAGAGCTACTCCTTACATTCCTCCCATCCCTGTTATCCCGTCCTGCCGAACACGGGCGCCTAGAGGAACAGTACGGCCCACTGTGTACACTGCAGCCCACCGCACCCACCGCACCCAGAACCCCGCACCATCCACACAGCGGACAATCTGCACCCGTGGCAAACATACACACACCCACACACATATAAACTGACACAGACACAAACACACAAAGACACAGACACACACACACACACACACACACACACACACACACAGGCACAAGGACATGGAGACTGACACACACACATGGGCAAATGGTTGAAGACACGCGCACACACACTTGCACAGAAACAGCTTACAATACACACACACAGAAATATATATGAGCGCACAAACACACGCACACAAATACACTGATGCACAAGGTTAGTTTTTCATCGCTGTATTTGTGTTTCATGTGTGCATGCAGACACACACACACTGAGACACACACACACACACACACACACACACACACACACACACACACACACACACACACACACACACACACACACACACACACACACACACAAAAACAAATAAAATACCAACATCCCGATATATACATATATAGAAACCTACTGATGGTAATCGCATATCATTTATAAAACCATATTGATTACCAGTCATCGTAGCCAGAGCCAGTGAGACATGAGAATACATGAGTGCGGAAAAAAAGGTGGAACTAGCAGTGCTTGCCTCAGCAGCACTGAGGCGTAGTGCTAATCTGCTGCTAGGGCCGGCTTGTTTACACAAATGACACCGAGATAACAGCTCGCTAGCTCATTACATCAAATATGCAGTGGGGGAAACATGGCTGCAGCCCGACCCAACCTGCATAGTGCCCCACCGGCCTGCAACACGGGCCAGGGTAAACACTATTATCATTCATTGGCCTTATGAATGATCGTTATCACTGATACAGAGGGCAGTGATGATAGCGGAGAATATTGAGGGGATTAGTTGGTGTGTGTGTGTGTGTGTGTGTGTGTGTGTGTGTGTGTGTTTGTGTGTGTGTGTGTGTGTGTGTGTGTGTGTGTGTGTGTGTGTGTGTGCACCGGAGCGTAAATGGTTACAACTCGGGAAAGTTGGAGGAAATGTAAAAGTGTTGCGCAATCAAAGTTATGAGCTGACTATTTAGTTACTTAGCAGATGCTAACCCAATAAATACATGCAATGCATATTGTATGTCAAACTATACAAACATTTGCGCAGTAAATGTGCTGCATGACGTGCAGAGAAACAATAGGAATATGCTTCAGCCTACTATTATCATCGTCATTATCACATCCTCATCCCCATTATCATCATCCTCAACATCTTCATCATCATGTGGTCCAAGCTGTTTAGAATTGGAAGTCTTAATTAACCTTAAATATAGCTGTAGCAGGGTGTATTTATCTTAATGATGATAATCAGCCACAGGAGAACGTTGGACTATTGACATTTAAAATGTCTTCCTTTGTGAGAAAAACTGCCCGTAATTGTAGGAAAACATTGTGATTCACACGACTCCTAGCCGGGGATTAACCTGACGACATCCCAGGACATGGAAACATCTGTCTCCCAAACAACAGTTTAATAATAAATGTTAGCTCCAATTCAGATTAGATAGATAGATAGAACTTTATTGTCATTGCACATGTTATAGAGCAACGAAATGACCAGTTACATTCCGTCCAAGAAACATAAAAGACAGTGTGGGCATTAGGGCAATCAATAAAACACTTCTTAAGGGCTTCAAAGAAAAATCCAAAAACATATTATTCTGAAAAACTTCTATTTTACGTCTGTCCGGAAAATGGTTGACAGGTAATGCCCTGGCAACACAACTAATAATCCCTTCTCACAATGGAAAGTGGGCCTGGCTGAATAGGAAAATAACCTTTTTATAGCATTGCCCTGCATCATTCATACAGTGTCATCATTAATCTGTGATGTGCCCACATCTGGATCGGGGCTGTAAAACAGCGTATCTAAGCAGAATACAGTTCTGCATGGATACAGCTTAATTTGCAGGGATTAAGCAGTGAGGAATCCACTTTGTTGTATTGTAAAGATACAGTTTGAAAAACACCCACACCCACACACGCACGGATTAAACACAAACTTACATACATTACACAGAAACACAACCACACACACGCACACACTATACACAATATCACATATATCACCCAGAAATACACACACACACACACACACACACACACACACACACACACACACACACACACACACACACACACACACACACACACACACACACACACACACACACACACAGGGTAACTGTATGGGTAATAGTTGTGGTTCTTTGAGGAAGAACAAAGAACAGTTGTTATCGCAGGTGAAAAGTGTTTCCCAAAGCTCCAGAATCAAAGCCTGTAACTTCTTACAGGCTTCTCATGTGAACGTCTTCCAACGACACAGAGTGAGTGGATGTGAGTCAGAATGTTCTCCTAGTGTTTCAGCTAAGAAACCATGCAGGTTGTTCCATGTTTGACAGGAACAGGACATTTCAGGAGACGTCCCTGTCTTCTGCTCTCCGGGGGAACAACTGAAGAGCCACATAAACAGAGATGGGGTTTAATTAAAAAAAGAACAGAAGGAAAAGAAAAGACAAATGTGCTTTCAAACTGGCCTCACTTCTTACAATAAATGCACAGACATTTTATTTGCTCTAACTATATGGCTCACTCTATATCCTCCTCCTTTTTCCCTTCCTCTCGCGCTCCCATTTTCTCCATAATCACAGGCTGGTGTTTTGACTGGCCAAATCCCCACTGTAGCACTCTCTCCCGAGGTTAGCCTACCGTCAATCATAAAGCCCGGGGCCAATCTCTAAAAAGAGCCCCGCGATTATGTTTCCTCTGCCCGGCTCAGTCTCCATTGATCCTGCCCCGGGCCTCGGATGCGCAGCCCCGCCAAGTGAGCACGGTTCGTGTAGTTTCCACTTCCCCTGGCCTTCCTCTGTGTCGCGACACACCCTCTTTTCATTGACATATTAAAGTTAGTGTCGGAGCTGAGTTAAAAGCGCCCTGAGTGTTTCGCTCTTTTTTTATGTGTCTGAGAATGGTAAGAAGGGCAAACGCTGTTGAAGGGTAACCTGCCTTAGTTGAGGCGGCTTTTAGAATTTGTAGCATTTTTTTAATCATAGTCGCAAGAGTTTAATTATAATCGATGGAGCGAGGCTGTTATTCTTTGATGAACACACCTTTTTGGAAACAAGAGCCTTGAGGGGATGAATCAGAATGTGTTTGGATTTTCAGAGTGGACACAGAATTCAAAATGACATTTGCTTTACATAACCGCATGCCTGGATGTCTGCACACAGCGCATACACTACAAGCTGGAGTTGTTTTCGGAGTGTCTGTGACCAATTAATAAAGGCGGAGTTCAGATCATGAACTATAAAGTCATGGCATGAAAAAAAAAGTCCCCAAAATGTTCCAGACATTTCCGGGACTTAGAAGGTAGTGGATTGTGTGAGCTGTAGCTGCTGTGAACCTCAAGACAAGTTGTTTTTTTTGTTTCTTTGCAATGAATAGACCTGGGGCCATATATCACACAGATATATATAGACCGTACATAGATATACTGTACATCTATGTAATGTAGAGACTTGATTTTTGGAATCAAGAATGAAATTAAAAAACAAATAAACATATAAAGGAAATGTAATTAAGGCCTACTTCATCGCAAGGTTTTGTACATCGATGTAGGAGTTTTTGGAGTAAATCTTTATTGGATAGTTTTTTAAGTCGTACAATTGTTCAGAGCACAGTATCATCAAATGGCCTCATGTTTCTTTGGTTGATGTACTCTATTACACTCATACATAATCAATCATTGCTGCGAGGAAATGTGTAATGCTGCAACAAGCCAACGGCAGATTTTCAGTGAATAAGAACAACAGATATTCAACACACACGCAAACAGTCACACAAAGGAAACTTTATAGCCTTGTAGCAATATTGTTCCCTGTGGAAAAATACATCTGGCATTATTTTGACAATAACTGCCATGCTAAAGTGTAAATCAGCTAGAAGGGTAGAAAAAAAGCTTTATCTCTCTCTGACCTCGCCTAAACATTGCATTCAGATGCGGAACGTGATGGGAAAGCACCCACGCAACCGAGCATAAAGATATTATTGGGAAAATGTTTGCTACTGGCAAGGAGTAGATAAGCAATAAAACCACACAGCATCTCAATGGAAACAGGCACGGAGCCGCGTTAAGCACGGCCTGCTGGGTAATTTATGAGTCTTTTTCCTCGTCGAGATGGGAGCTTGGCCCTCGGCTCTCCCCCCTCTCAGCTTCACAGTCTGCTCCTGAGAAAGCCACAAAACTCCCAGCACGCAAACGCACAAACAATACTTTAATACTCGGGGTAAAATAAACGGGGATTTGGTTTCTACGCAGCCAGTTTTGGTGCGTGTTCGGAGCCAGGAAATCAAGCTTTCAAACTTGGAAAGAAGGGTTGAAAAGTTGAATTTCTTTCTCTTTTTTATTTGTTATGAGTCTTATTCTCTGAGAACATCTTCCCGTTTATGGATTACAGTTTGACACCAGTTTGAGATAGCTACATATTTCCATCCCAGCCGTCTCTGATATCTGTGATGTCTTCTCTGCGCTGCGTCCTCTAGAGCAGGGTTCTCAAACTGTGGGCCGCCACCCAGAAGAGGGTCCCAGAAGAGGACCAAGTGGAGTGTGAGACGGCCAAAACGTAGTTGTTTTTTGGAAATATATCCAAATCCAAAAAAACTGTATTGGTGAACAATTTGAATATGTCAATGTTAAATATCCTACTTTGTTCGACATGGTAATGAGTGAGTTTTGCTTATTTTACTGCAATAAATATTTGGTGGGTCCGGGGCCTAAAGCCTCTCCTGAGGTGGGGCACGGCCTAAAAGAGGTAGGACAGTCTTTCCTTGTGCACATTCTACTGGTCCTTAGAGCTTCACAGTTTGATGTAGGAACCCAAACAGGAGGCTGTTTGGGGTATCACTCGGCACCTGTTGAACTCCTAACTGTCCTTTTAGAGAGGGATGCATATTCTGGGTCTTCAAGGTTTCTTCATCAGGATTTGGAGAGTCTTTCCTTGCCC
Source organism: Gadus chalcogrammus (assembly GCF_026213295.1). Classification (NCBI taxonomy): domain Eukaryota; kingdom Metazoa; phylum Chordata; class Actinopteri; order Gadiformes; family Gadidae; genus Gadus; species Gadus chalcogrammus. Next base: position 16,324,952 of record NC_079431.1, read on the forward strand.
CCGAGGTTATAGGGCCAGGGGGGTGTTGTAAAGTATGGTGAGAACCTTTGAGAATGCAACAGTGATTAGGGCTGGGCGAAGCAAATGGCACTTTACCCTGAGGGATCCAGGTATTACTTATAGATGCGAGTGTTGACTTGGCTTTTCCCATTCACACCTGGAATTGAAGTTTGAACTTCGAGTTAGCAGACCAGTATTGTTATAGTATTAGCAGACGTTGGTCTAGTAATAGTCACGGCAGAAGTTAGTAAGGAAACGGCACTAGCAGAAGTTGGTATGGTAATGGCATTAGCAGAACTCACAATTTTTATCGGATGTAGAGGTAAACCTATTCAGGAAGATTAATATGATCCTGTTTTATATTTTTTTGAGTGATATTTTGATTTATTTTGGGTTCAATTCAAGGGAAGAGCCTGCCCTGTTTTTGTCATTAGGGATTTAGCCAGGCGATAATAATCGACTGACCCTGCCTCCCGCAAGACATTTTCAAAAGAAAATTCACAGAACAAATCTCTTCGAGTCAGGATAACATTGGACGTTGATGGGCACCACACAGTCCCTTCAAAAAAACATAAAACTGTGGTCCATATTGCTGAAGGTCAATTCACCCAGAGCCTTGGCTCCATCTATAATTGGCTCTGGAATTCGATTTTTCTTTCTTCTTTCTTGCTTTCAGGATTTAACATAGGTTTGGCATAGATTATTTAAGCCTTGGCCTTGTAGTTCACCAATGAATGGCTTTCATTTATCTTGCAGGGGTGGACATCTCTCTGCTTAACCACCATGTAATCTGCCTCATCAGCATTCTTCTCATTCTTTGGCGTGCATCTTGCAGCCTCATTTAGACACCGGAGCATCTGTTGTTATTTCGGCCCCTAAACCTTAAATGTTTTTTTAAATCTAAGCATCTCGAACGACTTAGTGTCCTATACTAGTGCTCGCTCTCTCCATCTGTCTCTCTTTCTCTTTTGACTTCATAGACCAGCTCTATCTGTCTCTAGATGTGTTAAAGCGCTCTCTCTCTCTCTCTTTCTCTCTCTTGTCCTCTCTATGGAAGGGTTATTATGCTATCTCTCATCCTCGCTCTTTCCTCTTACTCCTCTCTCTGTCTCTCTCTCTGCGATTAAGCTCTCTCTCCCTCATCCCCTCTCTATGTCTCTGTCTCGCTCTGTTTGTGAGACATGGATCTCCCTTTAAGAATCAGCAATATCTGCTAGTTGTCTAGAATATATATGGCAACTCTTAACTAACAGTTTATGTTAGTAAAGTGTGTGAATAAATGTTTTTGTCATTTCCAAATTAATTTAGTTTAATGTAGTTTTATATTGACAAAGCAAACTAAGCATAGAATAGCAATCTATTTTATATAGTCTATAATGGAAACTGATGAGATGAAACTTTCTTTGATTGGTTGGAGCTAAAGAAATGAGAAAAGATTTGTATTGACAATATCTGGATTATATTGCTTTTCATTCTGCTATGGCAGCATAATGTTATTATATTTTTTGCCTCACTGTATCCACTGGCAAGATGTAGTATATTATCATCCATCTGTCTCTGTCTGTCATTCCTTTGGAAAAATGATTTTCACCTGGCGCCAGTTTTATATTGCCGATGACGGTTTATAATTAAAAACAACACACATTTATGGATTAGTCTGGTTGGTGTTTTCATCTTCCAAGACATTAAAAAAGAGAAACGATGGGCCGTTAAGTTCAATTTTCACAGAAATCCCTGACTAAAGTGTTAATATTCAAGCATGTCCTTTTCTCTGCTGTTTGTCTTCATGGTCTCATTGGCAGTCATGGGATCCTACCCCCGAGCCACACAACTCAGCAATTCCCTCAAGTGCCCAAAAAATAAATCTGATATTTAATTTGCCCCATAGCTTTGAAGTCAATTGCGATTTTTTTTTTCTCTCTCTCTCTCTCTCTCTCTCTCTCTCTCTCTCTCTCTCTCTCTCTCTCTCTCTCTCTCTCTCTCTCTCTCTTCATTCTCTCTCTCTCTCTCTCTCTCTCTCTCTCTCTCTCTCTCTCTCTCTCTCTCTCTCTCTCTCTCTCTCTCTCTCTCTCTCTCTCTCTCTCTCTCTCTCTCTCTCTCTAGCTGTATGCTAACTCCATATATTCCGAGGGCCAGGTTGGGACTTGCCAAGGCAGTATAACCGTCATAACAACAGCGGGAGCAATCTCTGACGGGTCTATTCTGAGTGAGGAGCACAGGCGTTCTTGCTCTCTCTCTTCAGGTTCAAACAGACAGCTACACAAGGTGGAGATCCGGAGTGGGCTCTATTGGCCTCTCCGCTCTCTCACGACCCGTGTTGTGGAGAGCAAACAGAGAACAGCGCTCCGGCCGGGGGTACGCGTCTGTCTCTTCCAAACATTCTGCAAACAACTTGTGGAGCAGAAGTTTGGCAAGGTCAATAGGACAAAATGATGAGGGGAAAGCAGATAAGACACATTCATACTTCCCCAACACTTATTTTTGGACCAAAATCTAATTTCTCATTGTGTTTGATCGGTCAGCAATTGTAGGCCGCCTTGATTTGATAGTTTTTTCCACAATCGGGATTCAGTTTTCCATCACCATGGAGACCCCAACTGACTCCCACTCACGTTCACTGTTCAAACCAAAAAACGTATAAAATAAGCTTGTCCACAAAGAACTTCACCGTCTTGGCCAGCTGCAGAATTGTAAATTCTTCTGAGGTATGCTGCCCACTATGGCCTCACCCCCTTGATGGTGTAGTATACAGTATAGTTTAGTATTTTGTCATGTATCAGACTCAGTATAGTACAGCATAGTGCTATGTTGTGGTGTGTAGTAACAGTGAAGTATACCGTTAGTATTATAATAGCATTGTCATAAACTGCAGTGTAGTGTAGCATGTTGTTATGTTGTCAAATGTATTGTAGTATATTATTGTATAGTGTAGTATTGTGTGTAGTAATAGCGTAGTGTACTGCAATGTATTGGAATAATAGTTTGGCATAGAACTAGACGAGGACCTGTTTTGCTTCAGACCAGTCTGAGGCTAAAAACAGAAAAGTAAAAACGATACGAAAAAAGGGCAGGCAAACATTAATTGGGCTCAAATATTGTATTTATCTTGGAAGACGGTTACCATAAGAGAACTAGCTTCCTTTAATAAAAGAGGCTTGAGAAAGTTCCCCGTGTGCAGAAAAGTAGGCCCCTCTCTCATATACGCACATCTTTGTATAGATTTGTTGGCAGTAGGGACACCCTGTGCAGCTGTTTCCAATTCATAGAATATGAGTGACTCTGGGCAAACACAATTGATCAACTGACTCTATTAAGGATGACACGCCCATGTTCTTTAATCTACAAACTTTCAAAAACTGCCAAGGGTGTGGTGTCAATTCTTTACATCCTATTCTACTGCATTTTGTTTTAACCTACACTCTTTGACTCCATCCTTTGAAACATGTGTCATGCACATACCAGTAAATGCCTTTAAGATGTCAGAGTCCATTAGATATAAAAACAATCATTACTTCTGTATTCGTGCTTCGACGAGTACCATAAGGATCCAGGTTTGGTGTTTTATGGAGGAGGTCGAATGCCAGTTTTAGCTTACCTTTCAAAAAGTTTTATGCTTGGTTTGAAGTTATATCAATAACTATCTTCACTGTGTTTTAATCAGTTTTGAAGTAGGTCAGTGTCATGTTTTTCTTATGGTCAACATTCCAAATTTAACAACGGTGACAGAGTTTTTTGGGTCCTGCTTATCTGTCATCACTAAGCGGGGATGCAATTATAGATAATAAAAATACAACAAAATACAATATGATAAAATGCAACACAATGGAATTGAAAAGGTAAGGTTCAAGAGACGGTGAATCACAGCATAGCAAATAAACACGAAGCATAATAAATAAATACCTTCCTTTACAGCCATCCGTCCAAAAGGCGGCTTGCTCATAATGCGACCTGCTGAGTGTTTCATAAAAATAAATGCCAGGGTTAGACTCAGAACACATTTGAGTTCGAGCTGAGGCCATATTAAAATTATAAAATGTAGTCACATGGAGAAATAAACGGACCGCAATTCGATTATATTTATCATTTTCTCGGAAGGGCTATTTTTTTAATTACCACCAATGTTGTCAAATGCATCAGTGCAGTTTTCCCACTTACAGCGGTGATTCCCTGAGAGACCCCGCCAAACCGCTCTGTGACTCTGGTTCATGGGACCTGTGATGGCGAAGGCACTTCTGGCCGATACCAAGCTGTTAGTGGCTTGTTAAAAACACATTTGCAGAGGGCTTCTCAGCCCAAATGTAAACTCTCCCACCGTAACAATACTTTCTCAATTCCCGCTTGGTTCATGACTTATGTTTTGGATAGTGTAGCATGTGCAAAAAAAAGAAAGAAGGTGGATTTACGACTTTAGGAAATACTTTCCAACCATTAACAATCAGAATTTGGCATTAAACAGTGTCCGTTGTAATACTTCATTCAGACTCTGAGTTTAGAATGGTTTAATGTTGCTTGGACGTTAGCATTTTTTCTCTAATATTGTTGATAGAACCATGGCAAAATGTACTGGACCTTTGACATTCTGAGTAAGCACTGCTGGTTTAATTAATAATTTAAAGTGTCTCGGGTGTGTAGGAGAGCAGGAGGCAGATATCCTGTATGGAACTGGTGCTAAGTGTCTAGAAGAAACATCTGTACCCTCAGGGCAGGGGATACAAATATTTCAAATTGATACTTTATTTAGATAGATTAGATAGATCCTTTACCGGTTTCTAAGAGTCTTGGTTCTGAATGCTTGTTTCGGATTGGTCTTGGTCTTCTTCTTCCTTTCTGATCCGTACTTGTTTTGCTTGCCACTCTGGCCTAGTCTTGGTCTGGTCTGCTTATCCGGATAGGGTCTTGTTGGTCCTGCCACTCTGGCCTGGTCTTGTTCTGGTCTTGGTCTAGTCTGGGTCTGGTTTGGCCTGCCTCTCTGGTCTAATTCTTGTCTGGGTCCTGTGCGGGTCTGGTTTGGCCTGCCTCGCTGGTCTAGGGCTGGTCTCGTCTTGGTCCTGTCTGGGACTGGTTTGGCCTGCCTCAAGGTCTGGTCTCGGTCTATACTGGGTCTAGTTTGGCCTGTTTCTCTGGTCTAAGTTGGGTCTTCTCTGGTCTTGCTTGTGCCTAAGTTAAAGATAACGGGGGATATCACACACACACACACACACACACACACACACACACACACACACACACACACACACACACACACACACACACACACACACACACACACACACACACACACACACACACACACACACACACACACAGGGGACAACCAGACATACAACTGCATACACAAGCCAGGACCCAGAGACGAACTGGAACACATTGTAGCTACTGTACCATCCACCATCCGGATTCAGAATTTATTAATATAGAAGCTGGGGGAGAGAGTTTGATGAAAACTAGTCTCCAATTATGTTTTTTTGTGTGTGCATCGTAGCATTACCAACATTGATTAGATGATTGATTGAATGACTTCCCTTGTATTCATATTTTTCAAGAATTCTGATCCCACTTCATTTTAAGTATCGCTGGGGCGCTGGAACACTGGAACACTTTACACACAAATTGCCCACTTCTATAAATCTGTAGTTATTCAAACCACAAACCACGATTCAATTATCCAGTCCATGAAGTTAAAGGCTAAAGGTATACGCAAATTCATATTTTACTCTGAGCAGAGCTGTTTTCTTTACTATAAAATAATCTGCACATTCCGCCTGGGTGGGGAAAAAGGAATGATTTGGTCATTATCTCCTGTTTCTCTTTCTGCCTGTAATTGTTTTATTTAATGCAAGGAAAAGTACACAGGTATTTCCCCTTGTTCCGCGACTGCTTGTCAATCATCCCACTTAGTAGAGACTAATGGTAATCAATCAAAATGGCCGCAGTTGACTACAGTCTGAACTGAATGAAAAAAGTGGGAAAACAGAGAATAATAGATGTTTCTTAAACGCGTATTAAATAACAGTCATACCTGCCAACACTGAAGTTAAATGGGCAAGCAAGCCACTGGGGGCTTCTTCTTAGGCTTCGCAATTTGTTCCGTAACACGAGACAGATTTGAACTCAAGATAAATTTCCACATATGGACCAACGGTGGGGAAATCAGGCAGGAACTTTTCAAGGACTGCCCAAATCTTTTAAGATCTGTCCAGATCTTGCACACATACTCACTCACATGCCCACGCAAAGTACACATACACACACACACACACACACACACACACACACACACACACACACACACACACACACACACACACACACACACAGCACATGTCTCCTAGGCGACGAAGTGTGGAAGACATGAGGTCACATCGTGTTTGATGTGAGAGGCCTGGCCTCTCTAGGACCATCTTAGCCAAAAACCGCTGAGGGTGACGATAATGAGGGTTTTGGTGATTATTACCAGGAAGTAGGCAAGAGGGCTGGTCATTTCTAGAGCTCCATGACTGAGCTCCATAGCCTGTTTTGCATAGGAAGGTTCCTAACTGAGTGAAATGACCCGAGAGTATCTAAATGGCTCAATTGCTAAGAAAGGGTGCTTCAAAGTTTCCATTCTGATCTCCTTAGCCTACCGCACTCTGGACCGTCCTTTAGGAATGGAAAGGACATAATACGAGGCTATACGACTTGTTGCGAACAAGGTTAGAATCCCACCTGTGGTCCTATGCTACATCTCAAACTCTCCCTTATACAACTTTCCTTTCTCTCTGCACTGGCCTGTGGATAAAGGCACCAAGGTTCGCTAAATGTGGTGAAAAGGTGCTTCAATGTTTCCGTTCTGAACTCCTTAGCCTACGTTACACTGAACCATCCTTTATCAATGGAAAGGAGATAATACTGTCCCAGAAATCATAGCGGCATCGACATTTAAAGCTATGCACCTTTCGGCGTTTCACAAAAAAGAAAGTTCAACAGGAAGGATAAACATGAATAGTGGTTGGGTTATCACCTTTTCTTACTTATCTTCACACACAATGGCATAACCTTCAGTGAATCAGCTGGGAACCTGTCAGCCAATCAGTAACCAGCCTGGACCAGGTCAGCCAATCAGTTACCAGCTGGGCCCCTGTCGGCAAATCAGGCAGCACTCTGGACCCTGTCTGCCAATCAGGAAAAAGCCAGGCCCCTGTAAGCCTATCGGGAAACAGCTGGGTCCCTGTCAGCCAATCAGGAAACAGCTGGGCCCCTATCAACAAATCAGGCAACAGTTGGCCCCCTGTCAACGAATCAGGCACTTGTACTATTGCCAACAGTTTGGAAAGAACAAATTCATTTGTGGGGTAGAAGGAGGGTCTGGCGGGGGGTTGGGGGGGTTGTGGGCTAGGAGGAGGGTCTGGTTATCTTTAACCCTGTGGATTACAAAGATTTGTGAGTGTGGAAATGGACTGAAGCTCGGACTTACAGACAGACATAGACATACAGACAGACAGACAGGGGGCCACAGAGATAAATAGATGGGCGGTCAAATAGATAGAACGATCAAGGCCAGAGATACGACAAGAGGACAGACAGAGAGACCAGCATACACAGACAGACGTAGTGGAGCCATGCACTGTCGCATCGGAGGAACTTATTCATTCCACATGGTGCCCCTCTACCACGGCCCCCTCATCTCTCATTGGTCTACCTCTGACATGAAATGCTGTTTCCATTCCACTGACATTGTATTGTTTCAATATCTTTCTTCAACACAAACCGTATCGGTGATCACCCAGCACTTTTATTGCTAACCCTGTTATTCATGATACAATCGTGTCTAGTGATGACACACACAAACACACACACACACACACACACACACACACACACACACACACACACACACACACACACACACACACACACACACACACACACACACACACACACACAGGGTTGAGAATCCCCTCAACATAAAACACATGTGTTGGCCTTCAGTGTGTAAAAAGTGTTTGCCAGAATTGAAAAACGGCTTTGATTTAGGCCTCGCACCAACTACCAACTGGCCTCTGATACTACATGAACGATGGGAGTCCCACATGTGAGTGAGTAAAGCTGACCTTCATTAGCAGCTACTAAACCTGAAAAGAAGTCTATGACAACCATATCTTGGTGAGTGTTTCCAACGGCGGGGCCTTCATGCGTTAGGTGTGGAGGGCAGGCCCGCCCCTCCCCATCGCCTGTGAGCTTGCCGTCGTCTGATTGCACTTCCGCCCTCGCTTCTCAAGCACTGGACTGCTTGCTCCGAGATAGACATTCATCATCAGGGTTTCTTTTTGCTAAGAGGGGTAGAAGGCGCCTCTCTCTGTGTCTTCCTCTGTCTCTGTCTGTCTGTCTCACTCTGTGACTCTCTCGGTGTGTGTGTCTCTCTCTGTGTGTGTGTGTGTATGTGTCTCTCTCGGTGTGTGTGTGTATGTTTCTCTCTCGGTTTGTGTCTCACTCGGTGTGTGTCTCTCTCAGTCCCTATGAGTCTCTCTCTCTCAGTCCCTCTCTCTCTCAGTCCCTCTCTCTCTCAGTCCCTCTCAGTCTCTCTCTCTCTCTCTCTCTCTCTCTCTCTCTCTCTCTCTCTCTCTCTCTCTCTCTCTCTCTCTCTCTCTCTCTCTCTCCATCTCTCACTAACTCCCTCTCTCCCTCTCTCCCTCCCTCCCTCCCCTCCCCCCCTCCCCCCCCCCCCCCCTCAGCACTCAGCTGAGTTACAGACGGGGCGCGGTTCACTTGTTTTCCGTTTTCAACACTGCCCCAGCTCCTTTTGAGTCATGCAGGATTTAGTAACCGATGCTCAGAAGAATTTGTAATCGTCATCATAATGTTTATCATTGTTATACTTTTTATGCCATCATCACTTGCCCGCTGAAGCGTCACACCCATATAAAACACACAAATACACACACTTATACACATGCACACACAAGAGCTCAGCCTTTCTTCTGATGAGGACTCTGCTCACTACAGGGACAACGGTTAGATGAAGAGGCTGCACCAACGCAGTGCCAACAAAGCAAAAACTATTTTCTAAACACAATCACATTTTTCTGTCACGCCATGTCAGCAATTCTCAGCAGTCCCGTTTTTTTCTTCGTCCTCTTTCCCGATACCCGAGCGAGTAACGTAACTCATCCAGAGTATTGTCTAGCAGAGTTACATTAACTCTTTCAATGCAAGGTGCTCGGTGCTGTGGAGTGAGCGGGGATAGGGGTGAGATGACAGCAGAGGACCTAATGGAGAGCTGCTCTCCCCCAATCCCCCCCCCCCCCCTGCCCAAGTATCAACCTAACTGGGGTGTAAACACAGCTGCTGTCAAAGAGCTCAGGCGTTGCCCCTAAACACAAGCTGGTTATTTGACGTGACCCTTGACCCCCCCACCGAGGTAGCTAGCGCAGAGAGCGACAGTGCCAGGGCCAGGCTGACAGAATGGATTACCGTGTCGGGGTTATAGTAGGTGTAGGGTGTCCTTCCAACGGGACAGGCTTTGTCCTCAATATGGCTGCTTTTTCATGTTCAATGCTTAGAAATACACACACAGGCACGATCACACAAGCACACATACTCTCAGAAATAAACTTGCACATCTTCACACTCACACTCAGGAGCAAAAGACGTGGAAGCTCGCTGGTCCGACCTGGTAGTGCGCTCAACATTTGGATAATACGCCGTGTAGAGACTCCTATGCTACATGCCGTTGTCTCCCTTCTACAACTTTACTTTCTCTCTTTATTTTTTTTTCCATAAAGGCATCAAGAGCCCATACAGAAATATATACACAAATATATACTGGACTCAAACATACGCCCACTCAGATGCAACCAAAAAGTGACATAAAACTTTTGTACGCACACATACACAGGCAGAGAGAGAAACAGATGCGCTTGCATCCTCAGACACAAACATAAAAGCAAACACACTCAAACAGTCACACAAACACACACGTTCAGGCACACTCTCGTGCACACAGGGCAGTGAAATATTAATATTCTTTCCACAGCATGACACCTAAATCTGAGTGAGAACCATCTGGCACGGGAACATAGCTCCACTCCAGCGAGAGAGAGCGAGAGAGGGAGAGGGCTACAGAGCGAGTGAGAGCAAGAGCGAGAAAGAGAGCCATTAGAACCATGGGGGGGATCCAACCAACCAACGCCAACTCAAAATACAGGGAACCAGAAAGGGCCAGGGTCCATGCAACTTTAAACACAGCCCCTCCGTCCTATAACGGAGTCTTAGAGTGCTTCACATCATCGCCTGGCGCAGGGGTGGGGGATGACCTCATCTTCCCATGTGAGGCTGATGTGGGGTGATTCACTGTCGAAGGCTTCTATCACCACAGCGACCCCCTCCATCCCCCTCTACCTCCTCCTGTTGCAGTGTGTCTCAGTAGAACTGCATGATGAAATATGTATTTTTGCACTTCTTTCGGCTTCTACGTGCATGGAAGTATGAAAAAGTTCCAAGACAGAGAGACTAGTCGAGAGGTGCTCCTAGAGAGAGATGCTGGTGATCGGGGAGCAGGACAGAGCCTTTGGAGGAGGTGAGGAGAGGGACATGCAGGGAGGCGCCATCATAAATAATAATAACCAATGATCTAATGGGGATCGTGAGCGGAATTTAAAAGGGGGGAAAAACATGAAAGCACAAGGAGGTGGTCGCCGGATTTTCCCGTGAGGTGGTTTTCATGGGAGCGTTTGGCACAGGAAGCTGAAGAAACATCACCAGAGCTATCGGCATGGTCGCCGCATATCCAAACACTGCCAAAGAAACATCAAACACGGCAAAACAGCATCCAACAATAATCCCTCTGGACCATTCCCACCTTAAACACTTGATGGGAACGAGAGACACTGATTCTGGGTTTCCCACCCATTGTTAGGTTAGGGTTAGGGTGTGTGTGTTTTTTCCCTCTCTTTTTGGACTATATGGTGTCCTTCACTTGATTCCTACTGTCGAGAATCGAGATGCTTTGCAAAATATCACGTTTAATCCCAAAACCCAGAGGTTTGACAGGAAATTAAATCACGTGGACCTCCCTTGGTGCCTACTTTTTCCGAGAATTTCACGTTTATTTTGCATTTGGTTCAGATAGTATTTCTCTTGTTTCTCTGGACGGCCTTACTCGACCTGAATAAATAAATCCCAAAAATCCAGATTTACGGAGTTGGGACCTGGGAAACACAGTATATCTTTTCTTTGTAAAGAATGATCACATTACAAAGCATAGACAGATCTGCAGACAGATTTTAAACCGACTGCTGTAAAATAAGGTATACAAGTAATGAAAGTTCAATGTACACACACACAAACACACACATGGGCACAAGACACGGCCAGCAGTTTATGACGCATTCAGATTATTATCATAGGGTGGGGATTAAATTAATAGAGAGCAAAACTGCCAAGGAGAAAATGGGAATGCACCATGTATTATTTCAGCCATTTGTTGCAGTATAATACATTATTTGTATGTGACCTTTCCATTGTTATGGGTGTTTACAATTTGTTGTTGAATTTGGTTGGGACTTTAATTACAGTTCAAATACATTTAATCAAACGGATATGTTGGATTCTCCTTGCTCTGTAAAATTATATCACCGTAACATTTGGATTTATTGCTAACACATTATGAAGTTTCTGGGACACCTGTGATTTATTTAAGCGGTTGAGTAAAATCTTGGATGCGTTTCAGCTAATGGTAGCCGAGCTTCCAGTTGAAGATCCAACAAATTTATTTCAGACCGTCAGTGAAAAAAATTGGATTTGGATGTATTTTTATAACCCGACCCCCCCCCCCTTTCCTCCCCTCTCGAAAAAAAATAAACTCTCTTGAAACCCCAAAAAAGTTACGATTTTATAGCTCGCCTTTTGACTCAATGTTGGATTTCACCTAACTCAAACATCACTAACATCTCGGACAAACGTTTCACTCCCCACCTCAATGCAAGTGATGAAAGAAAAACAGACAGCAGCTGCAGTCCCAGATCTCTACAGGTCCAAAAGCCCCCTGGAAGACGTTCTTATCTCCACGTCCACGTTATCCACCTGTCGGGGGCTCAGAAGCTGACGGGTCCCTTCAGGAGATCCTATGGCTGAATCACAGGTTAACCACCAATCTTTAGACGCTAGTAAAGCTTGGATTCATGAGTCCGCATCTGTGAATCTGAGAGGAGAACGTCACGGTCACTCACTCGGTGACATCGAGTGATCCTTCTAATGTGAGGATGATAGGTCGTTAAAATAAGCCTCCTCAAATAGTGGATCCTAAATGAACCAGAGAACGCAGCGGGGAGGACGAAGCGGGCCAGCCGATGTCCTAGCTTAAGGTTCCATTTTTGGAGAGCAGCACATGCAGCCGCAGCCTTGGCCTCAGTGGGCCGAGGCGTCGACAGAACCACCTATGGCGTCTGTTCGATGCATAAGTAGAATTCTCAGAATTGCGTCTTATAACATAACTCTGCGATGACGAACGGTCTTGGTGATTTACAGGGGCCTTCGGTCCCTGAAGACTATCCGATGAGGAAGACCTGTCCACAGAATGAGAGGAGGAATTAATAGAGCTTTGAGCCGTTCTGTGGCTTTCTGGCTGGGCTGAGATCCAATCACTGTGGCCACACAAAGACAGGCAATTGCTTCACCAAGACCAAGGCCAAAAACGGATGACAAGTGGAGGCTAAGGCCCACAATAAAACTGATGAATGACAAATTCACAGGGGCCTCTTGTGGCTTGACCCCAGGTTGACCTCTCCAATACCTCATGGCCCCCCTAGCCATAAGAGCGTTGCTAATTCCCTAGCTAGAGTTTCCCTGTGTCTTGTGAGATAGCAATCTAAACACACAATAGACTGTAGCGAAACTCGATACGGATTGTTATATTTTGCCCAGCTGAGCGTGAGGGAGGAGCAGGCTTGAATAACGTATTTTCTGAGATTAGGCCTCCGTTTTATAATCCATCATGGTTGTAAAGGACTCGGGTCCCACATAACGCTGGTTTTGTGTAATTGCTTCTCTTGTTTAGTGGCGGGAAGTGGTGAGACATGCTGATGCTCTCTGGCTTCGAGTGAAGCATGTGTTTCTCAGTGCTGCCAGCATGTGGCTTGTGGTAACAGAATGGGGCATAATCTGTTTGTGCCAGCACCACATTTCTCTGCGTAAACTTCAGGTTTTGGGTTACGGAACAAGGTGAGAAGGGAGTTTTTGTAATTCAACCCGTGGATCCGAAGCATCCCTCCTCCCCACCCACTCCCTCAGTGCCTCAGTCAGCCGTTACTCCCTCTAACCCGTCTTAATGTAGATTGCCGTAAAGACGCTGGTCTATCACGTTTATTTAGCAGAACGCCTACGATGAGGTCAACGAGCAGCCAATAGACAGGGTTTGTGAATTCCTGGAAACCCTACACCAAGGTACTTTCCACGTCTGTGGAAGAAAAAGATTGTTCTTGGTTTATTTTGACTCACGCCTCCATGTTGACCATAATCCTACTTGTACAATTCCACCATGTTCCTTGTCCAGGGCCCGCTGTCGAAATTCAGGATATATGTGTGTGTGTGTGTGTGTGTGTGTGTGTGTGTGTGTGTGTGTGTGTGTGTGTGTGTGTGTGTGTGTGTGTGTGTGTGTGTGTGTGTGTGTGTGTGTGTGTGTCTTTGTGTTGGCGGGGAGCGGGGGAAGAAAAATCATTTAACGCTGGTGTATTTCCCAGTACACAATGCATTCTCCAAATAACTTGTACCGTATCTCACCAAGGCTACGTACGCAAAGTCTCGTATCTGGTGGGATTCAAACATGTTGATGAGGGGTGCAGCAATTAAAACATGAAGTCGGTCGACAACATGGCAACGCAACCTTGGCTGATGATCAGGGAGGGTTTCTATGACACTTTCAAGATAAAAGTAACAAGGACTCAGCAAAGTTGTGCCCACTGGACTCTAACTTTGTTAATCCTCAGTGATGTTTAAGAACCGTATTGATAGGCTTACAAGTTATTCGACTCTGTACACCCTCCGTAGAAGTTTCCTCTCTGGTTTCAGGCCCTGCGTAAGCGTCTGGCTTAATTGCAACTTTTGATAATAAAAACCCGGTGTTGTGGATAGTCTGTGGGCAAAACCTACTTAAAAAATAATCCTCAAAGGCATGCGCTCCGTTGTCAGAGATAACGCAATGCCAAGTCATGTCCAGGAGGTTTCTCTGAGAAAGAAAGATTGAGGGAGAAGGAGAGGGAGGGCAGAGGAAAACGGGGACAAGGGAAAGGAGTGGGAGAGAAAGATGGAGAGGGAAAGAGAGAGCAAGAAAGGGATAGAGAGGCGGACGAGTGAGTAAGAAGGGGAGCGAGAGAATCACCGGAGAGAAAGAGGGAGATAGAGAGCCGAGAGAGTAGAAACAGTGCTCTGCATTATGTCCAGAACCAGACAAGTGTGCTGAACGTTCCTACTTTATTACTTTCTGACGCAAATAATACATCTCTAAAGCCTGAAAAGCTCAGATGATGACTTCTATATTTCATTGGGAACATTCCCCAAGGGAGGGGAGGGTGTGGGGGAGTTTTTCCCAGGAAGGAAACTCAGGAAGCACCGTCTCCATGTCAGGAAAAGCCTTTGACTTAGTTGTTAGATATGCTAATGTGCGCTTGATCAAAAACTGTATTTTCCAGCAAATTACTACAATTGTGGGACTTCAGGTGTGACAATTAAATTTCCAACGTCCCATTCTGTATTGGAATCAGTAAACAATTTTTCTGAAATTATGCAAGGATATACCTTTATTTTCCTGTGATACACAGTTATTTAGTGTTGAATGTTAGTGTGTCATTTAGAAGTAGGTTCAATTTAGGCATCTTTCTCAAGTATGCATACAGACAGGCTGTGGACAATGGGAATCAACCCCTAACCTTTTGGTTTTCTGGGAATAAAACCACCCTATCCTGCCTCCCAAGGGACCTAGAATAATAAACTGCAGCACGGATTAAGGTTTAAATAATTAATTATACAGGATATAGCTCTTTATAAAATGCCATATAAGGCTTTATAATAACTTACTTCCAGTCTAATTACATGCAGAGCTTTAGATAGCAGCCAGATGAAACAGCAGGGTGTCTGTCTCTGTTTGGTTCTTTGTACTTTACACGGAACAAACAAGGCCTACAATAAAACAGGGCTGCGTTCATTCTTTTTCAAAGTGCATCAATGTTTGGATGCTCACATACAGAGGCGTCGTTGACTCCATGTTCTGTGTGTGCTCGTTGAGAAGACAGTTGGGAACCTCTCTGAACATGACACTGAAACACCGTCTGGCAGGTTTCCCGCCCAAATATACTGGATTGCCACGGAGACGGCGGGATGTGGGTCCCTATGCTGAAGGGAGTTGATGTTGGCTCCGAGAGACAAACGACAGCATCACAGCTCCAGAGGCCTGGGGCTTTCAGACATGCTCCATACATACACACACACACACACACACACACACACACACACACACACACACACACACACCCACACACCCACACAGGCCCACTTACATAGACATGCAGTAAGAAACACACACACAAGTGCACACACAGACGGACACAGACAGAACCACGAAGACACAGAAGCACAAACATACCCACACACTGAAGCACACGCATACACACACACTCACATAATCTCCCACACACAGTAACACAGACAAGCATACACAAACACACACACACTCCATGCAATCTGAAGCCTGGGAAAGTTAGAGGGATTGTTGTCTGCTGGTCTCCTGGTTGGCCCAGAGGCCGAGCGCTTTGGGACTGGCTTATGGCAGGTCCAGCCTCATGGTGGCCCCAGAGGCCGAGCGCTTTGGGACTGGCTTATGGCAGGTCAAGCCTCATGCTGGGTCCAGAGACCCAGTGGTGTGGGACTGGCTTATGGCAGGTCCAGCCCCATGGTGGCCCCAGAGGCCCAGTGGTGTGGGACTGGCTTATGGCAGGTCCAGCCTCATGGTGGCCCCAGAGGCCCAGTGGTGTGGGACTGGCTTATGGCAGGTCCAGCCTCATGGTGGCCCCAGAGGCCCAGTGGTGTGGGACTGGCTTAAGGCAGGTCCAGCCTCATGGTGGCTCCAGACACCCAATGGTTTGGGACTAGCCTGGGACACGTCCACCCTCCAGATCGTACCATCATCAATCAGTGCTGCTTGGTAGATGTCAGACAAGGAAGGATGGGAGCATCCAATCACTCTCAGTCCTCAACCTGTTATCGTTGGCCTATGATCTGGGACCCGGCCAGAACTGCAAAGTTATCACCCACACAAATAATTACACAAAAAAATATTTGTGCCTCTGTTTTGAATAAGTGCTGACAGGGAAAATGTTTTAAAGATTATTTCAATGGGAAATCAATGTAGTTTAAAGAACCCACATTTGTCTTCTTTCTCTAATTATTTTTAGGGTTAGGGTTAGCTCACTGTCTAGGGATCGGGAGCGCTACTCTTTTAAGGAAAGAATTCCGTCTCGGTGGGAGTTCTTCTGTTTGGCTGAGAACAGGGAGACAAAAAAAAGTCTTTCACAGTTTTTCTTTAAGGGGCCATTTGTGATGTCAAAGTCGACAGGTTACATATGCTCCCGATTTTTCCAGAGTCCATCAAATATTCCCCGACTGGCATCTGGAATGTCGGGAATCCCGACGGCGGTGGGTGTTGTCCGTCTCGAGGCGTTCCCCACCCTGTCGCCACATCACGCTCATTAATTCCCTGCCTCTGAAAGGAAATTAAGGGGCTCTAGCTCAAAAAGGGTGGGGGAAAAGTGAGGTGGTGTTACGTTTGAGGAATCTCACCTTATCTCAGGAGAGAAAAGGCAACCGTTTCCTGGAAGACCAACTCGGAAAGTTCAAAGCAGCATCCCACACAAACATCTGACACACGTTGACCAAAGGTTTGAATCAGGACATATACGGACACACACACACATCTGACACACACACACACATCTGACACACACACACTCACATCACAGTTTGTGTGAAAACATATGTGTACACACACTTACACGTAAAATAAATGTTCCTCTCAATGTTCTGCTCTCCTCCTCCAACAAACAGTGTCTCCAGCTGTGGTGTGTGGGTCTGTGTGTGTGAGTGTGTCTCGCAGGAACGGGGGCACTGCAAGTGCATCCAGTGGCTGAGACAGAGCCCTCCTCTCCTTCACCTCCCTCCCACTCCCCCCGTCCTCCTTTCTCCCGCTTCCCTCTAACCTCCCTCCCCCACCTCCCTCTTATTCCTCCCCCTAGCTTCTTTTTACTCCTTCCTCCTCTCCTCCACTTCAGTGTCTCTCCTACTCAATTCTCTCTTCTCTCTCCCACTCACTCCTCTCTCCCAGGCATCTCACTTCTCTCTCCCAACTCTCTCACTATTCTCTCCTAACCATCTCACTGCTCTCTTCTAGTTTCCTTTCACTCCTTTTTACCAACCTTCATACTCTTCTCTCCCTCCGCTCTCCCAGCCCTATACAACTCCTCCAAATTAAATTCAAGTTAATTTTATAATTATAGCCCTTAATCACTGTTACAGCCTCAAAAGGCCTCACAGGCACGCATTATACAATAACCTCTCCCTAAGGGCTCTAAAGAGCAGGTAGAACTCCCTAAACCCAGTCGGGTTGAAACACCTTGAGTAGGAAGCCAGGAGAGGTGTCCAGCAGTGAAATATAGGTGGCCAGGACAGACACAATGCTAGCATAACACAAGCAAACAAAATTTCGATAATAAATTGTTGGAAAATATTTGAGTAACAAATCAATGATTAATGTGAGCTGGTGTTTTCATAGAGGGAGGGCCCTCTCTCTCACTTCTCCCAGCTCCCTCTGCGAGGAGTGCAGGGGAGTGGGGCTTGAGAGGGTGAGACCTAACACTCCCTGCTGTGCAGCGCACAAGGCCTTGCTCCCCTGCTTCACATCACACAGATGAGTGTCTGCGTTGTTTGCTCTGTGTGTGTGTGTGTGTGTGTGTGTGTGTGTGTGTGTGTGTGTGACTTGTCTGTCTGCGAACACTGCACTACTGCACATTCCTGTGTGTGTTAGTTTGTTTGAGTGTGTGTGTGTGTGTGTGCATGTGTGTTTGTGTGTGTGTGTGTAAGGGAGTGTGTGTATGTTTGTGTGGGGAAAGTGTATGTTTGTTTGTGTGTGTGTTTGTGTGGCGGGGAAAGGGTGTGTGTATGTTTTCACGTGTGTCTATGTGTGTGTATCTGCGTATGTTTGTGTGTGTGTCTGTGTATGTAACCCATGCTCTGTTGAGGCTCCTTGCTTCCGCCTTTCAGCGCTGCAGCGGAGTCTAAACATGAATATTATGATTCGGATCAAAGGGAATTGTTTTATAGTCAGATGACTGGAGTTTATTCCCTTGTGGCCGTCTCTGGACCGACAGACGTACCTTTGTTTGGCTTTCAGACGCTACGCTAGTGTGTTGCACAATTCCAAACATCAAATCCTATTTCATTTTTAATTTTTTTCCTTACATAATCATCTCGTGAAAACTTGGCAAACAAAAACGTTAGCTAAACAGAGACGGTTCAAAAGTCTGGTGCTCCCGGTTAATCTGGGGAGTTGACACATTGACCGCTGTGACGGATAGTGTTAGCCGTAGCAATGAGCGGAGAGTGGTGAAAAAACATGCATTGACCCCTCACCCCCCTTACAAAAGACACCTGTCTCCAAGCATGAGATCCAAGCGGGGGTTGACGTTACACACAAACAGCGGTGTCTTGTTAGCGCAAGGCCCCCCCCCAAAGCGCAAGGGGGGGGGGGGGTGGGGGGGGTGGGGAGGATGTAAGCTAGGTCGCGCGGATCAGCCCCCTTTCGTGTGCAGCAACGGGGACGCTGGCCCTCACACCCGTGGCAGCCCGGAGTCAAGGCGGAATGAGTAACATGTGCGTCTCGCTTTCAGGACGGCGCACGCGAGACGCCCAGGCGAGGCACGCCTTTGAAGTGAAAGGTTCATGTTGGAGTGGAGAACTGTAGATGGCAAGAGAAATGCGTATGTGCGCTTTTTTTTTGGTTTCAGTTTGGGTCGCAGACGTTGAGGGAGATGTGTGTCGTGTGAGGCACCATTCAGTACAGGTTGCGCGTTTCATGTTTTTGGGCTGGTTTCTTTTCTGCATACATTTTAATGACGTTTTCAGATTTTTACGAACCTTATCGGCCAAGAATGTGTAAATATTGTCCTTTGGAGGAGAAGAGGTCATCAATGTTCCTGATGTTGCATTCCCAAGAAAAAACTTGGCCCACACACAATTTCTAGAATAGATTAACCAAGCCCGATTTCATCAAACTCTACACACACATAGACACGTGTGTGACTTGTGTGTGACACAAGGGATTTCTGTAAGCAGTCGGAATATGTCTGACATGGCTGATTTGTCTCGTTTGTACATCCACATTTTCCTCGACATTCGTCCACAGTCCATCAGTTCTTAAGGTCGTACCAGCTCCTCTGGTCAACATCGGGTCAAGACGGCACTGATAATGAAATAATAATTTCAGCTCAAACACGCCTTCTTCAACCTCGCCGTTTGCAGGCGTGTGCCAGACCACGATAGCCCTGCGAGATATCCCAATCAGGACGACCTCGCAGCTCGCACCGTAGACCCATCGCTGTAATTGCGAGATTAAGTCATACAGAGACACAACTGCTACCGCACTCTCTCATAAAGGGGGGGGGGGGGGGCTTAAGGGAGTTGGGAAAGCCGGGTCAGACCTCAGGACTCGTTACGTCCAAAAGACAAAAGAGTGGATGGAGCTGAACCTGGTAAAACGTTTTAACTCCCCGGCGATGATCCGCTGGCTGGCAGCCTTTTTCTTTTACGTTCTTTAATTGAAGACTCGCGCTGACGTCCCCGCTGAACCATTTCATCTTGTGGAAGAGAGAAAAGGATTTGTAATTAGCTGCCGAGAGGTGTGGGCATCCAGCAGCAGGGGCTAAAATAAGACGTGCTGATGCGGCCGTCGGAGAAGCGGTGGAAGGGATGACGAAGCGAAATGGAGAGACGAAGCCATCTAGGGTTGAGCGTGTGGTGTGAACCGATATTCTGTCTGGTGTAATTAAAAACAGAAAAACGAGAACAGGATCGGTGGGCAGCACGCAAAAACACATGTCCCGCGGCATGTGCCATGCACGCCCAAAAGTGCAGTCCAGACATTTTATACGTAGATAGGATCAAGATATCGTATCTAGATAACGGAGGCCGTGCCTTTGGGAAAGCAGACTACACCTATCTGTACAGTATGTAGTACGTGTATTTATTTAAACTAGGGTTTCCATGTAAGTTGCCAACATCAGCATGAATAGGCGTCTGAACTTTGAACCCCTGCTTTCAATCACAGATGACTTTCAGGGCTTCTTTTAAAAAAAATTCCCCAATCCTTTACATTTTTTTTTTCGTAGCGGTTGCAACAGGAGTGAGTGCAGTGTTTGTTACCGTGGCAACCCCTTTTCTTTCATTTGTATACAGTGGCAAATTCTGTTAGTTCTTATTATTGCATTTGAAGGATTGACAAAAGGATTCCTTGTTAGACCTCAAGCGATAACTATGGCACGAACACATACATTTTTTAATTTACTCAACCTAGACATGCATGGAAATTACAGACAAGGTGGGAAGCTTAACAGGGGGGGGGGGGGGGGTGTCTCCCCCTGCACCTGTTGCATGCGAGAGTGCATTGCAACACAACCTGCCTTTACAACAACAGTGCATTATCTGTTGCCATGGCGTGTTTGAATGCAACAAACGATAAAGACAGACTTGCCCTATTAATTACAAGGAATGCGTGTCTTGAGTAGCTCCCCCCCACAACACACGCACACAACTCCCCCCCCCCCCCCCTACCCCTGGTTGCTGAAATGCATGCCATGAAGAAGGTGCCACAAGGCATGCAGGAGTCAGCTCTCTCTCTTGCTGTCTCTCGCTGTCTCTCTCTCCATCCAAGACAAATCTGCAGAGACATGTCAGGCTTGGGGATACTGTGACGGGGTGGGGGGGGGGGGGGCAAAAATGAGAAAATTTGATCTCCTGTGTATCGTGCTAGTTGTTAGGCTAGGCTATTTTCCCCATCACTGTGCAGGAATTTGCACGAGCGTGTATGCACTGCATGTCACCTGCACACCTCACACACACACACGCACACGCACACGCACACGCACACACACACATAGTTAAAGGACTCAGAGAGCCACGTCACGCTACGCACTTCCTCGCATATTGTTTCCATTGTTCCGAGTCTTGGTTACCCTTTGAAAAAGGTCTCTTCCACCGCAAGAAAAGTGAAGGAAAAAAACAAGTGCAGCCCATATGGGACACCTATGTGTGCCCTTGCCAATAATGAATTCACCTGTCACGGAGTAACCAGACACTTGGATAATCCCAGTGATTGTGCTGGGGCTTAACACTCCTCCATCAGCAGCATTCCGAAATTAGACGGGTTCAAATTCAGGCCGTGTGGTTGATGGTCGACTTCATTTTCACGGGATGACGTATTATTACCGTGAGGGAGGCAAAAGACTGTCAGACAATACACAGAGTAATGCATTCATGTATTATTTATTCATTTATACATACTGCGTTCTTCTCTATCTGGAGGGAGAAAGACACAAAGGTAGTGCTTCAAGTTGTAACTTTTTGCCTGTTTTTTTTTTTCCTTTTACCTTTTTACTGCTCTATCTTATTGAATACAATAACAATCTAATATTGGTGTATGAAACAGATTAAAACAAATCATCTGGATTCGCTGGTCGACCACCCGGCCTTGTCTGCCTGTGTTGAGTTATTGAGGTATCCAAACAGCTTTTACCCTGAAATTCACACTTCTTCAAATAGATAGATGTGCGATGGTTGGTGTGAAAACTCCATCGTTTAGTTTCACGTTTCCTAAAAGTGCGATTTGGAGACACGTGCACAAACACCACTGTACCGAATCGGATTCCGTTTTCTAAGAATCAACCGATCTGGGCTGTATCTTCATTCTCTTCTTTCACGGAATTCCCTTGTTTTCAATAGGCTAGGAAGGCCCGAGACACACAGCGATGGACTCTGGGAAAGGATGCTTGGTTGTTCCTGAGCCAGACAAATTCTGGTTAGCTTGGTTAAATGTGTGTTGGTTAGGATTTGCTGCGAACCGCATTGGAAACCAGAGCATGGCCCCAGCCCTTTGGCATGCAGTGGGCCGAACCAGAATAGATTCTGGGGTCCTGATTCAGGTGCCAGGTGTGGACTCATAGTCCCCATATGCTCCATCAGAACCCTTGTCCGTCTGCCAGTGTTGCAGGACGAGTACGACCAAGCCGAAATAATGCAGTACAAAAATCCCAGATCCCAACTACACAGAAGTACATTTTGTTTAGTGTTGCCATAAGACTAGTTTTTTTTTTACGTTCTACATACAAATCCTTTGTTTCACTATTGTGTTGCATAGAATTTGTTTTGTCACTGGGTAGAGCTTTGAAGCATGGTTCTGGAGAAACGGACCGAACCTCAATCTGAGTGTCTCATGATGATCAGGGAGTATCTTTAGCCACTTGCCCAAGGGTACTTCTTTATGTATTCCTCTGAGATGGGGTTCAGTAAGCAGAAATCCCCTAGTGGATTACAGAGATGGTTTACTGGTTTTAACGCTCAGCTGCAACTTCCGACGTGGCGGGGAGTAGACAGATCATTAATGCCGGAAGCGCACCTCAGGACGTGAGGCTTATTGTACGCCCTCATCCGCAATCATGCAACAACAGGCGTGTTTTATTGGTGGTTTAATGTTACAGGTCTTAAGACAAGGCTTGTGTGACACAAACAATTCCTGGAAACCTGTCCTGAATCATAAACCATAAAAAAGTTTGTGGTATTGCAGATGACAGTCCGCTCCTTTGTTCACAGAGCTTTTTGAACAAGCTATGCACACACTTTCACACCGCCAGCGTTCAAATTAGTTGCCGTTCCATTCAGACACACACACACACATTCTGGTGCAGTTTGACTTTGGGTTATTATGACAGCGGTCTAGACAGAGAGAAGACAGTGGATCTCGAGAGTGTGCGTTGAGCATGACTCCTGTGTCATCGTGAGATTAAGTCAAAATACTCGGGAGGGGATTATCGCATAACGCCAACCGTCCCAATTTCACAAATATGTTCGAAGTGAAGGCTTGCTTGGCACGGATAACAATGGAAACAACATAGTGCATGCAAATGCTCTGCGACAAAGTAACATAAAGTGATGATTGCCTGATGGTCTTGAAACACATCTCACACCCATGTACTCACTGTGCAGTGCACAACCATTAGTTTGGAGCATAATCATTTGGCTTTGAGTAGTCTTGTACCAGAGGTAATTAAGGTAGTAATTTGGCGTGTCATTTTGAGTGAATGTTGGTACAACCTGCTGTAACTTGTTTTTAATTTTGTTTTAATCCTTTTAACCATGTAATTTACACACATTTAAACCATGAGACTACGTTTAAAGGAGAGCTGTGCCATGGAATGCAAATCGTATTGGGAACAGTCAAAAAAACAACAGCCTTGTTATTGTAAATAACTTCAGGGTTGAACGTACTGCTATGTCTCTTCAGCTCATACACATCACCATGTTAAAAAAAGGGCATACATATACGAAGCACCTTGTTAAATCCAACCAGGGCTGGAGCGCTTAAAAACAGACTTTGTTGGCATGCTTCTAGTTAGCATCTAATTTATGGGAAAAGGACTTTTTAAAGCACACGCTAGATTGAGACCTGGTCATATATTTTTAAATGACATGCTCCTAGCCAGAATAATTGACGAGAAGCGAAGCCTAAAATTGTATGCCCCAACCTAATAAACACTTAAAAGTATTTGCGTGCAGCCGCGCACACACACACACACGTACACACACACTCACACGCAAACATATTCACCCCCGCCAGGCCAACTTGCACTCTCTCCCTCCCTCCCTCTCTACCTTGCGCTCTTTCACCCTCCCTCCCTCCCTACTTGAGCCAAAGCTCCCTCTCCTTCCCTCTCCCTAGAACCCTCTCACTCTCTCATTCCCTCTGTCCCTCTGTCCCTTCCTTAGCCATAGCTCTCTCCATCCCTCTCTCTTTCTCCCTCCCTCCCATAGCCATAGCCCTCTCTCCTTCCCTCTCCCTATAATCCTCTTTCTCCCTTCCTCTCTCTCTCTCCCTTCCCTAGCCATAGCTCTCTCTACTCCCTCTCCCTATAACCCTCTGTCTTTCTCCCTCCCTCACTCTCTCTCTTCCCTAGCCATAGCTCTCTCTACTCCCTCTCCCTATAACCCTCTGTCTTTCTCCCTCCCTCACTCTCTCTCTTCTCTAGCCATAGCTCTCTCTACTCCCTCTCCCTATAACCCTCTGTCTTTCTCCCTCCCTCCCTCACTCTCTCTCTTCTCTAGCCATAGCTCGCTCTGCTCCCTCTCCCTATAAGCCTCTCTCTTTCTCCCTCCCTCCCTCCCTCCCCTAGCCATAGCTCTCTCTCCTTCCCTCTCTCTTTCTCCCTCCCTCCCTCCCTCTCTTCCCTAGCCATAGCTCGCTCTCCTCCCTCTCCCTACAGTCCTCCCCCTCCCCCCTCCCCTCTCTGTCTCTGCGTGCTGCAGGCCATACATGGAGCCCAGCACCATGAGTGTATGACAGGTTGGGCTTGTGGCCTTGGCTCGGCCGCATCTCTCTACAGTAATAATACGGCTCTGCCGGCCGCCGATCATGTGGATAAAAATATCTGATGCACAGACACACACACACACACACACACACACACACACACACACACACACACACACACACACACACACACACACACACACGCCAATGGGCCAAACATCTGGCCGCTCACATGCTCAGCACCGTGTGTTTGTGTGTGTGTGTGTGTGTGTGTGTGTGTGTGTGTGTGTGTGTGTGTGTGTGTGTGTGTGTTTACATGTGAAACATTAGGTACAGTAAGTCGCAGTAAGTTCAACAACAAGAAACACGCAGCAAGAAATCTTTAGCAGCTACACACTTTACAAGAAAGGTCTAGGACTTATAAGTCACTAAAAATAAAGTGCTTTACACTTCTTTGTGACACAAGAATATGAATTTAGGATCTGGGTCAGAATATAGAACTGAAAAAAAGGCAGATGAATATATTGGTGTAAATATCTTAGATGGAAACATACTTGGATAGAACAACCAAAACATTTGGTCGATCCGATATGGTTACTAATGTGTGTTTGCCTGTGTGTGTGTGTGTGTGTGTGTGTGTGTGTGTGTGTGTGTGTGTGTGTGTGTGTGTGTGTGTGTGTGTGTGTGTGTGTGTGTGTGTGTGTGTGTGTGTGTCGGTGTGTCGGTGTGTCTGACCTGTTGAGTAAGGTTAGAAGAATGTTGATTTGGAAATGGTCCATCTTACACAAACAGAATTGATAACTACAACTGTGTCCAGCTATTTCTTTTGTTGGAATCACACATTTCTGTAGTAGTAGAAGTACCACAGTAGTAATAACCGGAAATGTTTTTACAACAATGAAACCATTTCAAACCAGTGTTAACAGTTAAAAAGTAAAATACAATTATTGTTATTTAACCAGGAAACAATCCAATCTGGGTCAGAATATGAAATAAAAATAGAACCAGCACTAAAATCTCAAATGAAATTAGAACAAAGGGGGAGATTGGAAGGGAAGCTATTCTTAGACGGTTTATATAAAAAGAACCAGAAACTATTGTTCTGCCTTAAGGAAACCCACACACTATGAGAAGCAGAGTTTTCTTGCATGACATCCACCACCTCACTCCGACAGCCAGGGGCCTCGCTTGTTGATTTTTATCCGAACATGTCGGAGCATTTGATGTGAAGACGGGTAGAGCGTTCCGGTAGGGGGAAAAATCAGTGTACATAAAAATCGGGATGCCAAATAAATGATTCAGATGCTATTTTCGGCGTCAACCGTGATTGGAAGAGATATAGGAAGTGAGCGCCGGTGACAGGAATGCGTTCGGTTTTTCTGGCGCATCGAAGAAAAACAGCGCGCTGGAACAACGTTGGCTGTGTTACTCCGGTAGGTTTGAGTTTTATTAACGCACTGCTCTATAAATACACCGCTTTGGGTGTTTTGGCAGTCGATGAGGAAAGGATCCGTCTGAGAAATGTTCCTAATGCTGACCTGTCTTACATGGTGCTACAAGTATTTAGCGGTAACTCCCGAAGCGCCAAAGACTAGGGGCCCGTGTTGAAGACGTCTAGAATGCAGGTTTTCCAAATTGTCGTTCCTGACCTGTAAGTGAGCCGGAGTGGCCGCAATAAATGTGTCACTAAAAAACACAAAACTTTACATAAACACATACAATATATCCAGTAAACATGTCTTGTATTTTGCATGCATACATTTGCATTTCGATAGTTTGTTTAAAGAGAGTGCTATATATATATAGATATACGGTTGAACGTCCATTGTTTAACTTTTTTGGCATGCTAATGAGAATGTCTGTCTTATTTTACTGCACAACTTATTCTGTGGGTTCTGGGGCCGAAAGTGGGTCACAGCATAAGAATACTAGGGATCACCTGCTGTAGAAGACTCTGTAACCCTAATTCATATATATATATATATATATATATATATATATATATATATATATATATATATATATATATATAAAACAACTGGAGATCAACAGAAAGGTAAACACATGCTAAGCTAATTACATGTTGTTTATATGCCTTAACTTTTGACCCCTTTGTTTCAATTTTTACTGCCTGTTCATAAGCCAGATATCTGGGAAATAGGGAAATGTCTGGTGTATATCAACACTCAATTGGACAACAGAATATACACATGACAGACATTTTGCGGTTCAAAGCAGCTACAATCTTGCTGATTGAATCACAAAAGTACTTTTGTTATATGTTGGAGATTATTGGATGATAATTATTTTTTTCTACCAGCTGTGCAGAATACGGTCTATTGAAAAAAGCTTGCTTTTACTTAGCTGCAATTCTATAGAATTATATAGAACTCTAAAGAACTCTATGTAACTATATAGACTTCTGCAAAATCTCAGTATTTCGTTCTATAAGTATTAGCTACAAAGAGAACCGTTTGATCCTACCTTTGTACCTCCAGACAACTGACCACATGTAAATCAAACAAAAAAGAAAACGGTCAGAGGAAGACTGACAGTTGTTATTTTTTCTACTTATTTTTTTCAAACTCCTACCAAATTTGATTATCCACCAATACGTTTGAAACCGTTGAAACAATGAAAACATTGACAGCACCGCTCTCAAACCGTCATTTACCTCTCAGACGGTTGAGAGGTCAGCGAGGTTCTGTTGACATACGTAGTGCTCTTTAAAAAGCACCGTGCGCTGAGAACTGTCAGGCCCACTCGTTCCCATTGATCTTGGATTTCCTTTTAAGCCTTTGTGTTGTAAGTTCAAGAGTCCACACGACTCCTTTGATGGGAATCAGAAATGTGTAAATGCAACAAAAAAAAACACACAACGCACGTGCGTTACCGAGTTCACCCTCCCCTGCTCCCCTCACTGTTGTTTGAACTTGTATTGACGACGCGTCAAACGGTTTGGATCAGCACTTCATCAGGCCTCCACTGGAGAATAAAGAGAGTCCTATGAATGATTCATCTGTAGAGGAGAAACCAAAAGAGAGCGGGAACACACACACACACACACATAGACTCTCACACACACACACACACACACACACACACACACACACACACACACACACACACACACACACACACACACACACACACACACACAGTGACTCTCCGATGCGTCAAAGCAGTGCTCTGTAATGGAAGTTCCAGCCCCATGTTCTCTTCTTGTGAGGCATAGAAAACGATTGTGATTCATTCATAACGAGAGTGATCGAGGTAAACGATCCTAGTGAGATGAGCTCCTATAGCTCCCAGCTGAAGACATTTCTCAATGTAACCAGACAACTTGTTGATGGACCAGTGGCTGCAGTTATCATCAAGGAGGCTACCGGGGGAACTACGTCAAGCGGGGGACATGCACCGTGGTCCGGGCTCTAATGTTTGGCCGTTTCATCATTGGGCTCGTACATCAGAATGCATCATGGGATTTGTTGTTGCCATTTCTCCGCCATTTTGTGATTCCTCGACAGAGTTGCAATATAGTCTAATCAGAAATAAACTTAAATATACCGTAACCGTGGCTGATCAAAACTTTGTTTGGACACGTCACGCATGAGAAACACTGCGGCAGTATTAAACACAATAATATCTCCCCACAATAATAATTAAAAAAAATGTAATGTTTTATAACTAAATAATGAACATACATCATTATACCTAATCTCATTCCTATGCTCCTACACTTCAGAAATGGAGGCGTCATTGTGTTGTGATGTCACCATGTACAAGCCTGGTTGAATCATTTAGACACTTTTATCGTCTGTGTCAAATAGCCAAGAAACTGTACACTAGGGAGTGTCTAGTTTAGTTACCACCACGATAAGAAATGAGCATACATCACAAATCAACTCAAGTGACCATGAACAGGAACTATCCAATTCTGTGCAACAGATGGATTATACTCATTTGAAATCAGCAACCATCAGGAGTTACTGCTACCCCTACACTATCCTATTTGATGGGTAGCCCTCTAAGGCTTATGTAAAGAATAAACATGCAATGTCCCCTGAAGATGAGGAAGAGGTGATGATCTCAACAGAACAGTGGCGTTTTCTCCCGGAGGCCAAGGGAAGCCAGGCTTCCCTGTTTTTTTAGGCTGTAGTTGTCATCCAATAAAAACATTTATATTAACAGTTTCGTTAATTATTTTGTGCTGTGTTGCTGTCATTTCTTCCCCATTTTTCTCCTCTCATTGACAATTTCACAATGCGCGATACTGCGCCCCTGTTATATACTGAAGGCGCGGCGAAACACAACACTGCACACTGCGAGGAAGCCAGCTCGAGCTGGCATCCCTTGGTGAAAAAAAAGAAAGAATTGAAGAATTGATCAGGTGAGGCTACCGTCATGACACTGCCCTCCTCTGATTGGTCGGGAGGGTGTCAGGAGGGTGCCAAGGGAAGCCACTCGGCCCTTGGCTTCACACCAATCAAATCAAAGCATCATTATCAACGTCACCGAAGAATCAATAACAAAACAAATAGCGCGAAATTAGCATGTTTGAATTGTTCTCATTTTTTAGTAGCCTACTTAGCAAGTGCAGTTATGGAGGGTGGAGATTTAGATTATTTACTTAAAAATAATTTTACCAAACTACCACAATAGCAGCGAATCAAAATAAAATCCGATGGCAGGCCAACACCGAAGCTGAAACTGCACGTGGAAAGAAAGCAAGGCTTCTTTCGGACGTTCAATGAAGAAAATTATACACGAACGGAGTGGCTAGCTGGCAGCAGCAAACCTCAGCGACTATTTTGCTGGCCGTGTCTTCTTTTTGACAAGGATTCGTGCTCCCTCAACAATCCCTGGGTCACTACAGGATTCGTGGACCATGCCAACTTGTCGCGGGCAATCGAGAGGCATGGTAAATCAAAAAGCCACATGTTATTTATCATATCAAATACTGTGATTGTGTGAGTCGTGTTACACGTGAACATGAAACTTGAAATAGCCGACAGCCGCGCTGTCGATTCTTTGACTATTAGTGGCTTGTGCATTTCGGTCGGGGAGGGGTTGCATTTATAATAAAATGTATGATTTAATGAGATGTTTAGGAGTAGGCCTACTGTGAGTGTGTGGGTGCGGATGTGTGTGTGTGTGTGTGTATGTGTGGGTGTATGTGTGTCAGATTACAGGCATGTGTCAGTCCTGGTAAATGACCAGGCGCTCAAATAGCTCTTGTAGTTGCATTAAATACATCCAAGCTGCAACATACTATTTTATCTAAAGGTTTGGCCTCACTTGGCTTCCTCAAAAAAAATCCCCACGCCACTGCAACAGAAGAGACTGATGGCTCATTGGTAAGCCCTCATGCCTCATAGACGTAAACCGGTCAGTATTAGCAGTATCATTATTTCAATTAATCAAGGTATAGGAGCTGAATGGAAAGATTATATTGACTATGCAGTGGCAAGTGTGTTCGACTCCCAACACAAAGGTACAAGGATTCACTCTTCTTATGAATCAGATTTGCAAATTTGGATTCATCCATAAGGGATGTTTTTGTGGATTCGTTTTTTGGACTCAACATATTCAGCACACAATCTGGTACCTCATTAGATAATGAATTTTCTATCTTGTTTTTAGGTGAGTCTTTTGGTGATGTTTAGGCCCTGTTGTTTTTCGCACCGTTTTCCCATTAATCCTTTTAGGACTTACCTTTTAAACGGTTTGTTGTTGTGGTTAACAACCAAAGAATAGTTATGTCATAGATATGGAGTGACGTAAGGGCAGCCAGTGAGTTATTCTATTCAACATTAGGCTCACAGGGAAGGGATCATGTTCAATCTGAGGCCATTGTAGTCTGAGCCGCTAAATATGTGGTTTTAACGTTAAAATACCTGTTAACACGTTACTCTTCAAATTCCATTGAGGGGTTTGTTTATGAAATGGCTCGGTCGATGTTTTGTGGGCAGGTGGATAGAAACGGTGGAATATATACAGAGACGCTGCCCTGGAGAGCAGAAATGAGCCATCGGCAAAAGGTTTCAGGGAAATACAGAAATACTTTTGACACGCCTAGGTTTCCATTCCCATTCAACTTCCAAACCAAAATGGATTGAACTGTTATTTACTATTCAGTCAGATGTTATCATCCAAAGTCACAGTACCAACAGCAGTCACAGTGAATTCTGAACCAGGTCCTGGCAGTGCAGGTATGGGGGTTTGGCATCTTGCTCAACGATGCCTACTGCAGACTGCCTACTGCAGACTGCAGACATTGGGGATTCTGTTGGAAGTCAATTATGTTGATCCCTACACTATCATGTTTAAAGAACATGTATAAAGACTAGCGCTGTCAATTTAACGCGTTATTAACGGCGTTAACGCAAACAAATTTTAACAGCGTTAATTTTTTTTATCGCACGATTAACGCTTTTGGCTTGGCAAACGTCGTCGTTTTTTCATCTGCTGTCTAGCAACAAGTAGTCACGTTAGATAAACTTCAACACCATACCGGATCTAGCTACACCGGAAACAAAACAACAAGCACGCCGCACAAACTTGTTGGGGCAAGCAAGGTTACGGAGCGGGTAGTCTGGCTAAGCAGAAATGGACACAGTCTATAGCGCTAGCGTCGGATTCCACCGCTACTCCTCCCCTTCCTGTTGCTGGCTTTCCCGTATTGTGCTCCCCCTCATGGACACCGCTGCTGATTCCTGGGGTTTACCCCGCCCTAGTAATTGGTTTAAAGAAATAAAAACAGGCCTGCCCAGTTTCCCCCCGGATAGACGGCTCTAAATAGCGTGGTTCCAGACCATTATACTTGCTGTAGTTCTAGGTCTGGCTTTGCGAGACTACGGAGCGGGTGAAAAACTCCTTAAAAGTGTGTGTGTGTTTGTGTGTCACTCTGTTCCAGCCCGCACGAGAGTTCAATGTTGTCATTAGCTGTAACGTCTTTCTGACCAATCGCAGTTCAAGGCCCACCTTGGCTGTACCACTTCGGGAGGGGCCGCTCAGTTACTCCCCTCTAGACAAAATCGACTTTGTTGCGACGTTAACAGTTTGTGATTGAGAGGTTTCGGGCGCACAGCTCAGGCTGCCGGACGGCGCTGCAAGGAACTTTTATAAACGCAATATTGTCATCCCGCAGTTATCAGCCTGACAGCCCCGGAACGTTAACGGCCAACCGGGAATTCTCCCGACTCTCCCGATTACCACTCCGCCACCGTGTATGTGTGTGTGTGTGTAGGCGTTTTTCGATAGCCTGGTAATTTGTATAGGCCTACGTACGGTGGGAATATTAATACTGGTTTAAATAATAAATGTTATAGTATTGCCCATCTTTGCTGAGCAAGAGTTTTGTTCGAAAGTTCAGTGATTGAAACAAATAAAAGCCTGGGCTATTGAAGTTTTACAGTAGGCCTACCACTGTCATGCAACTACCCGATGTCAAGTGGACCGGGTTGAATTCACTGCGGGCCTCTCTTCTTATATCCATCTTACCAAATATATTTTATTACTGTCCTTCTCAACACTCTCTTGATCTCACTAAAAGGCTAGCAGCACGAAATCGAGGGATATTTAGAATAGAAAAAAATGTGATTAATCGCGAGTTGTATGGCATTAATTAAATATTTGAATCGCTTGACAGCACTAATAAAGACATTTACAACACATAAAACATTGATAAACATTCAAGCCGAGGTGACGTAAGAATGTGTTTCACTACTTGAGTTATTTTGACATCAGCCCTCTTACTCCAGGCCCTGTGCGACAAGACTGATCGACTAGAAAGATTGGCTCCGACTTATACTTCGTGTATAGTGAATTCAAGAGCCAGTTTGACAGAGTTATAGCTTCAGAAAGGCATGCCAGATGTATAATTAGACATGTCAGATTGTTTATGTATTTGATACACATACTTTTACTGATATTAAGGTCATGATGTTCTATACTTTCAAGGGCTAGCCCCCGGGACATTTCATGTTTTGTAATCCGAAAAAAAACGTGAATGTGACTCTGCAAAAATCCACCTTTCCATGACGTGTTTAGCCTGGTTCCTTGCGTAGGTCCGCGTCTTTGCCCAAGGCATAAAGAAGCATAATTACAACCTTACTTCATTTTATTATGACATCGGCCCACTCATAGACACCAATCTATCGTCAATACAACTGACAGAGCGGACGGCTTTACTGCCCGTTTGTTTTCTGACGATATAAACACAGGGCCCCCAACGCGGCCTCCAACCCTTAAAATGAGGACGTCAATCCCTTCCCGTTTGGCTGGGCCCTTTTGCTTCAATTCCCCCATCCTTTATATATGACGTCGTAAACACATGACAAGCCTGCTTTTTCAAAGGCCCGTCTTGTCCTCGTGCCAAGTTGGACCCGTGCCGGAGCTTCCTCGACTACAAAGGGTCTAGTGGAGCTCCAATCCGGCGGGGGGGACGGGGGGCCGGGTCTGACTCATGATATCCCATCAACAGTATTCTATCTGTTCCCAGGGATGCCTTGTCATCGCGGGCAGGATGTGTTGCTCACAAATCACGTTCTCGTTTTTGGAAATATTGTCGAGTTTAAAAGTTCCTCCAGACATGTATCTGTGTTGGAAGAGCCCCCCATCCCCGGCCAAGTTGTGTTTCACTAGGATGTGGATAGTTAACATTTGATATGGTTGGTGAAGGTCTCTGGTTTAAACAGGTATTGCAGTGTCAAACAATAACCTTTAAAGCGGTTCAGATTTCCATCAGGGATTTTTTCTCTCTCTCTCTGGTTTCCCTGTGTGAGACCATAGCCATTCTGACCAAGACCAGATCCAGTGTTTTTCATTGGAATTCCTTAACCAACGGAGGCCTATTTGCTAGGATTTAAAGAATGGTTTTGTGTTGTTTTTTTAACAACAAACGAGACAAAGATTAGATACAGGTTGGCCTCCCCATATCAAGAATGACCTTAAACAAATGATGGTCCATTTGGAGTTTTAACAAATACCCCATGCTACAGCAATTATTTCCTTTCGAAAGCGATGCAAGCAAATGTCGTGCTTTCCCTAGGATTGTGTTTTTCTTTCATCGGTCAGATGATACCCGAGTACCATGCGAAGTCCTTCAGATACCAGAGTTCCTTTGTCTGCCTCCAAATAAAACCAAATTTAAATATATGTGGTGCTTCATGGTAACTAACCCTGCATTTACGGTGGTTCCGGGCACCAATAACTAACATAATATTATCTGACTCAACAAACAGCTCAGTAACATTAATATCAGCTCTGAGCTGATTTTGGATCAATTTCATGTGGGGAGAAACAATTCTGTATAAATTCAAGGTTGGTGTGCGCACCCCTCACACACACACACACACACACACACACACACACACACACACACACACACACACACACACACACACACACACACACACACACACACACACACACACACACACACACACACACACACACACACGGATGTGGACACATGTATATGCAGTCACAGAAATACTTGCACACATGCAAATTTGAACACACAACACTCATGGACAGACAGTCACACATTCAAAGATGTGCAGAATGTCCTTCATTATGACGGGAGAATAAAGGAGAAGAGGAGAAGAAGAAATAAAATAACAGTGAGGAGAAAAGAGATGCTGATCTTGAAGCAAAGTATGCCTGCATGCCTCCTGCTCCATCCTGCTGATGGAGCGTTGGAGCACCCTGCCGTTCTGCTACTTCATGGATTGGGCTAATATCCGCGCAAATCGTTCCCACGCATTGCCTCCTCCTCCTCCTCCTATCCTGCCCCGGCTACATCATCCAGCGATCCAGGGAGCGCAATAATCTGATTCCTCCTTTATCTCCTGGCCTCTCCAGCAGGAGAACAACATGAGGCGAGGGAGAGAGGGGGATGGGGGGGATAGAGAGAGAGAGGGTGGGGTGTCTTCTTGTCTCAGGGCCTTTTGTGTGCAGTTCCCTCCTCCTACTCTCCTGTCTGAAGGGTCTTTAGACACCGTGCGCCTTCCAAAGGACTCCCTGGCACAGCCTCACATGGACCTGCTGTGTAAAGTGCCAGTCCTGTTTTCCATTTTCATGTTGTTACCCCTCCCCCCCACTGTTGATCACACACTGGCCTCCTCTCAAACGAGGACAGCCTCTAATGGGTAAGTGGCGTCCGGGTTCACGTCGGGGTCCATGGGTAATTCACCCGGTCTCTCTGCTCTGTGCGCCGAGAAAAAGAGCTTTGTGGGCAGTTTCTCTGCCGTCTACTCGCACGCTCAAAAAGACACACTGTTCATGACATATCTGAGACACTGATCCCCCCCATCGCCAGAGAAAGCTGAGCTATTTCCCTTCATCCTTTCAGAAAGACCAATTGCTCATGGTGGCGGAGATCCTTTTGGGGTTTCCTTGGAGGGACGGCCGACGGCGCCCGTTGAAGCCCGGCTCCGGTGTCCTGTGCCGGGCTGGGTCCACATCACCGCTAGCATCAGTCACCCTCCAGAGTTTCAGAGAGGCGTTCCGGAGCTCCTACCCCACGCCCCGATTACCTGCCAGCAGCCTTCTGAACACAACATAGCACGCCTGATTAGGGCAGAAGAAGAGTAGGTTGATCCAGACCAGGGTTCACAGGTAGTGTGAGGACAGCTCCAGCTCTGTTGTCGGCATGGTTTGGTTGGAAATCTCGTAGCACCGTAGCAGCCCCTCCCTGGCAACGTGGAATCCAAACAAAGAAACTAACAACTTAACGACAAGTGGGTTTTCTGGAATCCAGGTAGGGTTGTGACGGAATCAAGTGGGATTGTGGATAATCCATGGGTTGTCCCTAAAACATTGTCAATGCTTTCAGGACAATGAATGGATTAAAACACGTTCGGTGGTTTTGGAGTAGGTATCACGCGGAAACTCCATCAATAAAGGACATCAAGTGAAATTCATCAACGGACTTCATCTATGTTGTGCTGTATCTGCCCTCGGAAAGGGCCCTGCTCATGAACCTAACGCCTGGATTGGTTTGAACAGCAGGACTCACTGCCAACACACTGTGGGAGACATTAGCTCGTCTGTTAGTTCGTCTGTTAGTCACCCGTATTCATGAGTCTACATAACTTGTTTGCCATGGTTTTTGTAGCCTTTAGCCTCGCTGTTGAACACCCTGCCATGATTTATGATACTCTGATACTTTTAAACCATTTTTTTCAAGGTTGCTTTTCTTTGGTAACAGACCCTGAGTTAGGAGGAATAGAGCACCACCACTTCAACAATTTCACAAATATCCTCTGTGTGGAGGGATGCGGTTGTTCTGTGCTTGAACTCCTAGCTCTGGCTTTGATACATTTTTATATTAATAAGTATGAATATAAAAGAAAGAATATAATACAGTAAGTGCATTGTATGTTTAACAATGTGCTTTGTCCCTTGCAGGCAGATATCCAGACAGAAAGAGAGAAAGATGGATACAGAGATATGCAGACACACATATCGAGAGATAGGCAGAGAGATAGATAAGTGTGACTGATAGACAGAAACAAATATAGATAGGCTGACAGATAGATTCACAGAGGAACAGATGGATAGATAGACAGAATCCCAGACAAACACATTAGGTAAATATATAGACAAACAGACAGATAGACACACAAAAGATTGACAGATAGATGTCGAGCTACACACCCATAGATAGGCATGCGTACACTGAAACGGGTTGGATCTTTAAAGAGTTTTCCAGACGAGACTAACTTGATGACGCAGTAGTACAGGATGGATACTGCTGTATCCCCAGGATGCCCTTAAAGAGAGAGCGAGAGCGAGAGCCT
This sequence comes from Gadus chalcogrammus, assembly GCF_026213295.1. Lineage (NCBI taxonomy): Eukaryota > Metazoa > Chordata > Actinopteri > Gadiformes > Gadidae > Gadus > Gadus chalcogrammus. Next base: position 16,361,354 of record NC_079431.1, read on the forward strand.
ATTAACAGCATGGACTTTGAGTGAGTCAGGAGTGAATCAAGGCCAACGATCCGTGGATGATCCTGGATGACGTCAGTGTCCAACCCCACCCTTCGCCCACCTTTCTGCTGTGGAGATTAAAAACACATTGTGTTTAAATGTTTACTTTGCCCGGGTCAACGCCAAAAACGTTGCATGGTCGGGTATTCGGCAAATGAAAATCTCTCGACATATCTATGCCATGACCTAGAGACCGCCTGATTGACTATAACTTTTTTCGAATGTATAATCCTTCCCAATTTGGATGATGTTTAATGCGTATGTTTGTCATCATCTTCGGTGATGATCGTGGGGGTTGAATCACAATTGCTTGTTTGAATGCTCGGCAACAAGGTGTGGCCTGTTGTAGGGGAGATGAACTGTACGTGTGTGTCGTTTTGTTTTGTTCTGCATCATGACCCCCTTCTCACTGGCGATGTAAACCCGCCGCTCGCTTGTTTCCTGGAGTGTGTTTGGCTCTCGTCCTTACATATATGGGGCTAGGAGCTGTTCTTCCAACATCTCAAACAGTGGTGGGTGGTCTGTAACAAGCTCATATGTGTCCCTGTAGGCCTCTCAGTTTCACGTCTTTAAAATCAAAGCCTTAATCAATTCATCCTGAATCCATATTTTTCATGTTTGAACTTTCATGTTTGAACTATTTACCGATTTATTTTTTGTTACATGGTTTCATCTAAAGCAAATTCAAGTGAACTCATATATATCATTCATGGGCAGGTAAGGGTCTTGCTAAAGGAAGCCTACTGGTAGGGTGTAGACAACGGGGATTGAACCCAGAACATTTTGGCTGGGAGTCACTAAACTCACTAACAACTACACTATCCTGCCTTTTTTTTCTGCCAGATGCCTGTTCATGTGTGTGGGGATGAGGTAAAGGGGTTAATTTCTAACCAAGTTCTTGGCAGATTAAGAATGCAGCTTCTAATGTTGCTGCTGATGTCTTTTTTTCTTTTATCAAATGGTCCAGGTCAGGTTTCCTACGTCAAGATCTGCCAAAGATCGCAGATGTCTATTTGATGAGCTTCTATGCTATGTAATGAGATAGTCATAGGATTTTTTTTCGTATTGAGCCTATTAGACAGGACACAACGCCTTATCTGAAAACATATATCCTTTACAAAGTCCATTGTGTCCAATAATCCTATGAGAAACTCCTCATAAGATGTTCATGGACAAGAAGAGAGAAGACTGCATCAATTTCCAGGTCGTTCTGAGTAAATAATCCCTTATCTTCAAAACATTTATCCTCATCAAATTTAATTTGTTCCACAAACTCCCACGCAGATCCTTTGAAGAATCATAACACCCTCATGCGCCCGTTTGCAGTTAGTTTGCTTATGTTCTCATTCCATTGTGTCCATCGCTGTTCTACTGATTGCCCCATTGGATCATATCCAGAACCTCACATCTTCTCACACTTTCTCATGGCTCTCCCCTCCAGATTTCCTGTTTCATTTCGTCCATCTTAGATCTTTCCACAGAACCGTCATCACGTTCTCCTCCAACAATCAGTACTGACCTGATGTTGGAAACACAACAACGAAATAGAGCTACAAAATATACCATCTGTCAAGTCAAGGATAATGGAGGCATTAGGTTAATCGTGCCTTCGTGGAGAGACCCCGAGAATGGATGAATAAAGGAGGGCAAGGGGGAGAAGAACGAGCGAAAGAGAGATGATATTGATACAGAGCTTGAGTTTAATTGAGAGGGATTGAGATAAAGGGGCTGGTGACTGAGAGGGATAGAGAGGCAATAGAGGGAGTCAACAGCAACCAGTGGGGAGGTTGGACCAGGGGAAGGCAGGAAGGAAAAGGAAAGGAAGGAAGGAAGAATGGAAGGACACATTTTCAAGGGTTATGAGAGAGAATGTTTGGCTGGTGATTGAGGGGGAAGGAGATACACAGGAATAAGGGGAAGCAGGTTTGAGGGAAACCTGTATCTATTTTCACAGATGTCTGCATGTGAAAACAGAATCCTTATGGCTGCTTCAGACAACATGATTTCAGACCGATTTTGCCCCGACTCGTTCGTTGCAGACCAATTCTCGAGTCGTACACGATTTTGAAAAGTCGGCGCCGAGACGAGGTCTTGTAATGTGACATGCGATCTGCGATTATTTCTTCTGCGACGTTCGAAAACCCCACGATGAAAGTTTGGCATACCAGAAATTTGTGGGAATCGCTTGACGTATCCATTGGGCTTTAATGGAAAGGGCGCATGCACAAGCTGCGACCGGCAGGAAAAGTTTGGCTGACAATGTTTTAATGTTTTGATCGTGTTTTTATGTTTCACGTTTGTTTGTGTCGGGGATAACAACATCCCAAGTGATCTTAACTGTGCACGGTGCTCTTGACTGAAGCGATATGGGTATTTTTCGCTTCACATCGCTATTTTTGCTATCCCTCCTGTTATACCTGGATATTATCTCTGCCTGCCCGGCCAGGCGGCAATACGGTAGAAGTGAGTTGCTGCAACTTAACTTTGTGAGACCGGCTAGCGTACGAGACATCACGCTACAGATTCCGGATCTCATCCGAAGTTGTCCTGAAAACATCTACGAAGAAACAGGGGGGATAAGGAGAAGAAAATGGGGTAAGCGTGGATGCGTCCGGCTACGACTGAGGAATATGCGGTTCAACCGGCTTCTGCTGCCCTCAATGATCCTGGGCAACGTCCAATCCATTAGAAACAAATTGGATGAACTCCAGGGAAATGCCCGCTTCCTTAAGGATTACAAAGACTGCTGCGTGATAGAGTTCACTGCGACTTGGCTAACCGAACGCGACCAGTACTCGGACCTCATGATCACTGGCTTTGGAGCACCGCACTGCTTAAATCGGAACAGTGAGGTGACGAATAAAACTCAGGGAGGAGGGGTATGTCTTTACATTAACCAAAGGTACTGTACTTCGGTAACAGTGAGAGAACGCATCTGTAATCCCGATGTGGAACTTTTATCAGTGTGGGTTGTGCCCCTTTAACCTGCCCCGTGAGTTTCCCCAGCTCTTCATTACAGTTGTGTACATCCACCCCAGGGCACACGCCCCCTCCGCTTGTAAAACTGTGTATGCCGTAGTACAAAAGCTGCAATCTATCCCCCCGAGGCTCTGGCTTTCATATTGTGTGACTTCGACCATGTTTCCCTCAAGAAGTCGGTCCCCAACTTTCACCAATATGTAACCTACCCCACCAGACGGGTGACCTATGCTATATGGGTCAGTAAAGGAGGCATATAAGTCACTTCCGCTACCTTCTCTGGGCCACAGAGACCACAACTGTGTGTATCTCATGCCCATACAGAGAACTGGGCCCCGTTTCCCGAAAGCATCTTTAGCCTAAGTGGATCGCAGAGTGGGTCGTACGAGCATCGTACAGTTTTCACACCGTTTCCCGAAAGCATCTTTGGTAACGAACGTCTTGAAAACGCTCACGAGTCACGAGTAGCTAACGGGTACTCGTAGGACGCTAAGAGCCTCGTTAGCCTACTATAGCCTCAGTGGCGTAGCCAGCGGACATTCCTAGTATTGGATGCGTTTTATTATAACACATTGGTAATGGTGTATCACGTGCGTCTGAGCCTAATGTGGGCCATTATGTTCTTAGTTTGAGAGAGACAGTCCAGGAAATGTTTGAGCAGGCAGGGCACTTAAAATGTGTGAGAGAAAGTGGGGGGGATTTGTGCAGACTGACATAGGCTACTCATAAAACGTAGCCTAAAATAATGTAAAAAAAAATAATAAAAAATATTAATTATAAAAATATTTAAAAAAATGCAAAGGAGCAGGCAAATAGGCTGGGATATGGTGGGGATTGGTCACGTTGACGGGAATGTTTAGTGACATGTGGGAGGGTGGAGGGGGTTAAAAAAAAGTCTCAATCACTCTACGACGTGCATGAAAACCAGCCGCGTAGTTATGAGGGAGGCCGTCCTCACACCGATCTTCCTCGTCGTCATCGTCCTCAATGTCCTCCGGTTCAACCAAAGCTACCCCAGCCTTAGCTGCAATGTTGTGCAACATAGCTGTCACACATATCACAGCACATGACTTGGCCGGCGAAAACTGGAGCCCTCCGCTGGACTTGTGAAGGCATCTAAAGCGCAACTTCCACCTCCCGATCGTGCACTCAGGATTAGGACTGATATACAGTGGGGCAAAAAAGTATTTAGTCAGCCACCAATTGTGCAAGTTCTCCCACTTAAAAAGATGAGAGAGGCCTGTTATTTTTTATAGGTATACCTCAGCTATGAGAGACAAAATGAAAAAAAAAATCCAGAAAATCACATTGTCTGATTTTTTTAAGAATTTATTTGCAAATTATGGTGGAAAATAAGTATTTGGTCAATAACAAAAGGTCATCTCAATACTTTGTTACATGCCCTTTGTTGGCAATGACAGAGGTCAAACGTTTTCTGTAAGTCTTTACAAGATTTTCACACACTGCTGCTGGTATTTTGGCCCATTCCTCCATGCAGATCTCCTCTAGAGCAGTGATGTTTTTGGACCTTCGCTGGGCAACACGGACTTTCAACTCCCTCCAAAGATTTTCTATGGGGTTGAGATCTGGAGACTGGCTAGGCCACTCCAGGACCTTGAAATGCTTCTTACGAAGCCACTCCTTCGTTGCCCGGGCGGTGTGTTTGGGGTCATTGTCATGCTGAAAGACCCAGCCACGTTTCATCTTCAGTGCCCTTGCTGATGGAAAGAGGATTTCACTCAAAATCTCACGATACATGGCCCCATTCATTCTTTCCGTCACACAGATCAGACGTCCTGGTCCCTTGGCAGAAAAACAGCCCCAAAGCATGATGTTTCCACCCCCATGCTTCACTGTAGGTATGGTGTTCTTTGGATGCAACTCAGCATTCTTTCTCCTCCAAACACGACGAGTTGAGTTTTTACCAAAAAGTTCTATTTTGGTTTCATCTGGCCATATGACATTCTCCCAATCCTGTTCTGGATCATCCAAATGCTCTCTAGCCAACTTCAAACGGGCCCGGACATGCACTGGCTTTAGCAGGGGGACACGTCTGGCACTGCAGAATTGCAGAGTCCCTGGCGGCGTAGTGTGTTAGTGATGGTAGCCTTTGTTACTTTGGTCCCAGCTCTCTGGAGGTCATTCACTAGGTCCCCCCGTGTGGTTCTGGGATTTTTGTTCACCGTTCTTGTGATCATTTTGACCCCACGGGGTGAGATCTTGCGTGGAGCCCCAGATCGAGGGAGATTATCAGTGGTCTTGTATGTCTTCCATTTCCTAATAATTGCTCCCACAGTTGATTTCTTCACAACAAGCTGCTTACCTATTGCAGATTCAGACTTCCCAGCCTGGTGCAGGTCTACAATTGTGTTTCTGGTGTCCTTTGACAGCTCTTTGGTCTTGGCCATAGTGGAGTTTGGAGTGTGACTGTTTGAGGTTGTGGACAGGTGTCTTTTATACTGATAAGGCGTTCAAACAGGTGCCATTAATACAGGTAACGAGTGGAGGACAGAGGAGCCTCTTAAATAAGAAGTTACAGGTCTGTGACAGCCAGAAATCTTGCTGGTTTGTAGGTGACCAAATACTTATTTTCCACCATAATTTGCAAATAAATTCTTAAATATATCAGACAATGTGATTTTCTGGATTTTTTTTTTCATTTTGTCTCTCATAGCTGAGGTATACCTATGAAAAAAAAAATAAAAATTACAGGCCTCTCTCATCTTTTTAAGTGGGAGAACTTGCACAATTGGTGGCTGACTAAATACTTTTTTGCCCCACTGTATATGTCGGCCTAGGCTTAATCAATTGTATTTTAATATCTTTAGCATTCATATTATTGCAATCTATTCTTTTCGTAGGCTACTCTGCGGTTGGCCTTGATGGGGAGATATTTTAACCCTTTTTAACCCCATTTTCCTCCGACATTCCTGCGTCTCCCCCTGCGTCATAGCCCGTTTCAGCACCATGTCAGTGGACAGGTACAATCCTACGATCGTCGTGAGTGCAGCAAATGCGCGTTCACGTTAAGAGGAGTTTCGGGAAACGCTCCAAAGAAATTATCGATGGTTCGAAAGATCCATCGGGAGAATGATCTTACGAGCGAAGATCCATCGATATCGGGAAACGGGGCCCTGTTCTGATGAGGGAAAAGGTCTCTACAAGGGACATTAAAAATTGGACTGAAGAGTCTGTGCAGTATTTAAAGGCCTGTTTTGACTGTACTAACTGGGACATGTTCATAGAGGCTTTTGGGCAAGACCTAGATCAGTTAGTCAATGTAAAATGTTCTTATGTAGCATTCTGTAGAGACATGTCCATCCCATGCAAAAGGGTAAACATGTATTCTAATAATAAGCCATGGGTCACTGAATCCGTCAAAGCCTGCATACAGGCTAAGAAACGTGCCTTCAAACATGGGACTGCCTCTGAATTGTACACAGCCACAAAAGATTTGAAAAATGAAATCCTTAGAGCTAAAAACAAAACAATTCTGGACAATAATATGGCTGCGAACAACTTGGGCCCAGCCTGGTCAAGTATGAAATCCATTGCAGGCATCAACAACTCAAAAAACATAAGCTCTGCCACCATAGAGAATTTTGATTCAGATTCTGACCTTGCAAATAAATTAACATCCCGATTTGACACTTATGACTTCAGTACAGAAATACAGGAACTCAGTCATATTTTACTCGATCAGAATCACTTTGCAATTGATGAGGGTAATGTAGAAAAGGCATTATCTTCCATAAATGCAAATAAAAGCTGTGGTCCTTATAATGTTTGAGGTAGACTGCTTAAGTTATGTTCTAAGGAATTGTGCAGAATTTTTCATTATATTTTCAATAAGTCGTTACAAACCCAGCGTGCCCCGAAATGTTGGAAGGATGCGGTAGTTGTTCCAGTACCCAAGACATGGTGCCCCAAAACACTAAATGACTTTAGGCCTATTGCCCTGACATCTCTTGTCATGTAAGACTTTTGAAAAACTAGTGAGAAATAAAATTTTAAAGAAGACCAATGACCAATTCCAGTTTGCCTATAGGCTACACAGAGGCGTTGAGGATGCCACAGTGACTATGATAAACATGTATGTAAACATTTTGAATGCAAGGGAAAACATGCTCAGTTTTTATTTGCAGATTTCTCCTCTGCTTTTAACACAATTCAACCCCACATTTTAACAGAAAGACTATTAGAGCAATTTAATTTGACCAAAAATCTTGTGGGCTGGGTTTTAGATTTTTTAACTAATAGGACAAAAAGAGTGCGAGTCAATGATGTACTTGTAACCGATAGCTGGTGTCTTTTAATAAACACTGCTACTAGTATACAATCAATAATCAATATATGGGCTAGACTACCAGAAGATTCTAGGCTTCGTTAAGGAGAGATATGGTAACTGTCTGCACCAGAAATGACACACGGAAACAAGAGATATATATTTCAAAGGTAAGAGTGTCTTACCTTTATTTTCAAAGCTGTTTTTCTCTCTTACCTTTTGGTTTTATTTATTTAAGTAGAAAAAATGATAAACAGAACAATCATACCTAAAATGATTTAAAATAAAATGTGGAAAAGTGATCACAAACACCTTTCTTATTTATACCCTTATTTTATGTCACCTTTCAGGTTTCATTTACTTTAATTTATCTGTTATCAGGTTTGATTTACCTTAAAGTACTTTTAATGTAATTATTTGTCTATGTATTAGTTATTATTTATGGCTACTGTTCTAATTTAATATGAAGTTATCTATATTTAGGTTTATAATTATATTTATACTTTTTATATTATTTACTATATCTTTATTTACTGAAACCAGGAAGTTTTTTAATACTTTTACAACCTTGCTCTCAAGCAAAGACTCTGGAAAAGAACCCTTTCAAATAAAATATAAACAGGTTTCAAAATACCTGTGAATACCTAAAACATCCCTAAATAACACATTTCAATTACACTAATAAAACACAGTAAAACAATGAGATCAGCCTATTCTAAGGGTTCGATCTGTCTCAGTCCATGTGAATAACACACCTGAAAACTCCGGAAAAATATCTAAATAATTCAAAGTCACTTGTCCCTATAATGCTGCAGAAACGATAAGAATTTGCCTTATTGTTCGTGGTCCAAGAGGATGGCTCTGATGGGGTAGCTCGCCAGTCTGCACACCGCTGCGGGACCCCAGGGAAGGCGAGCAGGATACAGACGTTCCAGGGTTCAATACCTTTTTAAAAATCCACACAAAAAAACCTTGACAAAGCCAAACGATTAGTAGTCTGTCTATCGAATACATTTCAGTTACTTTCCTATAAATAATATCATATTCTAGGTAACTTAACACAGTGTAAAACATAAATGATTGACACTTTTAACTCTATATAAATCTGTTCAAATAAACCACTTAAAAAAAAACATTTAAATTGTATTTTCTTTCTGTAGTTATATACTCAGCAAGCTATAGATCACTGGAAAAATGTATCATTTCAAAGCTAGCACCATTAACTCACAGCTTTACAGCTCATATTGTTTTTCACCATAAGGAAAATACACAGCTAGCAGCATCACTGACACATCAACACACCGCAACATCACACAGTGGAAGAAAATGCTCAACCCACCGCAAAACCTACAGTCTGCCGGCAGACCACAGCCCCAGCAACGGGCCTCACATCCCCTCCCCCAGATCAGTCATGGCACGCCACGTGCAGTGTCACTGCGCATTATGCTAGAACGTTAGTAAACAGCGTTAGCCGCGGCTAGTTAGCAGCTAGTAGCGTCTAGTTAGCTGTTATTTACCATACTAAAAGCACAATTCTCAATCTAATATTTACACCGGGAGACTCACCAAGGGTTTCGAAATCAAGGTGCGGACTTTTCGGGACTTTTAGTGACGGGGGGAATCTCTGTTCATGTACCAACTGTTTAAAAAATAGTTGCTAACGATCTCTCTCTTCTGTGGCTCGTCCCGAAAAGGACGTATCACCGTTACTGCCGTCTACTGGCGGTTAGAAGAGGCGGGTCTAACATCTTATTGGCTACTGAGCCAGAACAGTTGCCAAGCAATCTTTTTAATTGACAGGTGATTAAACAAATCACACCATATTAATCAGTTATCATAAAATAAATGCACACACTTTCCTCTTAAATGTCTCTATCACTTTTTTGTGTCACTATTTAAAACGACAATACACAAGCCATGTATTTCTTTCTGATAAGTGACAACTATTCTACTGGGTTTTGATTAAATTCTGATTAAATTAAAAGGTGTTATGTAACCCTGGGTTACATCCTGTCTGACCAGATCTGTTCCTCCACTGGCTCCCCTCAGGGCTGTGTTCTGTCCCCTCTTCTGTTCATTCTTTACACCAACATGTGCCGCAGCAACAGGGAGGACAGATTAATTTTAAACTATGCAGATGATTCTGTAATTGTCAGCCTGCTACAAGGAAATGAGACAGCCATGGCCCAGTCATCCAGGATTTTGTAGATTGGTGTGAGCGGTCCTTTCTATAGATGAACATTTCCAAAACAAAAAATATGTATGTAGACTTTAGGAAACTCCCCAGGGCTAAAGAACCAAATAGTATAAATGGTCAGATGGAGTGTGTACACAATTACAAAAACCTTGGGACCATCATCGACAGCTAAACTAAGTTTTGAGGCAAACTGTGAGGCTGTGTATAAAAAGGCGAACCAGTGTCTACATTGTCGAAGGACTGTCTGTCCTCCTTCCATATTGACAGAAAGATACTTGTAGCTGCCAGCAGAAACAGTTGCATAATTTGGATTATTAGAATAAATTTAAGTTTTATAAAATAATAGTTTATTAAGAATGACACCACATTTAAATATATATTATATATTTATCTGCATTTATTTTATTTTTAAGTATGTTTACAAGCTTACCTGTTAATGTAATCAATGAATAGCGGAACTATTGTTCTGAGGTGCAAGAGGTGACGTTTATTCTTGTAGCACCAGCATCGGAGCATGCAGCGCATGCCGAACCGCTCGTTGAAATAAGTGCGGTAATATTACATTTGTTATTTCAACGAGAGACACACAGGAGAGTAGCCTCTGTTACCTGTTTCACTCCCTGAAGTTAACGCGGCCAATGAGGTTTGCATAGTTCTTTAACTTGTAATGATCATGTGCTATTCTCTGATAATATTCGTATTTATGTAACACATGTATGATTTATATGCTTTTTTTTAGTTCTCACGGCATGTTTGATGGCAAAGAGGATGATGAGACTCAGCTAATAAATGCCCGTAAACAAGAAAGCCTTGTGTCCGTGACTGGTGACTGGAGGGAACTACAATGCTCACTATGTTTTACAGAATCTTTGCTTGCTTTGAATCTGTAATTTCCTTTAGCCTGGTGACCTGGTTCAGCAACCTAACCATAAAAAATAAAACTCACTGAATCAGTTGAGGTGGGCCGTCATCGAACCTTTGGTAGGGTCGTCTCGTCAATAAACCTTTATCACGTGACGAAAACAAGACGAGAAGCAACGTAAATGCTGGTCATGTGACAATAACTATAATTAAATACACAATGCATATTGTTGACGAATAAAAACGAGACTAAATGTGTTTTACAAAATAAAACTCTGCTAAACTGTCTCTTCATTTTCATTGACCTAAACTAGGCTATAAAAATTGTTACGTTAGTTCGGCTCGTTTAATTCTGGGGATGTATTATGGAGCCAGTTTCCTGCCATAATTCAAACCTGAAAAAAAAAGTTTCAAAGAAAAAAAAAACACAAAATCATGTTTACAGATGTTTGAATTTTTGTTTGAATTTTTTTCAGGTTATAATCTCTTTTGTCAGTGTTGCAAAACCTTTTTTACAAGGTGTTGAGTTTTCAAACCCAGACTTACAAGCCTTTGAAACTTTTTTTTTCAGGTTTGAATTATGATAGGAAACTGGGTCCATAATGTATCAGGTCGCACTGCGCAGACGCTCGCGACCTGATACAGGTATCTTGTCACAGCATTATAATTTATTTATATATTTAGATTAAGAACACGCAGCTGTTGGGGTAGCGACGTAGCGTTAATGAAAACTTGAGAAAGATTTACACTTAGGGCATTTAGCAGACGCTTTTATCCAAAGCGACTTACAATAGTACATTTGTCATAAGAAGTGCATCAATATATCGCTGTCGGTACAGAAAGGATGTTCATAGAACCAAGTGCAAGTACCACAATCGCTAGGTCAATCAATTCCCTGTGTTACAGCCATGATAGCAGCTACTGCAGTTGCTACACAGTTAAGTACTACAATACAATACAATACAATACAATACAATACAATACAATACAATACAATACAATACAATACAATACAATACAGTGTACAATGGTGGCCAGAAGTGGGAAGGTGGCTATGCAGAGTCGAGGTGGACAAAGTTAAGTCTGAAGCAGAGAAAGGGAACGATGGCCGGCAAGCCAGGGATCGTCTTTGGGAGAAAAAGATGAAACGACATTGGGACACACTTTCATTACATAGAAGTGGAAAAGAAAACGGAATGTGTTGGGAAGAAAATGGGGAGAAATGCGGCCACAAAATCACAGGAAATAACACCACAAATCAAGAGACATCTCAAGGTATTCCATCATGAAATCGAGGTAAGGCAAGACATTAACGTAATTGTACTTTCCATTTTCGAAAGACCATGCCAACTCATGAGGCTGTGGTTAATGTTTCACATTTTAACGTAAGCTGTAGGCCGCTTTTGTCAGCTTTTGGCTGTGATATTATATATTATATTGTAATGTTCTCAAATACGAGGCAGTGTCAAACTGTATTCAATTCCGAACGGTAGGAATAGTAACGGTAAATCCAAACAGTAGGTTGGTATATTAATAACGGTGACTCCGCGGTAATTTTTGGTTTCTCACTCCGTGAGACCCAAACATAAAACATAAACAAGTAACCTAGCAACGGGGGTTGCTAGCTTACAGGTTAACGAGCACAGCGATGCAGGCAGGCTGGAAATGAAAGCAGGCGCTGTCACACTAAATTTGTACCGGGGGCGAAATTTGTACCGGGCGTGTCATCATTACGTAATCCATTACAAACCTGCCCTGCAACAGATGATCGCGTCGTCCGTTGCCGGGAAGGTTTCAAGAAACATTCGCGCTCATGTTGCCAAAGACGAAATAACATAATACAGTTAACGGATCGCTAGATAATGTAATGTTTTGTTGGGTTCCATATTAAACACACGATGTATCTTGGAACAGACATCAACATGCAGCGCGCCAATCCAACTGCGCATGCTCCGTGTGACGGTCTAATAACTGATGTTGATATCATTACAGATAACACTTGTTTTTACTTTATATTTGTATTGTATTTAATTGTTTAATCAAATTTAGCAAGTAAACTGAGTGTTTAAAGCAGGTCAAGGACGAAATAGCACAATACAGATAACGGATCGCTAGATAGAAGGTTCGCGAATGTTCACGTCATTCGACGCGATCGTCCGTTGCCAGGCAACGGACGAAGCGATCATCTGTTGCCAGGCAGATTTGGAGTGGATTACGTATGGATGACGCGCCCGGTACAAATTTCGCCCCCGGTACAAATTTAGTGTGACAGCGCCACCGATGTAGAATGACGAGTTGGAGCGCGGCAACGGCAACTATGTTATTGGTCAACAAATATTAATATTTATCTTATATCGACATTCTGCTTGAAAATATCGAGATATGACTTTTGGTCCATATCGCCCAGCCCTAATGCTACTTAATATTTAGAACAGTTCGATTTTCCACTGGCTGCATCTGTATCGTATTGGAAGGGTTTCATTGTATCTATTCCTGTGCTAGATTCCAGAAAGAGCATCAGTGAAGCAAGTCCCACCCAGGAAGATGGACACACGCCGATATCCGTGTGTGAGCCACGGAATAACAGTGTCATTTACTTGCATTGGAGCAAATTCCGTGGCCACATCACGGACAATTGAAGTGATTCCGTCAGATCACCGCGGATTTTGAGTTAAGCCCCCACTGTGGTCAAATGTGGCACACACACAGATTGAAACGGGAGCACACACACACACAGATTGAAACGGGAATCTGTGTGTGTGCCACGGAATATCATTGTCATTTACTTGCATTGGAGCAACTTCCGTGGACACAACAAGGACAATTTAAGTGTTTCAGTGAGACCACCCCGGGTTTTGAGTTAAGCCCCCGTGGTCGACTTGCTCGTTGAAACGGGGATCCGTGTGTGAGCCACGGAACATCAGCGTCATTAACTTGCATTGGAGCGAATTCCGTGGCCACATCACGGAAATCGGCGTGTTTCCGTGATGTGTCCACGGATTTCGAGTTAAGCGTCCGACCGTAGTCATTTCACAGATTCCTGTGAGACCAGGTTGCAGAAGATCAGGATGCTGAGAGACCTCCTTCTGCCATTTGCGGAGCACACTAAGTCACTTGAAAGTGACACTCAATCACTTACCCTTGTTGTGCCAGTACTCCTGGATCTCAAAAACCACCTGTCGGAATTCTCACTTGCACATGGGAGAAGCTACAAAGATGCAGCTACTCTGGCTCAGAAGATGCTGTCCAGCATGGATAGGCGCTTTAGGGCCCTTACATAGTCGACGCAACCCTACGCTTACGCCCCGTGCCCACTACATGCGTCCGTTGACTGATGTGGGAAGGCGTGGCTGACTGATGGGGGAGTAGTCTTTGCATCGCGTCACAGTGCTTAAATTTGCAGACGCGATCTGATTGGATGACGGATCCGTCGCTGCCGAAAAAGTTGAACATATTTCAACTTCTTGACTGAGCCGAAGGCTCCAACGGAACGTACGGATCCACAATGCATTGCGCGTCCGTCCCCATTAAAGTCAATGGGGATCACGCAACGGACGCATGTAGTGGGCACGGGGCGTAAGCGTTGAAGCGTAGCAAAACGCGTCCTCCAAATTTTTGATACGCGACGCGCCGAACCATGCAATACCAAGCGTTGTCGGTGGGGGCGATACTGCAAATATTGTACATTATTACTACTATAGGTTATATTTACAGAAGAACATATGAGAGGATGCGGGAACGTGATAAGAACGTCTCTTTTACTAATTATCTGAGCCAATTTATGCGAACCCTTCCACAGGGTCAAAGGGCTATTTTGATGCGCGACATCAGACAGCTGATGCGGGATTGTGAGCCATTTTAATGATCTTCTTGTCACCCGATATTCGTTCTATTGCTGGCCTTATTTGGTTTAGAATTAGCCTATTTGAATTAATTACGTAATGTTTTGTGTTCACGTTCTATGTGAAACATAAATGTTCATGTTCTGTGTGAAACATAAGTTCAGTAGCCTCTTTGAGTGAATGAAATTTGAAAGCGTGAGTGTGTAGTGAATGAAAAATGTGTGCGTGTATGGTGGGACTATTTTCTGTATTTGATAAATAAACCCCTTTTCTCTAATAATTTTGCCTACCATGTAATTTCTGTGGACATTATGCGCTATAGCTTAAAGCCTTTGGCTATAGGCCTACACTTAAATAATTCATTCATCTGTCAAGGCAATAGCTCGTTGTATAAACATTTTATATGGATATGAATTAATGAGTTTGACGTAAACCAAATTAGGTAACTTGTGTAACATAACTAATGAATCAAAAGTCATGCTACCAGTAAGTGACCAATGTATATACATTGATTGGTCAGTGCGCATACCCAATCGTAGCACATTGTACTGGTGGGGAAACACGCCAGCATCTGACAAAAAATAATCTGCCAGCTGCTCCCTGACAAGGGCCGGTTTTGGTGAGTCGGGAAGATATCGGATGACTCGCGAAAGGAGATCATCAAACTTTGGCGCCGACATCCGAAAATACTGGAAATGCCTCTCCTCGTCCATGCTTCGCATTGGAAGCACCAGAGAAACAAATTCCCCATCCTGATATCGTGTGGTATTTAAAGGGCGCACATACCACCGCATATCTCTGCGCTTCATCACTCATCTTCCGTAGCCACTTTGATCGGAACGTCACCTGGAACGTCCCCCCGCGAAAACACCGGTGACTCTGCTGCCACCCATGGCGTGAGTGGTGTATTGCATGTCATGCATTGCCCGCGACGTTCGCGTATGCTGTGTAGACTATGAAAGGAAGCGCGACGCTCGCGTCACTCACGTCGTTTACGCGCGTCGCTCGCGTCGATACAAAGTAAGGCCCTGTCCACACTAACCCGGGTAAATCTACAAACCCATAAATATTTATCCGTTTAGCCCTTCCGTCCACATTAAAACTGCGAATACCGACACTGAAAACAATGCTTTTCAGAAACGATCACTGAGGTGGATGAATGGGAAAACGTTGGGTTCGCGTTGTAGTGTGATCAGGGTAGACGGAGGCTTTCAGAAACGATGACGTTCGCTTGCCTTTGTACATTTGGCTTGAGCCCTATTTTTCCTTTTGTATGCAAGTAAGTTCAGAGTCCAACACACAGTGTTAACAGCCATAGAGCTATGAGTACTGGACAGTTTTTTTTTTATTTGTTTGTGACTACCAGTCTTAAACACATCCAGGGGGTTACAGTTTATGTAGTTGCTGTTTTTTGTTCAGTAGTTGGCATAATTCAGTACTGTCTGTTTTTTCTTTTCTGTCAACAAATTCCACTGTATGCAGCCAGTGCTTCCCATCCCATTACATCTCCCTAAGTACCAAACCTTTTGTAGTGTTGTTATCTGTTAATAATTGTTATGATGACAAATCTGACATCACTTTACAAGCAATACAAGTCAGACACACACATTTTATTTGCACTTTTTTCAAGCACCTTGTTTCTCTTTATGTTAACCTTGAATGTATAATTTTTTTTTCTGGCATCATCATGTGATGCTATTTCATTTATTTTATTTAAATATATGCGTGTGTAATTTTAACATGTTTGGTTGGGAAAATAAATACGCTGTAAATTCAAATCAGAGCGTCTTCCGTGTCTGGAATGGATGTATTCTTGAGTCTATAAGATAACAATAACATAATAATAATAAAGATTACCTTGTTTGAATTGTGAAATGGGTTTGGCTAAATTAAGATGTTGGTTTTGTCTGTACTACTAGGTACTTATACTATGTTGACTGAGTTAAATAGAATTGCATTATTAAAAATTGACTAAAATATAATTTTATTTGACTAAAACTAGACTAAAATAGTGATGGATAATTCTGACTAAAATAAGACTAAAATGCTCAGACTTTTAGTTAACTGAAACTTGACTAGACTGAAAAGAGTATGAATGTGACTAAAACTAATAAAACCTAAAATGACAGCTTGTCCGCCGAAAACAACTATAGATCCACCCACTAAATGGTGAATTCCAGTCCCTTCCATCAGGCCTTAGGTTTAAAATGCCTACAGGTAAAACCAAAAGGTACAGAGGTAGTTTTGTTCCTTCAGCTATTAAGACCCTGAACAACCTAACTAGTAAAGAATTATCTAGTCAAGTAAAGACTAGTAGAGATTTGCGGCAGGCGGTCATACCCGCGGACACCATGGATAATCCACGGGTTGGGTGGATTGCGTGAAAAAAAGTAATACTTGGAGGAATTGCGGGCGGGCCGCAAATAAATAAATAAATAATAAGTAGGTTAACATATTGACTAGACAAACGGCAAACTGACAAATCATATTTTTCTATAATCTCCCTGCTTCTGAAATCTCCGCCCAGCGCTCGTCCGCTGGTTTTCATTAACATTCCACTCTGCGATCATCCCTGCTGCGTATGCCCTCACACATTGTTGAAATCGTATGCTGGATGCTTTATTCTTTCTATGTGGCTTTTAGTTAATGATCGGGCATAATAAGACCACGTTGGCTATGTTCGCTGACAACAGGGGATATTTCATTGTGGTTGGACAATTCAGCGAGCAGACAGGCTTTTGACTGGACACGGAAGACGCAACTCAAAATCAGGATGACATTCCAGCTCATCTGCACATCTCTACTAACTAGACTTCACTGCACTACGCAGAGGACCGCCATCATAATGCCTGGCATAGGAACTCGGGATCCATTGTTATTAACACTTTGTTTCTGCATTGATGCTGCGTGCATCGTGAACGATACAAAGTAAGGCCCTGTCCACACTAACCCGGGTAAATCTACAAACCCATAAATATTTATCCGTTTAGCCCTTCCGTCCACATTAAAACTGCGAATACCGACACTGAAAACAATGCTTTTCAGAAACGATCACTGAGGTGGATGAATGGGAAAACGTTGGGTTCGCGTTGTAGTGTGATCAGGGTAGACGGAGGCTTTCAGAAACGATGACGTTCGCTTGCCTTTGTACATTTGGCTTGAGCCCTATTTTTGCTTGTAAGTGAAAATGATTAGCCAGCTGATCAACTGCAACTATCACAGCAGATCGATCGCCTGTAATATAAACAGAGAGGCGTGGCAGGAGTCACGTAACCATGACAACAACTGTTTAACAAAATCATTTTAGTGTGGAACGTCGATGCAAAATATTCCGAAAACGATATGAAAACGATAGTGTGGACGGAGATCGTTTTCATTGCGAATGTGCGTTTTTATATTTACCCGGGTTAGTGTGGACAGGGCCTAAAGATTCTAGAGCAACGCACCCTTGAATCTTGTAGTGTGGCCAGTCTTCGGACGAGACAAGGCCCGATTTCCTGGCTCTGCGAGCGCATTGTGTGACATGTTAAATCGTGGAGGAATATCTGAGAATCGTGTACTCTGAACCAGCCATTAGACAAGATTTTGGTATTGTTTCTGTTTGTAGCCAGATTCTAGTCTGAGTAGTATTGACCAATCACGTTTGAGCGGGCTTTGGTTGCATGCAGATAAATAGTCCAGGTGGGGAGCAATAATCTCACAACCCATCAGCAATTCTGACCACGATTTAGCTTTTAGCGTTGATGTCTGTTTATAGAGATTAGCTGATATGACCGGCGTGTGGAAGAGGAAATCTTACGGCTACAGCAGAATATTATTGCAACCGTCAAAAATAAATGTTGAGCTTGGCCGGCCTTGCGCTTGTTCGTTCAGTGTCCTCAGCCTGGGATGTCTTGGGAGCGGGGGAGACAACTCTGTACAATATTGTGACTTTATAATGCGGCAGGCATTTGAAAGTGTCAACGTGACATGTTGTTGCTTTAAAGAAATTGATTTTGGAATCGGTCCAGTATTGAGCAAATATGTGTGAACCAGGTAAACGGGCTGCAATGTTAATCTGTGGAGCAATAGCAGCAGACAGTTTGCATGCGCTTACTTTCGGTTGGACAAACCAAAGATAAAGCTATGGAATTCAGTGGACGTCAATGGATTGCCAACTGGCCGATTTGAGAATACACCTACACCGCGAGAGTGTAGGGGCTGAGCTGAACAAAAATCATCGTTGATTTACAACTCCCAACAGACAATGTCAACAATTAACCTGGGGTTTAGCAAAACGACAAATCCTTTAAAGAAACGAGTATCTCCAAATGTCTCAAACACACACAAAAAAAATTTCATACGAATTAGAGCTTCTTTTTGGATTTTAAGATCTCATTATTTCTGACAGAAGGGCAATTTCTTTTTCATGACAGCTTTTTCCCAGAGGACTGAGTTAATTTTGTCCTGTGTTCAGAAAAACTAGAGCAGGTTTCTTTTTTTTATTGTTTTTTATACAGGAATTGTGAGATAATAATCTCATTATGGAAAAGAAAACGTGCAACTCACATGATTCTCAAGTGAATGCAGGATCCTTCAGTATAATCAGCTATTGATCTAATTCTAATTTGACAATGATTCTCTTCAATGATCAAATTGGTGGTTTTTAGTCTACATTAGGAGCATCAGTTTTCTCAGACTTCAGTAACCCTTGGCAAAGGCAATGTGCTCTTTAGCACATTTGGCAGCAGAATTGTTAGCTGAGATCTCCAGATGGCGACTGCAACTCGCAAGAAAACTTCATGATGGGCTTTAGAAGGTAGAGTTTAAATATAGACAAATCGACTGAATATAATAAACTGTGTGCATGGGTGTGTTTCTGTGCATGTGAATAATGCACAATTGTGTGCTTGTGTCTGTGTGTCCATGTGTGTGTGCGTGACAGTGGATTTGTGTGTGTCGATTTCTGTATGTTAATAAGTGCTGCATCATGCTTGTGTATGTTTGTGTTTGTCTGTGAGTGCATACGTGCGTGATGCATGACTGCTTGTCTGTGAGAGAGAGAGAGAAGGTGTGACAGTGTATCGCTGGCCTCAGCATCTGCCAACCACTTCTAAGTCACAGGAGAGGCATGGCACATTATGTCAGGGACTATCAAGTTAACATTTTCTCACATCAGCATCCCTCCCTCACTACCCCTGCCTCTCGGTCTTGCTATCTCATTCTCTCCATCTCTCTCTCTCTCTCTCTCTCTCTCTCTCTCTCTCTCTCTCTCTCTCTCTCTCTCTCTCTCTCTCTCGCTCTCTCTCTATCTTTCTCTTCCCATCTCTCTCTCTCGTTCTCTCTCTGTTCTCTGTTTCTGTCCTCCCTCGTTCTCTCTTTGTTTCTGTCCTCCCTCCTTATCCATACCTCACTTTGGCTCTTCATCTCTCTCCCTCCCCCAATCTCACTCTAGGTCTCTCTCTCTACCCCTCTCTATCTTTATAGGTCTCTCACTCTCCCTCCATATATCCCTCTAGGTCTCTCTCTCTCTCGTGCTCGATCTTCCTCTAGGTATCTCTCTCCCTCCTTCACTCCTTCTAGGTCTCTCTGTCTCTTTTTCTCTCTCCAAAAGGAAGGGGGGGGGGGATGGAGTGCCTCCCATGGCTGTCCTCCCACTCATGCAGGTAGCCAGGGGAGGCACTGAGAGAATGGAGTTCTTTGAGAGGAGAGGGAGGGGGAAAGGTTGAGGTGAGGGGGAGGGAGGAGGTGGAGGTGGGGGTTACATTGCAACCAGTACCGACTCCCTCTGCCTGGCTTGTCTCTGTAATGAAATGGCCTCTGTGGTGGAGGCCGTGTCTAAACAAAGGCTTCTATTCAGGCTGGAGAGGAGTCTCTGTCAGCTAGGCTGGGCCGAACACGATACCCCTGTTTCAGGACTGCAGCCATGCTCTCTCTCTCTCTCTCTCTCTCTGTCTCTCTATCTCTCTCTCTCTCTCTCTGTCTCTCTATCAATCTCTCTCTCTCTCTCTCTCTCTCTCTATCAATCTCTCTCTCTCTCTCTCTCTCTCTCTCTCTCTCTCTCTCTCTCTCTCTCTCTCTCTCTCTCTCTCTCTCTCTCTCTCTCTCTCTCTCTCTCTCACTCTTTCTCTCTCTATCGCCTTCTCTGTCGCTCCTGCTCTGCCCTCCCTCTACCCTCAGATCTCTCCTTTTCTCTCTATCTCTCTGTCCTTATATCTCTCTCCCTCCTCAGATCTATCTATCTCCTCAACTCTATCTGTATTTCTCTGTCGCCCTCTCCTCAGATCTAACCAACTCTACCCTTTATCTCTCTCATTCTATTGCAATCTCTCTGAAAACCGTATACTGGTCTCTCTCACTCTGTCACCCTGCTCCCTCTCTCGCTCTCCTCCCCTTTCCCCCTCTCTCATGTCATAAACTTCTCTGACTCTTCCCTCCATCCTTTCCCCTTAATGTCAACCTCATATAGTTATAAAGCTATGTTTAGTTGTTTAGAAAAAAAATCTTGGTTTACAATTTTGAAAGTTAGATGTTTATCTGATACAGTAAGCTGCTGTCCATGTGTTTTGTGCTGGATGCCTAAGGCGTCATTACCAATCATACATGTTCAACACAGGAAAGTTAATACGGAGGAAGTTTGGTGGTCATTTGCATGGGGGGGTTGGGGAGGTCAATCAGATGTGTTTCCTGAAGGCCTGGACGAACACACATGTGGATGTGGTTTGACCAACGCTCTGTTCTGTTAAACATATCTCTCCCCACTTCCTCTTAAACTTTCCTTCCACGGTGATTCAACTGCGTTTCTTTCCTCTGCGGCCCTACGGTGCCAGCATCACATTTTGTACAGAATGTAAACCCTGGCTCGGCGGGGAGATGGATGCAGCATCTGTGCGAGACAACTGCCACCGTGTGCTGAAACTGACACTGTCATCGGCTGCCAATCACGAGCCAGGGGTGGAGGAATCGATCCAACAGCAGACTCCCTGGAGAGGGTCAAGTCCCGCCCCCCTTCCCTGAGTGAGAACCCTCTGCTAGTGATGCCCATAATCAGCAGTGGATAGGGTTTTAAGTTGCAAAACCCTTTTCCTTTTATATTGGGGGAGAATTATCTAAAAATCCAATCAGAAGTCGTAGCGGGGTACAAACTGCTGACCCTCCACCACAGCTCTGCCGGTTAGGACTTCACAACTTGGTTATTTGTAATTTGTGTGTGTGTCATCAAAGAGTAGACTAGATTCTGCCTCTTACGGTCCATGTAACAAAGAACCTTGAGGTCAGGAAAATGTAAAATCTAAGAGAGAAACATAATTGGAAGGGTAAAGTGAACTAATGTTAGCCCTTTGATATATTTTCCTGGCTGGCATTTGCTAAAAGCGTTCCTTATGGCTCAAAAACAGAACTCAAAAAAAGTAATCACTTAAACCTTAACCCTATCGTTACACACATAATACACTATTTCTGGATACCTAAAAGTATTTAATTTCAAGCGAATCAAAAGGCCTGCCAGGTTAATACGATCACATTATCTCTGATTTTAAGGGGAAAGGGCCTTGGGAGCAGGGCCAAAACTGACTGTTTAAATTCATTGCTTGAGGTCTAAGATCTTAAAACGGAAACCTTGAGGCAGCAGACAACACTTATCGAGGAGGACGTGTGGAGTTTGAGTTTCTCTGGTGAACACGAGTTCAGGATCTCCCCCCCACTCCCCTCTCCCCTGCTCTATCCGATGAGGAAAACAGAAGCGGTAGCAAATCTCAGCTAAATTGAATCAGCTGGGTGCCCTGATAGTCACAATCATTCCGGTACGTTCTACGTTGAATGCGGTGAAACATCATCCCGGCTCTACACGCGAAGGCAGGATGTCAGGATGCCGTCTTTCTCAACAGGAAGGTAGTAGCCGGCCCACACGTTGAAGCTAATTATAAAGGTTAGGCCTAAGGGGGGAGGGGTGCAGAGTTGAGGTGGAGAGGTTTTTGGCCCTGTGGGCCGTTGATTTACAAGGGCAACTTATAATTAAAAGGAGAGATAAAGTAAAATATAGATACAAATCATCGCGATGCTCTCGGGTTACCATGCGTGGCAGTAAATCATGGCTCGATATCATCGTGAGGCCCCTGACGCTTGTTACTATCGCTAACGCTAGCGGTTGTAGCATATAAGTTACGATGGCACATTAAAGAAAACACAAAAACACAGACGGTTGGAATGAACCAACGCTTTACGGCCTTGACCCTTTGCAAAGCAAGCGAAGGGGAAGGTCGTGTAACTGAAGTTCAAAATGCGCCGCATTCTGCCCGCGCCCCACGCCACTGCTCGGATCAGATACTGCCTTTAAGCAGATATGACCAGCAGGTTGAACCCGGGGTGGATCCCCAAGAGCACCTCCCTAATCTCCCTCTGAGCAGAGGGGCGGCCATTGTGCGCCGCGGCTGCAGTTGGTGTAACGCAAGACCCCCCGACTGTCGTGAACGTACTAGGGTTGCTAATCAGGGTCAAACACGCGGAGGAAAGATACAGCAATTTAGAAAAGGGCAATCCGATCCTAAATTCACCCGGGTCAACCGCGCACCTGTTGCTCTGCTATTAGCACATGTACAATAAGTTACCCCGAGGGTGGTGTAAACTAGCATTAGGACTCACAGCCCTACCGCACAGTGTGTACGTGTAGAACTGTGTTTATTCGTTTGCGATCATCTGTATATGTGTGCATACATACGTGTTTAGACTTGTGTGTGTATGCCGGGCTGTGTTTGCGGGTGTGTCAGTATGTGCGTGTGTTTGTGTGTGCCGGTATGTGTAGCTTGGGTGTTGGGTATTATGTAACCAATGTAGCTTGGGTGTTTACATGAGATGTATATATACGTGTGTGTGTGTGTGATTGTGTGTGTGTGTGTGTGCTTGTGGGATGGTGTGTGTGCGTGTATAGATTTTTATGTGGGGTGATATGTGCTGATAGGCATGGGTAGAGCATAGCCTGCTAACGTAGCATGTGTGTTATTTGAGATGTATATGTATATTTGTGGCGGTGTGTGTTGAAAGGAGTGGGAGGAGTAAGCATGCTTGTGTAGCATGTGTGTGTACATGTGTACATGTATATATTTGTGGGTTGTTTGGGGGTTGATTGGTTACTTTGGGAACCGTCTATGAGAGGAGGACAATAACATTTGTGCATGTGTGTCTGTGTTTACACATGTGTGATGGCATTAGCGAGGGAGGAGGAGGATAGCATGTTAGCATAGCGGGCCAACCCGCACCCCTCCCGCATAGAGGGAGAGAGAGAGGGGGAGAGTGAGGGATTGGGAGAGAGAGAGGGAGAGAGAGAGAGAGCAAGAGAGGGAGTAACGAGGGAGAGGAAGAGAGAGGGAGAGAGATGTGAGCATAGCGAGCGCCTGCAGTGAATCCTGGGAGGTCGTGCTCTACGCGTCTTATTGCTGGATTAATTAGGGTGCGGATCGGCTCGTGTGCCGTCTTGCTTGTAATATCTTAGCAGAGACGAGGAATTCCTCCTTGGATAACTCAGGCCTTACGTACTGTGATACGCTCGGTCAGTATGCAAGTTTTTCCTCCGGAGCGGTAACGGTGTTCCGTATTTTGAATAATAAGCACCGTGGTAGAGGCGCACACACAAAAAACGACATAACACCTGATATGACGAACGAGGTATGCACCTCATTTGTCATATCTCGGATGTCATTTTTAAATGCCTGTGGATGTGTGTGTTTGTGTTGTGGAGTTGAAGCGCTACGCAAAGTTGGAAGAGTTATCATCAACATGACAACCACCGGCATGCAAGACAAATAGACGGCAAGGCCTGTGGCAGGATGAATTTAAATGACAGAGGAGGATCAGGAAAACAAGTTGATTGTAAATCGTGAGAATAGATGATGGACTGCATTAACATAGTGCTTTTCTAGCCAGTGGCCACTCAAAATGCTTTACAATATTTCCTAACGTTCACCCATTTATGCACATATTCACACACCGACGGCGGAATCAACCAACAAGGCGACAGCCAGCTCATCAAGAACAGTTAAGGTGAGATGTCTTACTCAGGAGGAGCCGGGGAGCACAATAGCAACCTTACAGTTCCCAGCCTACCTCTTGAGCAGCATGCCGCCCCAATGTGGTTTATATTGAATTTACAATCAATGGATGTGTGGTATTCATTGGGGCAGGATATCTAGTGGTGGGCAGGATAGTCTATGGGTTGGGGTGGTCAGTCGGAAGGTTCTGGGTTCGAACCCCAATGTCCACGAGGCAGTACTTGTTGGCATCCTCAAGCATGAAGCCCTACCTGCCTTTTATTCGCCTGCCTCTTCCACGTACCTAGACTCACCCACTGGAAGGCTTTGATCTTCCGCAATCACTTTTGATAAAAGGCTCTGCTGCTTTCAAAAGGGGTTTATCGAAAAGGGTTTACGCACATAAGCAAACCATTGCATTGTCGGAAGAGCAATTGCCTTTGGTATTCTCATTTATGGGGAAATCCAGGTGTAATCTGAGCCAATTGTAGCCTGGTTTTAGACAACTGTATTCAGGGTCAAATCATGGTCAACGCATAGCAATAAACAACAACAACGATCAGAAAATTAGGACCAGCCCTGTCTGTGTTGGGTCACGTCTTTCGCCTTCTCTGTTGACACTTGGGAGTAATCCCACTTGATGGCTGTGTGTAATTGCACAGCTCTTCATTGAGTTTCACTTTACTGTATGATTCCAGCCGCAAAAGTACTCCAAACCGAAGTGATTCAGATAGCTTTGTTGTTTAAAGAAGAAACTAGCTTGAATGTTGATTGCATGCTTTGATGGTTCTCAGCATCACATGTCATTAGATTTATATCAGTACTGTATTTTTCCGTTAATTGTATATATTCCCATATGTGTCTTTATCATTTCAATGGTAGATCATTACGACTAATCTGTGTACAGACTTATTTTCCCCACCACAGACCCTCATACGCATCAGTATTGTATGAGGTGAGTAAACAGGTGACCCCTTGTGTGTGCAGGTGTGTGTGGCGTGCATGCTTAGTGTGTGTTTGTGTGTATGCATGTGTACATGCGTGTGTGCATGTGTGAATGCATGCTTAGTGCTTGTGCGTGCGTGTGCGTGTGTGTGTGTGTTAGCCATCCGAGCGTCCCCAGACGGGCAGGTCTGTGCTGGGTCAGAGCGGTGGCTCTCGAGGGGCCGCTAGCCAGGTGCACGGAGGCTAAGTTACATTGCAGCTGCCCAGCTGAGAAAACACGGAGAGGACAAGTGGACAGAGAGACAGACTGGAGTCCCCCAGAACGTCAGACAAGTGTATGCAAGCACACACACACACACACACACACACACACACACACACACACACACACACACACACACACACACACACACACACACACACACACACACACACACACACACACACCGAGCACTCACACACACATTTATACCAATCACATGCATAAATACACACACAGAAGCCAACCACAAGCACATGCATGCACCTACAAAAACTATACACGTATACACACCCACACACATGCACCAGCCAGACACATTGATGCACACACAAACCGAGCACACACACACACATGTGCGAATATGTACAAAGACACACACATGCACACAGTCAGTCAACGTTTAGAGGCGTGACTATGTATGTATGGCTTGATTGATACATGGCTATCCATCAATACAATACAACACACTTCAGCATTCTCAAACCACAACACACTAGAAAATTAGGCACCACAAAAAAGAAATGAAAACATAAAATAAACACACTTTTTTTTGCACTCTTTGGCTCCACGTTACTGTGTAAAGTATTAATCAGAATTCAAAAGACCATTGTTGTGATAACTTCAACCATAAATGCATTGGGAAATAAAATACAAAAATACAATTGCCGTTTACAGTATGTAGAACCATGTGAGAACACACAGGCATGTGTGTTTGTGTGCCCGCATCAGTTCATGTGTGGATTGTCAAGTGGTCGGGCTGACCTCGGTGTTAACACTATTGTTAGCAGCAGCGGCAGCGTCAGGGTCTTTTGAGGAACGAGGAATGGAAAATACTCGTTGGTATGTCAAGTGCAACCCAAGGGGTCAGGTGTCCCACCCCCTTGAACCCTTTATGCGCCAGGCTTAAAACCACAGGTTAGCTCAATAGACTCAGGTCGGTGGTTTTAACGGTTGGAGAAAAAAGGCCTTGAATGCACGTCGGTGCAGCGATCGCTCGGCACATTCTTTCTCCGTCTCTCTCCTCCTTTTTTTCTCTCTTTCTTTTTGTCTCTAGTCTGTCTCTGCCTTTTCTGTCTCTTTCTCTCTTTTTCTTTCTCTTTCTCGCTTGCTCTACCTCTCTCGCTCTCACAGAAGCACACACCCAATAACACACACTGACATGCACACAGACACACAGACACACGAGAAGAGCTTATGGGAGATTTGTGAACTTGTAAAAACTCATTGCGAGGAGATGGGCTGCGAGTGGCTGCTCAAGAAACTTCCAAACAAGTTGTCAAACACCACCTGCACGCCACCTTCCATGCATCTTCAGCACACACACACACACACACACACACACACACACACACACACACACACACACACACACACACACACACACACACACACACACACACACACACACACACACACACACAGCCGCATGTCACAGGCATAAGTGAGCCATCCTGGAGAATGTCAACCTAGCAGCTTGTAGGTTGGGTAGGCTACAAGGTTCCATTCCCCCCCACCCCCCCTGTCCTGAATCTGTCTGGATTCACTGAGTGGCTTCGAATGAAAGCATCTGCATGGGGTTCTGAAAGGAGTTCATGCTAATTGTTGGCTGAAGTGAATGACCAGTAAAGCTCTCGCTTAGAGCCTGCAAGTCTGAGCTTGAATGTGATGGTTAGTATGAGCGATATACATGTGTATATATATATATATACAGTATATATATATATATATATATATATATATATATATGTGTATATATGTGTGTATATATATATATATATATATAATAAAAGATAAGGCACCGTTTTACAGGAATTATTATAGAGTTAAATAAGGTTTTTATGGCATTTTGTTTTTCGATCTCTATTTATCAAGCTCTGACGTGTCCCCTGCAACTCAACGGCCAACAAATCAAACATGACAGCCAAGCTTTTCTCAATGACACGTTGCCTGAATTACAAAGCAAGCCACAAGACGAAACGCACATGTGGCTTCTACACAGCAGAACATGCACAATCAGAGCGTGTCCCTGTAGAGTCACTAAATAATCTACAGTACGCGCTCCGCCAGGGGAATGGCAGCTGATTGGAGAAAACTGCCCCATTATTTGTTACTTTTCAAATACTTCAACCCTCCTCCCCCCGCTCCTCGCCATCACATCCTCCCAACCACTCTTGTTTGGTCTGTAAATCACCCCGTCGGTGCCACAGGTGGGACGGCCTGCGTCATCGTAGCGCCTCCTCCACCTCCTCCCACTGCTCCGCCCGGTGCAGGGCCAAGAAACGCTCATCTTTATCAGGGAGTGTTTGCTCCTGCCTGGAGGCATTAGCGGTGACTTGGCGATTGACAGCTCTAACAGCCTGGACCGAGCCAGGCCCCGGGCCACGCTGTAACTGGAGAGCTGCAGGGAGCCACACTACACCCATCACATAACACCTCTCTGGGTGTGTATATGTGTGTATTTGTGTGTGTGTCTCCTTTTCTCTCTCTTTCTGCGTCTTCAGCTCTGTCTCTCTCCCTCCCTCTCTCTATTGGTCTCTCTAACGCTCATTAACTCTCCCCTTTTGTCCCTCCCCCTCTCTCTCTCTCTCCTTTTGTCTCTCCCCAACTGCTCCGTCTTCCTCTTTCTCTCCGGCCATCTCTCGTTGTCTCTAACTCGCTGTCTCTCTCCTCCTCTCCCTATTTTTCTCTTCCCTCGCTATTCTTCCTCTGACTACCTCTTTCTCTGTGTATCTGTTATCTCCCCTCCTCTCTCTCCCCCTATCCTTCCCTCTGTCTCTTCCTCTCTCTTGTCTTGTCTACTGACATGCCCACATATCTGACAAAACCCGCACGCACAAGTACAGCAATAATCTTTTTTTGGCTGGCACACTTCACCCTCGACGTTCCAGGATATTCCATCGCAATAAAACAGGATTGTCCCCCTTTGCAAAAAAACTGATGCAAGGGGAATTTTGTTTTTTTGGTTTCTGTCCGTCGTGTATTTGTTTAAACTGTGTGTAAAGTGTGTTCTAAACATTATTTGAAAAGCCACCGTCTCTGCCAGTGTGTGGTGCTGTGGGGCCTTTTCCCCCTACAGAGCAGCGAAGGTAATTATCGAGTAACACATATTAAAAACAGGTTCTGGCTTTTTGTTTGGAAGATGCCAAACAATCCGCCTGGGATTACAAAGACCGCTGAACCGGTGGGTTTTTTCTCTTTTCCAGAAGTTAACAGTAAACTGTTTAGAGGGATTCCAATGCCAACCCAAAAATATATCCTAATGATGTGCTTAGTGCTGTGTAAACACCCAGCACTTCAAGCAAATAAGCAAACAAAAGGAAGAAATGTCGAACAAATCTTGAAGCGAGTCGCCCAAACCGCCTGAAGTTGTTTGAAACATAGGTATCGCAAATCATAAATCCCAGACTGCCTTTTAAAAATGCCTTTGAATACATCAATCCTAAAATGGAGTGTGCAGTTGTTATTTCAAGCCCTCCCTTCTGCGCACACATATATAAAAATAACAACTTTGACGACCTCTCCGGTGTAAACTTAAGGAGACCAGTGTTGTCTCTTAACTCAGACTCGTAGCGTGCGTCTCTGTGTCCCCATGGAGGAGTTAACGCTGGGGGCCGGCTGCGATCCGACATTGTTATGCTTCCCTTGTGGTGAACCACCGGGGAAGAGAGCTACTGTTGTGCATGCATTATGTTATAGAACCAAGGCCAGGGGGGGGGGGGGGGGGGGGGTTAACAACTGAAGGTAGGTAGGCACAGAGACATATTGTTCCTCCTCACACTCAAGTTGGGAGGGGGGGGGGGGGCTGTGATGGAGCACACAATATTAGGGTGTGTTCACGATGACTCGTACCACCCGCACGAGTTGCATTGGGGAAATCTCCCAGCTTTCTTGCGGCATTTCACAGAGTAATGCCCCCTTTTGGTCGGATTCAGAGTATTCCGAGTTCAGTGAGACTGACCATATGACTCTACAACAAAAATGGCTGCTGCCGTGATGAGATTTATTTTCTTTGTATTTGTACCATGTTGGTCATTTTAATGTCGACTTTAAATGCTCATACAAACTTTATTATACTTTATTCAGGTCACCAATTTATGCATTGCACAGTCTTGCTGTGCGTGCAATACAATGTAAAGTTGGGTTATTTGTTTTCGAGCTGACTTGCTAAAGAGGCTAATGTAGGTAACAATAACAATGACTAGCCAGTGACATGACACAATGACAAAGACAAACGGGAACGATATAAGTGCTTCCTGGTTTTGTACCTCATCGCAACATGAGGAGTAAGAAGGTGACAGAGTGCAAACCAGTGCCGGCAGCAAGCTGGGGCATTTGTTGGCCGTGCCCCCCCTAGCGGCCATTGGTGCCCCCCCTAGAACAGTCAGGCACAAAAAAAAAATCCCTTTTAGTTATAATTATTACTATTATAATAAATGTGCAAACTGTAACATCAATGAAATAAAAGAAATACAAGGGGAAATCGCATAATTTTGGTTGTACATGCCAGGTTCAGTCAATAATCTGAGTGGTTGCAGAGTAAACATGTGCGCGCAAAATCCAAATAGCCGCTAGTTTGAATGGAAAATAGTGTTGCTGCATTTTATCTCATCGCGATTTTATCAGTTTACATTTTAGGCATGTTCTACTAAAATGGCTCAGACCTCCTCCTCGTCATCTAACAGCAGACACTGACACTCCGGTCACCAACACTACAGCGACTGCGACGGTATCAGAGAGCCGAGATGGGCCTTCTGCTAATGCTTGCTCCGGACGACCGCCTACGGACCCCGTCAGCGCAGCACTAGAGCAACCAGAGCAACGATCAACAAGCCCCCAAGTCAGCGGACAGTGGTGGTCGATGATCTCGGGATTGACAGGCCTGTCCAAACTGTGTTAAAACGGTATCCTGTAACGCTTTACAGTGGTAAGGGGAGATCATTTGTCGATAAATGGTTTCGCAACAGAGAGTGGTTGGAGTACAGTGTCAAGGCAGACGCAGCATTTTGTTTTTGCTGTCGGATGTTCAGGAACGTAAGAAAATCTGGAACATTGGATGCCTTCGCGAGTGTGGGCGATAGTAACTGGAAACACGCTATGGCTAAAAACCGTGGATTTCATCAACATGAAACTTCAAAAGACCACATCGCTTGCTATGCAATGTGGAAGGAGAGGGAGATGCGTCGCGATACAGAGAATGAAGTGTCAACCCTTGTTAATGCGGAGTAACTAACAAGAAACCGCTATTATGTGGGCTCACTAATAGATGTGGTTTTGTTCTTGGTTGAAAATCAGTTGCCACTACGGGGGAAGATTGAAGCTTTTGACGACATGTCGGAGGGGGGGTCTGGACTTTTCCTTTCCATGCTTTCTTACACCATCAAAAAGGATCCTGAATTGGCTAATGTGGTGAAGACTATCCCTCGCAATGCCACTTACACCTGTCATGACATGCAAAATGAACTCATAAAAACACTGAGTGATGTGGTGACAGTGGAGGAAGTTGGTGACTCCTACTACACTTTGAAAGTTGACGGAACGCGTGACCCCACTGGATGTGAAAACATATCGATTGTGCTAGGATTTGTGAACGAGTCTTACGAAATTACAGAGCGTTTACTGTGTATCTCTACGGCCCAGAAAGGTGATGCACAGACATTAACTGTCACCGTTCTTTCTGAGCTTAACAAGGTTGGCCTGGATTGCTCAAAAATTCTGAGTCAGGTATATGACGGAGCCTCCGTTATGTCAGGGAGACGTGGTGGTGTTCAGCAAATTCTTCAAGAGAGGCTTGGACGTGAGATTCCATATGTGCACTGCACTGCCTCAACCATCAGTTGCATTTAGTTGTTGTTTTTGTGATGTCTGCAGAGGCCGCGTTTAAGGATTTTTTTGAGGCGTGCAATTCCCTCTACACATTCTTTAGGAAGCCAACAGTTGCTATGCATTATACGGGGAGACACCTGAAACGACTTTTGGAGCAGAGATGGACAGGGCATCTTGCCAACGTGTCAGTCATTCTTAAGTCATTTGATGACATCAAATCGATTCTGACCGATGCTGACACTGTGCTGGACTATGGCGCAGAGACGAGAATGGAAGCTACAGGACTACTGCGCAAAGTATCTGATCCAAGCTTCATGTTCCTTGCCAACTTAACTCACAAAGTCCTTGCTCTATTGGACCCACCGAACAAGCTTCTCCAGAGAGAGGAAACTGATCTGCTGACAGTATGCAACAGTATGCATTAAGAATCTCTGTTGCGATGAAGAATTTAGGAAGGTGCTGGATACTGTTACGGCCAACAGCAGCGAGAGACCCAGGCCCATAGAGAGCACACTAATGGATGGTTTCGTTGTTATGGAGCCTACAGGAGCACATAGAGCCGCAAGTGATGATGACTTGAAAACTTAATTTAGGAGATTGTACTATAACATTATTGATTTGGTGGTCGAGGAAATGGAGCGTAGATTCAGCGAGCGTAACTCACAACTGGCAAGTGCACTTGCAGCACTTAATCCAGAAGCCGATAACTTCCTTGATGTGAAAGCTGTGAGACCTATTCTCGACCTGTCGCATTCGATTGTAACTGACGCTGAGTTCGAAGTGGTAAAGAGTTTTTAATGTCAAAAAAGCAAGCGATGGAGGGAGACTGGACCATACAGCACATCATCTCAATGTACCGCATCCAACACAGTGCCATGCCAGTGTGCTGACTGCTTTCAAACATTCATTAACGTTTGGTGCATCCACAGCAATGTGTGAAAATTCATTCTCCACTCTGAGAAATGTTTTTTCGGAACACAGATGTACAATGCTACAAGAAAGAAAGGCCAGGTTGGTGCAACTTGCAGTCGAGAAAGACTTGACACGCACATGCGCAAATGAATGGAAAGACCGAATACTCAGACGTTTCAGCAGTAGGCCTACTCGTCGCCTGCAACTCTTCTGATGGTAAGCCTTTGGTTTATATCACGTATTGCTCATTATAAGGCTTACTAAGCAGGTGGATTGTTGGTTGATGTTTGCTGGGTATATTTGCATTTGTGTTTAGTAGGCTACGCGACTGCAGTATGGCGTTGGGTCAGTTCTGCCTGGTGCGTGGTTACTTTTTGCCCGAACGCAGTGCTTCGTCAGTGGTCCTGATGTTGTCCATGGGTGTTTTTGATGAGTGTGGAGGTTGTTGTCCAATGTTTTGACCTGTGGCAGGCCTTTTTTTTTTTTGGTGCAATAAACTGTTGAGAGATAAATAAACTATATCTGACTTATCATACCTGTGTAACTATTGCATTAAGTACAGGGATGCAAACACATGTATGACAAAAAAAGAGAGAGCTACCCGAAGTCTGAAAAAATATGACGGCATGATATCCTATTATCATGAGAAGGCCTATGCTATATGCTATATGCCTAGAAAGATAAAAAATATATTAGTTACTCAGTTAAAGTGACTATTTAAACTAAGTTAATTTATTTTCACAAACACACACCTCTGCATTGGATATGTGATCACAGGTACAGGTACTGGCAGTGTAGGCCTGGCACTGTCCCTGATCTTATCTGCTGCTTAGGGGGTTTCTGGAAGAGGGTTTCGGAGAAGCTGTGCAACACTTTGTGTACTTATTGTTGTTGTCACTTTCCTCCAATGAATGTCTGCCTTGCAGTGTGCATACAGGGCATGTACACCCCTGCTGGTATAATTAATTTCTTTAATGCAGAGTGTGCATTTAGCACATCCTTTTTTCTAAATTTTTTTGAAAAAGTCAGACAGTGGAAAGTTATGCTTCACTGTATTCACCTTAATCGTGCCTTCTAATATTAGCCATGATGACCACTTCCAACTGCACTTGCACCCTGCGTCCTGCTGTACAATAAGTGCATCCTTCTCCGATATTTCCCACCACTATCCTCGGGCCGGGTCAGGCCGGGCCTTTGATCGAGCGTTTTTATTTGTATTTGTATCATTGGTTTATTGGCCTAATCTGAGGAGAAATCTATGCCATAAACAGAAATTTAATAGGCCTTTTTTACACAGGTCTTTCAATGCCGTGGAACGCTCCGTTCACTTTGGAAGCTAGTCCGGTGACTTGTTAACCCCAGTGTCTTCCGTTGCTAAGTGACGTCACCATCTTTGCGGACAATTTATTATTGCTCTGCTGATCAACACTACGAATAATAATAATAATACATTTAATTTAGAGGCGCCTTTCAAGGCACCCAAAGTCACCTTACAGAGCATAAAGTCATCATAAATCTTTTAAAAACAAGACATTGTGAAAAAATGATGAATGAATGCTGGTAACGAATAAATTGTAAAAAGGCGCACCATGTGAAGTTATTTTTTTAGTTTTGGCAAGTAGCCGTGTAATAAGCGGGATCATGTATAGAACGTTGCCGGTCATTATCGAAAATAAGCCCCTTCAGGGCGAAGCAAGACGCCTCCGCTGCGCGTCGGTGTACTGTTCGCCCTGTCGGGTCTTATTTTCCCGATAATGACCGGCGTTCTATACATTATCCCTTACATATATATTTAGCTGAGTAAGCCTAGTAACAAATGTGTACAAAGTTACATATATGTTAAAATAATTGTCGAGTTGAATCGGGCTAGGGCTCCTAATTACAGTTAATGTGTCGGGTCGGGCCGGGCTTGGACAGAACGTGCACGGGCTCGGGGTCGGGCTTGATTTTCTGAGCCCGATCCAAGCTCTACCGTGCGCATGCGCATCCAATATTTTGACGCGACGGCAACGGCTGTGATTGGTCCCCTAACAAAATCATTTCCGGAATCACTTTTCTTTACCTCGAAGGCACGGGGGTCAGTCAATCAGAGCACCGATCGACGCACCGATCGACCCCCCCCCCCCCCCCAAAAAAGAAAAAACTCTTCGGATCTGCACGAACCACACAGGTCCCAAAAATGTATGATAAAAAAGCGACTCGCGCCAAAAAGCGCATGTATGTAATTAGCGCTTTTTCGTGCCCTCCGCCTTGTATTATCGTCTTTGTGCGTGTGAATGTGGAATGGCTGCATCCATAGCCTCAACAACAAGATCACAATATTGTAGATAATAATAAAAATACTACTACTAATAATAATAGTAATGGTAAAAATGATAATAATAAATAATTAGCCTAATACTAGTAAAGAAAAAACGTGTGCATTTCTGCTGTGTTTGACTCCACTGCGTTAAAATATTTCTCAAACGAAAGTACCCCCCCTACTGGTGACCTGTGCCCCTCCAGTAGATGTGCTCTGGCGCCGACTCTGGTGCAAACGTTGGCTACCTTCCATAAAGAACCCTAAGAGCTAATGACACGTTGAGGATGGAATACATGACCAAGTGTGGCTTTGTACCGTGTCACGGTCGTTAAGTACCAAGAGGATCGGTGCCTGACCATTATTAACGAAGAGATGGAATTGACCAAAAAAGGAACACAAAAGTAGGTCAGATGAATAACTCAACCACTGCTGCGACCCAATAATGGCTCGCGACCCACGGATTGGAAACCACTAGTCAAAACAAAACCCAGGATGAACTGGGGGGAGGGCATAGGTGACGCTGTACCAATGCAACACGTCATAGCGTGTAAAGCCACAAGCTCACTGCATGTTCTTATGATACACGTGCACTGAACACGTGCGTGAGCATTTAATCACAAGCCATGGAAGTGCAGTAGTGAGTGACACAAAGGAACAAGCACTACAGTGTTTTGGGTTTTTCTTCTGCAGACTCAACAACTCACACACAAGCCCTCTCCTTGAGTGTAGAAGAATTTGTTCTTGCAGAGGGGACACACCTAACATACCACAAAATGAAAGGCTTCAGATACAATTAGCGCAAGTCAGTGTGAGTGAAGTCAATTTTAAAGCGAGCGTTTGGCGAGAAACAGAGACGGGGAAAGGGTTTGCGACTGATGCGCTCCTGGGGCCCCCCGCTGCATGATAACACACGTCTGTAAGAACACACATTACAGCCGTAGCTGAGAGAGCCGCAGCCCATGCTGCTAAAGGTGTTTATATATACACAGATGACGTTGCCATCCGCATTTCTAACCTCCTCGTGTTTCTCTTGAAGCCCACACTTATCGCTGCCACCGGAATTGATGAATGAAGCCCGTACCGTCGAGATTTGTAAAAGTAAATGAAGAAAATGAAAAAGGAATGACCGACATCAATGTGAGTTTATCCCTGCGGAGAAATATTTGGTTGTGGCGAGGGGACTTAAAACAAAACATGTAATGAGGTTGGAATTACAGTAAGATTTGGTGACATTATGTAAGAGATGTTGAATAAGGACTTGAGTAATAATTATGCATCCATGCATTGATTACAGTGGAGTGCCCCGTGGAATTTAGAGTGCCTGTGGCAGCAGACATATTTAGTAGTAGTCTGTCATTACCTGTCATTACTTTACGAAAGCTATGTCTATTACAGGAATTTCAATTATGACAAGTTTTCTTTCTCATTCTGTGGTTAGTGGTTAGCAAACATTATGACATGTTCCCAACAAGTTTAAAGAAAATGAGGGCGAAAAAGAAACTAAACTTGAACTAAAACAAGACAAGTGGTACATGGAGTTTCTTACGTTTTTTTTCCCTTTTATTCCATTAAGAAGCCATTCACATGACTCATCTGACCGACCTCTTCCTTACCCTCTGTGGTTAAAGGACTTCACACACGGTTACTGTAATGGCCTTCAGCTGACCAGAGGGCCAAGGAGTCCTACCCCTCAACATGCATCGAGTCCCAGTTTAATCTTCCAAACAAAGGATTCCCGAACTGTGTCTCGCCGTGACCCTCCTGTGGTGGTATTTTTGGCTGAGGACCAACAGATATTCTGCAGGCTATAATAAGTACATCTCACCGCCATATCAAAATGTCAGTATCGTAAAAAGAGTAAAGTATATTGTTCACCAATACTGTATTTCCCTTTATCAGTCCTCCAAAAACAAAGTAATGAGCTTATGAAACTGATAAGATATGTAGGCATATATACGTATACATAAATATATATGTTTAGTATGCTAAACATGAACCTCCTAAGATGGCGCAATTTGATTGGTTCACTATCTCGGGATATTGGGCAATATCCCATGATTGAGATCTTAAACTCGGGATATTGTTTTCAGTCGCAATATATCCTTCCGCTAAACGGTAACGCTTTATATTAAGGTCCTTGTAATAAGCCTTTGTTAATAGGTAATAAGACCTTTATTATATGCTTATTAACATTAATTGGTGTTAAGACTATCTATAAGTGTTAATAATAACATAATAAATGTGTTTATTGTGAGATAAGACTTTTGTAAGCACTTATAAGTAACTTAACTATTTATTGTTTGCTTAATAACAATAATTATAGTCTTATATGAGTTTCTTATAGTATTACAAACCCATTTATAGAGTGACCTTAATATAAAGCTAAGTAACTATACTAAGTATATACTAAAACAATGATTCACCTCAGGCTCCGTGAACAGTGGGGAATATTCCCCACTATTCACTTCGCCTCAGCGAATAATTGTTAAATGTACGTTTATATAATCGAGCTAGCCAACAATGGACTCAGAAAATAATGCCTTGCCAAGTTTGCACATTAAAGGAAGAAAGTCAAAAAGTGGGAATGATTCCTGGGATTCCCGGGCGAGAGCGGGGCATCCTGGGGCTAGACGGGCCGGGGACAAGCACGGTTGTTTGGTGATTTCAACACATCTACGCTTGCCAAAAATGTAACACAGACCAGAACGTATCGGGCTTACGAGTGTCAAACATCACTGCTCGTCTCGCCTACAGGTGCACCTTGAGCGCCGTATCCCCCCAACCCCCACCCCTGAAAACCAACGCGGAGACAAAACCAAACAATGGCTGACATGTTTCCACCATCTACCCCCTCACCTCCCGTCCCATCCTGCCCCCACCCCCCTCCAACGCCGGCCCTGTAGCGAGGACACCGCTGAAGGATATTAATAGAAATACCTGTGGTGCCTGGGAGGGAGCCAAGCCTCTGTCTCTCTCTGTGTGTTTTTTGCAGGGTTGCTCCCCGTCTAGTGCAGGCGCATACCGCTGACTGCTGGGTAAACACACGGGCCTGGCACAGACGCACCAAGCTTACGCTGCCACTTGTCTTTTCACCGTTTCTATCCCTCTACATTATTCACTCACACTCTCCCCCCACTGTGTCTTTCTCTCCCGTCCTCCACAGGTTTGAATGGAGGTGTGGGATGGGTGAGGACTTTCGTCACTTCAGTGGCTACGAGTAGAGCGTGATGACGTTGAAAAAACATTGGGATTAGGACCTCACCTGGTGGCCTCATGGCAGAACATTTGATTTGAAAAAAAGGGCGGCCAGAAACACTTTATTTTTGGACATTACTTTGCATATAAATGTCTTTCTTTGATGTCAATGCTAAAGCATTAAACAAACTATAAAAAAACACACGACTTGAACATTAATAACTGTCTTGCAAAAGTGAGCATGTAATCCGATCAGTGGTTTATAGGCAACATACTTAATGTTATACTATACTTAATCACTCATCACCTTGCTTTTTGAAAACATTCAAGAAAAATCATTATTTTTCCATCAACCTTTCTCTTAACACTCGTCATATACCAACATGCTTCTGCCACAAGTTGCCATGGAAGCAAGATCAGCCAGACTGTGGAGGCTCTGCCTCCTCTGGCTGATCGGGTGCAAACTGATGCTTGTAGCCTCCACAAGCACTAGTGGACACATGACACGAAACAGTAAAGCCAGGTATACTCATTTCGAAGTAGGGCCCAGATTGTAGCCTTATCGTCTGTTGTTTGACATGCAGTGTGTACAATCACCGTTTATGGCCTGAGCAAGCTACCAAGAATAAGACGCCAGGAAGTATTTCTGCCATTTTTTGTCAAAGTAGTAGTAGAAGTGCCACGATCCAATTTCCCAAACGTTCCCAGTTTTTTAAAACGCAGGCTTCGGCCGGGCAGAACAGCCGATTCTGGATTCAACAGTTTGAGTCACACAAACATACATGATTAATTAAAGCGTACAGTGTCTTCCCGGCTTAAAGTAATACTAGCTTACATGTACACTTCTGGGAGAAGAGAGGGTGTTGAGAGAGGCAGGGTGGTGAAAGAAAGAGAGAGCGAGAGCGAGAGCGAGAGCGAGAGAGCGGGTCAGAGAGAGGGAGATAGAGAATGTACAGAGGTAGAGAGATCATTCTCTCAAAGGCTGTGATGTTGACACTGACATAGTGATCCTGTCCCTGTGTGTGTGTCTATGTTTGTTTGTGTCTGTATGTGTGTCTGTGTGCTTTTGTAAAACGGGACAGAGCTTGTCTAACAATTACACCCACCCCTCACCTCTATCATATTTCGTAAACAGTCCCACACACACACACACACACACACACACACACACACACACACACACACACACACACACACACACACACACACACACACACACACACACACACACACACACACACACAGCATTCTCAGTTGTCATCTTCCATATTATATTCACAAGCTAGTGGTACTTTCAGTGCAGTCTCCACCCTCAAAATAACAGATGGCTTCAATATGAATGAAAGGCCATAGTTACATTAGGATTGGCAAAAGTATTTGATGATGGTCACCACTACACTACAAAAATCTCAGGTATGGAAGGTGAAGCAACAGGTATTTTAACAAAAGCTCCAGTAAACGTTAGTTAGCAGAAGTCTGTGTGTTGTTGGACTCCCAGCCCAAAGGTACTGGGATTTCATCCAATTTCCACAGCCCAATCTGTAAGAATCTTTGAGCACGATGTGCTGACTCCTCAATGACATGTATCTGGATTCACTGCAAGTCGCTTCAGACAAAATACTCAACAGTATCAAGTATGAAATCAAAGTTCTGGCTGTCAAGTTATTTTGTCTGGTTCTCAGGGGAGCACTAGGAGATTTTGTTTGTTATTTACCCTTTATGTGGCAGGGTCTGCCTTTGCACTTGGTCTCCCACACTGATCTCAGTTTCAAACATGATAAAAGATGTGGGTCTGACTGCTCCCTAGTTGAGCCAGCAACGAGCTCTTTGCCCCCTGAGGTCCAGAGCTGACAAGTGGATGTGCATCAGGGTTGGGGGCCAGTTTTAGACAGGCTTGTCTGAGTGTCTCGTTAAAGTCTACCTAGTCATACACAGAGGAGGCTTCCATGTTGTCCTGCTTGTTCTAAGCACGTCAATTTGTTTATAGTTGAGTCTCTGTCAAGAGATATTTATTATCAATATTGCCAAATGTTGCGTTTCCAAAACGCCTGAGGTCTTGCATTTTTGGACGCAGAGTTCAAGGATCCACAATTAAAGCTGGATCACGAGACTTGAGTCATCCTCACTCCTATGTGGTTTAAAAGTCCTAAATGAAACCTCTCAGAACATTGAAGGTCCAATGTCTAGAATTGTGTGTGTGTGTGTGTGTGTGTGTGTGTGTGTGTGTGTGTGTGTGTGTGTGTGTGTGTGTGTGTGTGTGTGTGTGTGTGTGTGTGTCTGAATGAACTTGGCAGAAATGGAATTAACAGTCATAAGTATGGTTTAATTAGTGTATAATCCCATGAAAATAAGAATAGTTGTGTTTTCGTAGCCTTAGTTTGAGCCCTTTATATCTACATAGAGGGTCACCTTCCACAGAGGCCTCCATGTTGCACCACTGAGGTTCTAAAGTAGCCCAGAATGGACAAATGGCACTACAGTAAAGATAAGTGTTTTGGATAAAGAGTTGTGGGAAGCATTGGGCATGATATCCCCATGTATACAACCCATTTGTTATACTGTCAATGTGTAGGAGTATTCAAATGAACGATGTTTTCGATGAAATGCACCACACTGTGGCGTTATACTATGTATCCAGGAAGTTTAACCCTCTCAGACTTGAACATCGAAATCGACCGCTAGTCAGACGGAGCTCAAATATCCACACATACCATGGCGTTGTACTATTAGTGTCCAAGAATCTTAAAGTATGTACAAGATTTTGGGCTAATTCATAATTTCGTTGTCCATAACCTCCAAGCCTATAAACCCTCTGTCGAATGTTGCTGATTGCTCTCTCGGACGCAGACATCAACGGCTGCATAGACGGAGCTCTACATATCCACACACACCGTGGTGTTATAAGTTTCCAAGAGGCTTAACCCTGACACAGACATCAACATCAACCGCTGTACAGACAGTAAAACAGTGTAGCATATGGCAGTTTGCAGATGAGGGGGATTATGCTAAGTGGATTATGTTAAATACAATAAATAAATGTATCAAAGAACCTCATCACTGG
The DNA here is from genome assembly GCF_026213295.1 of Gadus chalcogrammus. Lineage (NCBI taxonomy): Eukaryota > Metazoa > Chordata > Actinopteri > Gadiformes > Gadidae > Gadus > Gadus chalcogrammus. Next base: position 16,402,058 of record NC_079431.1, read on the forward strand.
ATACTTGGCTACTCGATGCTGTCATTGACGATGACATCATTTTGAAAGCACCAACTGGCACCTTACACGATACAGTCCAGTGCAGGCCACCTTAGTCGTTGGAAAGGGAGGGGTGAGGGGGAGGATTCAGTTGGTTGCAATCTGTGAACTCACCAGTTGGGAACAAATTTGACCTTGTCCCTGTAAGCTTCCACATTGAAGTGTGAACTGTCTAATGGCTAACATGAGCTCATCGTTATATTCACCAATATTCAGCTTCTCCTACTGAAAACTTTGTGATGTGAGCAGCAAAATGTTGCCATTGTCAGACATGTTGCACAGAAAACACTCACATTTGCTGTGACCCAATGTCATCAGTTGATTTGGAATGGCAGGTAGATTGCCTCAATATTCCTATTAAAAGTATTGTACCTCCATGCATACCATCTTATCTTGTGAAACATAAACAATTTCAAAAAGGCAATGCCATTCGCGCACTAATATAATTGAGTGTTTCACTTTTTTATAGATACATGTTGAGCAACCTGACAATGGAGAAATGAAATGTCTCGTGCTACGGAACCTTGCAGTTAGCCGACTTTGCACAGTTCTTTAGGGTGTCAGCAGTGCAAAGAATATGCACAAGGGAATTCCCGGAATCAGAGATCAACATTGTTTTGTTTTGTATTCTTAGTGCCCTGTGCTATTACTCCAAGAAAATCAGAGGGGAAATTTCAGAGGCTCAAAAAGCACATCCCGTTATTTGGCTGAATTGAGTGAAACTAACGTTTCCCTCAATTCTGAAGTGAGTGTCTGTGCGATGCTCTGCAATATTTGCGTCCCCCCTTCTTTGTGAATTATAAGCAGACATTCACTCTTCAAGAGAATGATATCCTCCAAGTAGGAACACAAATTAACACATGCTTGCAATTTTCTGGCAACCAGAAAAATATATCATTGCTTGATGTTGCTCTTCACCCAGTGTGTTCTGCCTGCTGGCAAGCGGCCGACTGGAGCTTTCATCCTGACTGGTATGTTTGTTAGAAATCACCTATACTATATTTGTATAATGCTCTCTCCTTTAATGCTTATTAAAAGCTGGATGGCTGAAATCCTTATTCCCCTTTCAAAATGGACTACTTTTATCTGCTAGCTGGGGAGGCTGGTTCAAGGCCCATTTTACACTACATCCCTCGGTGCTCATCATTGGATTCAAGCCGAGGAGAAAACGTGTTTCTTCGGCTCAGGCTCTGAATGCCGTTTTTGCAGGTGGCTGAACGCCAAAGTAATTATTTATTGTCGGCTGCTTTTGACATTTTAGTAGGCAGTGTAAAAATACAGAAAAATTCATTGTACTTGGTCAGTTAGTGCCACTGCCAAAATAAATGTTTGTAGGGTATGCACATCAATAATATGGACCCCCGACTTGGACACAAAGTAAATTACTTGCATAAAACATAAATTTAAAAAAAAGGTACATAGATAAGGTACTGACTTAAAATACATTTGAAATTGAAAGCCCAATTCTTCCAGACTACAATCTAACCGTTTTATTTTGTACTACAGCAGAACTAAAAGGGCCAGAATATTCTTCCAAATCTCAGACAAAATAACCCTTAACAGGCAAGTGCCTCTTTTAACCATCAGGTGTTGAAGGTGCACACTTGAACATCTTTGTCAGGCGGGCTCTAGAAAGAGGACTCAGATGCAGAAAGGCGAACGGTCCAAGCAAGCTTTATCTCGGACTGCCTGTCCTCTCGACAAAACAACAACAGAAAATCGCTCACAGGGAGGAGAAAACAAAAGCGGCTATAAAACTAGGCTTCGCTGCACTCAGGCTAAAAAGGGAACAAAACAGAAGCGCTCCAAATGGAGGAAAGGGGCTAAGGAAATTAGCAATGCAAGCAGGCTGACCGAAAAGATTGCTAACAAAAGATCACTCTTTCTCTGAAGAGGAAACAGAAAGTCAAAAATACAAACTATAGTTCAGGATGTGGCAAAGACAAGGCTGTGAGTCAAGAGCTGGAGGTACACGGACAGTGAAGAACGAAATACTCTGGCGACAAGTACAAGGGAAGACAAAGACTATATACACATGAGGAGGGGAGACAGAGGTGGAAACAATCAGGGATCAGGGGAGACACCAGGCCGGTGACACAGGGGGAAGGGCAAGTGACCTGAAGCGAGAGGGAAGTTACTTTTCAAAAAATAAAACTGGAAATTGACAAGACAAAAAACCCAAGACATGACATCCCTCACCGCGGTGTGACAATCTTGTCTTTAGCATGATGAGGTGGCCTCTATTAGATCATTCATGTCTTTCAAAGTTCCAGTCTGTATAGATGTTATTTGCATATAATAAGTGAGGTTGCAGATTTCCACCAACGGAGTTGCCCCCTTCACCCCTCCCTTCAAACAACTACGGTGGCCTGTACTGGCCTGTATTTGTTCAGGTGCCAGTTGGTACTTCCAAAATAATGTAATTGTCCGCGATAGCAACAAGATTGTTTGCTGCAATTTTTACCCATGTCAAGAAAATAATAACATATCATGGACTGTTCACATATGCCTACTTATCTTTTATTTTACAGCCTGAGAATAATCAGTTAAACCAATCACAATCAGCTAACTTTTTCAAAGTCACCAGGGTCCGTACAGGTTGTAGGAAATGGTAGAGGTAAAAATGAAATTGCTTTTCTCAACGCAGAAACCTAATTGCATCAATAGTGTTAAACCACAATCAAGACCCAGAATGCTCACTATCTATTATATGCATTGATCATTAATCTCCATTGAGGTCGGCCTACTGCATGCTTACTAGCACTACGTTTAGTAAATATAGGTTCCTTTTCAAAACATTATGGTGTGCCGTTTTCCATCTAATCCTCTATCACTAAAAGTACATTCACAGCAAAACCAAAGGGAATATTCTATAAACTTTTCTCACGTGAGCGATTCAGCATCAAAATGAAACAGATGCCAAAGTTCAATATCTCAACTCGAGCAGCCATGCAAATGAGGCGAATTCCCGTCATTCGTGCCAGTAGAATCACCAAGTGTGTGCACTGCGTTGTTTCGGCCGCACGATTCAAGTCTTTTTGCGCCGGTGTAATATGTCTCTTTTTCGCCTCTTTACATTGACTTTGCATGTTTACGTGCCCAAAATTTGCTCAGCTTTTGGACACCTCACCTTAAAGGTCCCATGGCATGACAATCTCACTTTATGAAGTTTTCTAACATAAATATGAGTTCCCCTAGCATTCCTATTTCCCCCAGTGGGTAAAACTTGCGTTCGGTGTAAAACGAGCACTCGGTATCCTGCTCGCTTTTGAAAAAATGGAAGCTCAAGCGCGCTGATTTGGAATGTGGCCCCATATGTTGTCATAAGGGACAAGCTAACTCCCCTTTCTCTGCCTTGCCCGCCCAGAGAATTTGGCCCGCCAATGAGACAATGAGCTAAGACCTTGCGAGCGCCAAATGTGTGTTTGTGTGTGATTACACACACTATAACGTTTGTAATTTGGATAACCGTTGTGCTGTTGGTGTTATTGTGCATAACAAGTTGGTTCTCTAACGTCTCTCATATTTCCACAACGAGACTGTAGTGGGGGTTATCTCAGCCATCGTTGAGCCAGTAGGGCCGAGATCGTTTATTTGCCTGTGGCATGTGCCACCGCGACCACTGACATACCATGGCATATGCCGTTCAGGAACGGTAACTGCCGTTAAGGTGGAACAGCAGATGCCGTTCAGGAACGGCATATGCCATTCTGGAACGATAACTGCCGTTCCCAACAATGGTATGTGACACCAGCACGGCCCGCCCCCTCCGTGTAATTTCAAGACACGCATTGCCGTAAATGTAAAGCTATATATATTTGGTCTTTATTGACACTATATCACAACATAACGCCGTAAATAAAGGGATTTATACGTTTCTATATAGAGCTATAGCAGAGAATGTCTAATGTTCCGGTTTTCTGGACTGGTTGCAGTAATACTCTCTGTCCACACGGGTCGCTCGCAGGCGAGTGCAGAATGAATGGGAGCCTATGGGGTTTTACCCTCAGAATCCAGTTCAGAATCTCAAATTCTCACGATGTAAACAACTACGGTGGCCTGTACTGGCCTGTATTACAACTTTCAAAAGTAATTTGAAAGTTGCGTTCAAAAGGTGGGGCTAAGTTAATAAACACAGCTGAATATTGAATTTTTTAAGGTCAGGTATCTGTTCTCAAAAGGCGTTAAAAAAATGCGATGATGTCACACATTGTCATACCGTCAGAAGTACTGCTTTACGGCAGTTTCTGAATCACTTCGGCACTTCTGCATCATGGTTTCCTTTTTCTCGTGGCATCCGCAACGATAACACCAGCTGTTGGAGGTAAGGCTTTTTTTTGCTTAATACACGAGTTACAGAGAGTTTTAGTGAGCTAATGGAAAAAAAATGTTTGTCTACAGTTGGTCCTTGATGCTGTGACAACGGACAAGTCTTCTTCCTCTGTCCTTTTTCCCTGCCTCTGTTCAGTATGTTCTGTGTTGTTGTTAAATAATTTCTATTTTTTTGGTTTATTTACTACTATTAGTTACTGTTCTTATTGTGTACTTGTTAGTGTGATGTTTGAATAAACTTGCCTGTTATAATTACTGTTTCAATGTGACCTAGACCATATTTCTCATTTAACAAACACGTGTAGCTTATAATGTGTTGCAGGGCAGAGAAATTAAATTCAATGGCTTAAAACAAACCCATCTGTAAAGATCAGTGAATGAATATAAATCAATGACAAGTGGTGTAGATGGTTTTCCCTCTGTGCAATGTCATTAGCCCATGACCTAGTAAGTCCTACAAAAAAAACTACAGTAATAGCAGATGTTGAAGTTGTTAAATCGTTAACAAACATTTTGTATGGAACAATCGGTTCAGGTAAGTTAAGTGCTTGAGTTTCGACACTTTAGAGAATGTCTAGCGCGCAACTTGAATAAGCCATGTGCGATTTTACCCGGGCTCCAGCGCAACTTTCCCTACCAGGTGCAGCCTCAGGTAGCCTAGGACCATTCATACAGGAGCAAGCAAGAACGTTACCTTATTCTGTCCTTGGGAAACGAAAAGAAGGACAATCCGTCCACTGTTGGAGCAGTTTATCATTGCACATTTACGAGGCATTTATTTTTTAAACTATCTTTATTTTCAAAAAATAGACATTGACAGATGAAATGATATTGAGCGGGACATTGACTGTATTATTTAAGGTTGTGATATCGTAACATGTATATAACACATTGAACATTGAACACAAGAAATGGAAAAAATTCCATTTATACTTTCACCATACATAACTATATAAAAAATAAAAGTGCCTGCAGGAAAATATAAATACAGTAAGCAAAAATTTACTTTGACGGAAAGTCCTCCTTAAGATAATGTTTCTGATTGTGCTTCAGCTTCAGATGCCATCAAGAGGGGTCTCTGGTCGTAACCAGTCGCATGTCCGTCCCTGACCAATCAGCATTCATTAGCAGAATGCTATAGTGTACGGCCAACAACGGCCCAAACTAAGAAATCGAAAGGACATAAGTACTCATTCATTTGACTTTTGAACTATAATCTATATTGAACTCGCGCTATCTACAATAAAATGTGAGATATTTCAACGACAAGCAGGTGAAAGAGATATATTTAGCCGTCTTGCCCCATAGACTCCATTCAATCTGGACTCGCCCGCGATCACCCCCAGTGGATTTCTAATGGAACTACAACCAAAATGGGTAAAATGGAATGTATAGGAAGTGCCGAGGCTCTTCGTAGACGGGCTCTGCTATAGGTCTATAGCCACCTAAACAGACCTGTTTAGGTGACTAGGCTCACTACCGTCCCCGGAGCAAGTCCGGCTTTTTTCAAAAGCATCTTTCCTTTCAAAAGCAAAAACAAACAGATCGCAAATATCCTAACAACAGCACGGACGAGAGAAACGTATAAATATATATATCAAAGAATGCACAGCCACTTGCCATTCGGAACAGTACTTTACACTTGAATAAAAAAATTCAAACTCCATTCTAACTGAATCCTCTTAATACATAGGATACTTGGTTGAAAGAATGTAGCATGCTACTCTTTACTGGGCTGCATGAGGCTTCACAGTAGCCTATGATAGCAGACGCTAGTATAGTACGGTGAGGTATTTTTCACTGTTTGACAAACATTGACTTACTGTATAGGTATCAAATATAAGTTCATGTTGTAAAGCATGTAGACAGGGAAACATATACTTGATCCTCTTTTCAAAGTTGAAGCTTTGGAGGTATAGCAAAAAAAATAAACATCCAGCATCCGATCATAAAACTAAAAAGAAAGGTTAAGAACAGGGTGTTGAAAACAAAAAGGAAATGATAAAAATACAGCCTGATGGGACCACAAGAAAAACAATTAGCGCACTTCCTGCCCTATGGCCCAGACCCTGAAATAGCCCAGATGAGGGCTCGAGACCTGGGATCCTTTCCCATCCCGCTCTCTTCTGTTCTCACTTAGCAGCATTCCAAACATACCCCATCATCCACATGCTCTATTAACAAATAGCATATTATTAAAGATGAATAAACACCCTAATGACCTGTCAGGTATGAGACAGACTCACCATAAAAACACAATACAAAAAACATGGTTGCGTTTTAATGGCGGAAACTTTATACTTGGTTGGTTCTGCATCCACGCAGCCTTCAGTCTGTGCCCTTGCCAAAGGGAGAGTGTGACTGGGTGAGGGCTGTGTATATGGGGTTGGTGGCTGGGCCGCCACCATGCTCTCCCTCCTCCTCCCCACAACAACCCTTATCTGGTGACAGCGATCCCTGGCCCAGCCACCGTGGCAGCAGTGACAGTCACGGAGATGAGTGGGAAGGTGACGATGGACGGGGTTGTTGGTAGGTTCAGGTAATGGGAGCCAGATGACAAAGAGCGAGAGAGAGTTGGAGTGAGACAGGAGACACCATAGAGGAAAAGGGAGGAGATGAGAGGGAGTGAGGAGGGGTGGAGAGAAAGGGAAGACAGGACGGCTGGAAGGAAGGAAACGGCCAGAGATGAAATCAAACGATGAGAGAGCGAATGGAAGCGGAAATATGAAGTTGTGTAAAGAAAAAATGAGAACTCTTTGGTATGGAGACACAGAGGGGTCATAGAGCGCTCACGCTGCTCCTGCTTTGGTACATCCAGAAACATGTTCCCCATAGAAAGAAATTTACAACGCAGCAAATCACGGCCTATGTTTGTTTTTTAGGCCTCTGTGTTTTAGGCCTTTGAACCGTGGTCGGTTGGCGGATCCATTGCAGAATGAGGTAATGGATTGTGGAACATGAACAAGAGGATGAGAGCTCCACAGATAGCTGAGAAGATTTAACGAGGTACACTGATATGAGCTTATCACGTCCTATAATAAGCAGCATGTCTTATCAGCTCATAAGATGTCAAATGTAGTGGATTGGATTGTACATGTGAACCGAAGGGTGAGAGCGAGTTTGGCTTTGTGGTTAAAGAGACTTATAGTGATGCCCATGAAACTAAACAGTCTTCTCTTAAACACATCTTGAATTACATTTTGCCTATTCTTATCATGGTAAACAGTGAACTGAAGTTAAAGATTTGGTAGTCCATGTGGAATGGTTTACTATGAGGCGTTTCAAAAAACCAGCCAAAGTAAGCCACCCTAATAGGTTATCAGTATATTGTATTGTAATTAACCACTGTCTCTTTATTAATATTCATAAGAAAGCTGAACTGTTGCCATTTAAAAATCAATATCATTTAGAAAAAAATTTAAACGGGGATGCATCGACTCACTATCTTAAACATTGCTCAATGTTGAGCAAATTAGCTATAACAATTTAATCATTTACACTGACACTTTTAATCCAAACCAATTAACAGTGGATTCAGATACATGCCAGTAAAGAGCAGGTAAGGCATCTTGCTCGAGGATGCCGAACTCTACCACGAAAAGTCTACAGCTTGTACAGAATGCTGCAGCTAGACTGCTGTCCAGAACGAGAAGGTTGATCACATCATACCTATTCTCGCCTCTTTGCACTGGCTACCAATAACTTTCAGATCGGAATTTAAGGTGCTACTGCTAACCTATAAAGCCTTGCATGGATTATCTCCATCCTACCTGAAAGACCTGATCATTCCTTATAGTCCTTCTCGGTCCCGCCGGTCTTCGGGAGCTGGCTTTCTTTCACTGCCGAAGGTTCAAACGGTTCAAAATCGGCTGGACAGAGAGCGTTTGCCTATCGAGCCCCCTACCTATGGAATAAGCTGCCACCAGTGATCAGGGAAGCTGACTCTGTGGAGCAATTCAAAGGAAAGCTCAAATCGCACCTCTACAATCTTGCATTTGGAACATAGGAGTGTGAAAACAACCCAGATGCGATGTGAAGAACAACCCAGATGCAGCCAGCACCACATCACCAATTTAATATGATGCGCATGTATTTACCTGTATGTCAATTATGGCACCCATTGCACTCCTGACCATCCCTGGAAGAAGGGATCCCATACTATGCATTTCTTTTCAAGATTTCTTCCTTGCTAATTTCAAGGGAGTTTTTTCTTGCCCTTGTGGGGGCTTGGGTAAAGGGGGGTGTCATAAATATTTGGCCTGTTAAGCCCTTTGAGACTGTAATGGTGATTAAGGGCTATGTAAATAAAAGTGAATTGAATTGATGCCTACAGGTTAAGCTACGGACATCGGGGATCAAACCCCGTTCTTTTGAATAGTCGAGAACCCTAGCTGTACTCTGGAATCTTCCAGATTCCGGATCAAATGCTCCTCTACTGAGCAAACAGTGTGTAAGTGGGGTAAAACAAGGTTATTGTGTGTATGCTAGCACCTATGCCTTCACCTATGCTAGCACCTACAATTGCTAACCACTAAGCAAGCATGACACTTAAGCATGGACGTCTTTAGCTTGAGACCAAATGAACATACTTTTTCATTCTGCATCTTTTTCATCCATATTTGGCTCTGTACAAAAAGGATTACGAAGCATTCAATAATGGAGGCAGATTTTAATTGAAATGTCAGCAGAGAATATAATTAAATGAATAACCTTTCTACCGTATCCAACAAAGAAAAGAGTAATTCAATCAGCCTTTTTAAATTACCAAATCCAATTAAACAACAACAAAGACGATGCATTTTGTTTTGTTTCAATGCAGCACAAATGTCATCCAGTAGACCCAAGTCGACAAGCTGTGTTCTGCTCATTCTCTGCTATGGCTGCTCTCTACAGCAGCCGCCTATAAAAGCCTTGAGAAATCCAATATCTTAGTTAAGTGACGGTGCCGGCCTTTGTTAGCACCAGATAACTTTTAAAGATCCCAGAGGATGTCCGTCCGTCCTCTCTGTGTGTGACAGACTGAGCCCTGAAGGCTAGAGCAGACAAAAGGCAGAGAGACAGAAAAGAGGCATGGCTAAGAGAGAGAGATGGAGAGAGAGAGGGAGAACGATGACAGATTGACAAAAATTATCGACGGGGGGATGAGGAGGAAGGGGTTTGGATTATTGAATTGGGGGCCGTATGGCCTCGTTGTTTGACTCGAAACAGTAAAGGTTGTGACTTTGAACCCCATTAGCGTCAATCCACCCTTGACCTTATGACGCTCTAACCTGCTTCTAAATGAAATGTTTCTGAATTCACCGTGAGTCACTAACACCTCTTGCCCACTGCAACCCCCGTCAACGGATGACGGAAGGCGTGGCTGACGGATGGGGGAGTAGTCTTTGCAGAGGCATCCGTCAGCCAAGCCCGAGCATACGGGATCTGATAGGATGACGGATCCGTCGCTGCCTGAAAAGTTGAACATTTTTCAACTTCTTGACGGAGCCGACGGATCCAACGGAACGGATGATTCCCCAATGCATTGCAGCTCCACCCCATTCAAAGTCAATGGGTTCCGTCAACGAGGTGGTGGTGTAAAAGTGTCTTTATCAGTAAACAAGGTTGGTTTTGCTAAATCCCTAAACAGTGAAGGCCCCAGCTCACTCTCCCAGGTGCGACTCGTTAGTGTTTGCACCCAACGAGAAGAAACGCTCGCGGGTGTGTGTGTGTGTGTGTGTGTAGTGTGTCATGTACGCACACATCCTTGGCACCTTTCCTGCTGGCTGGCATTTGACTCAATCTTCGCCCAGCGCCAGAAGACCCCAGGATGCCCCCAGCCTGACGAAGAACCCGAATCTATAATTAGCACGCGCAGCGACACGCCCACCTACCACCCACTTAACCAGAACCAAACCATCCCCGGCATGATTGCAAAGTGCTCGACAAGTTCAAACTCGGAGCGAGGGGAGGGACAGAGGATATTCTTTTTCTTTTTTTCTCAGTGTTACTATACCCACAGGGGAGCAAAAGTCATACACACACACACACACACTCCCACACTCTCGCACACACACACAAATATACCCACACATGCATCCGCGTGCATGCGCACACACACAGGGATAAGGGAAAATCGACCCAGCAGACCGAGCGGTCACACCCTGCCTGGGAGATACAGACACAGAGTGGAGAGAAGGGGGGAGGAGAGGAGAAGGGGGAGGGAGGGGAGGCAAACAAAGGCAGTAGTGGCACCAGACGTAATTATAGAGAGCGCTGGAGATAGAGACATGAGTTAGAGGGCTGGAGGATAACAAAGAGAAGGACACAGACAGGCGGGGGCTGGAGGGTCCAGGACCAAGACCCTCCTCCCCTCCCAATGAAAGGAAGATCCGCCCGGGTAATAGCTATGACACCTCGGATCTCTCTCTCTCTCTCTCTCTCTCTCTCTCTCTCTCTCTCTCTCTCTCTCTCTCTCTCTCTCTCTCTCTCTCTCTCTCTCTCTCTCTCTCTCTCTCTCTCTCTCGCTCTCTCTCTCTCTCTTCCCCCCCCCCCCCTAGTTTCCGTAGACTGCCGTGTCTTTCTTAATCCCTTGTGTACGTACATAACGTATCTAGCATGTATAGACCAATACTATTTAGCAAGAGCTCTGTAGTGGCGTGTTACGGCGTTGTTCAAATCAAGCTCAGATGTTGACTCCTCAGAGGGAGGGGAAACGACGCGGGCCATGAGTTTCGGGTTAATGGCAGTGAATGTGTACAAAACAAAAGAAACTCAAACGGACAGGAGTGCGCTGGCTTGTTGTCAATGATCGCCCTGCGCCACTTCTGGCCGTTAGCGTGCCTCACATGACATCATTCTCTATGACATCGTTCTTCATGACAGCACGCCATAGGACTGTTTCAGGCTCTGGCCATCGTAACCGGCTGCACTCTCTTAGGGTCGACTGTTGACGCCTTTAAGGGTCGCTTAGCAGACGCTTTGATCCAAAATGGGAATGAAGTGAGTGAATTCAGATCCATGACATTAAAGAGAAGGTAGGGATTAGGGATCTGGCTCAGGGTAAGCTACAGGTTAGGAATTGGACACTGGAGATTGAACCCGGTAACTATCGGCAACAATAATGTTCTAGCTCAACTACTCTGCCAACTAAGTGTGTGATGACTAACTGAGCCAGCCCTAAAATCCAAGGGCCCCTCGCGAATGCTTGTGTGTATTTGTGTTAACAAGCGAGACATAAAGATGTTGTCAGATGGAGGACGATAAGAGAGGAGTAATGGTGTTTAATTCCGGGAACGCCGGGGCACATTTCCAATCATTTAGTCGTGCAGTGGTTAGCGGAGCCTAATGATTTGCTGATCGTCTGTTGCTCTGGCTCAGTAAACACAACTGGGACATTGGACCAATGCAGAACACCAGAGCAGTTCGACAAACAAAAAATCGCTAACTTTTTGGTTGTCGGATGGCTGAATTTCGACCAATGCACGGGAAAAAACCTCTGCGTTTTACAGTACTCCACTACAGGTCTGCGTGCTCCGTCGTGGAGAGTCAGTGTTTATCTATTTCTGGACATTCTGATCCCTCAACTGTATTACAATCAATTTGTCATGAGGAGACATTGTGGCTGGGGCCAACGATAACACAGCTAATGTATTTCACAAACAGCTATTGGATGGAATGTGAGATTACCCGGCCAGTATAGGAAAAGACACTTCATGGAAGACGTGCTCCACTACGTGTCTCCTCTGCTTACCTATCTCCTTCTCCCACTCTTTAGCCCCATAGGTAAACATGTTTTTTGTGAATGTGTGTTTGTGTGTCTATATCCCTCTGTGTATGTGTATGTGTGTCCATGTTCCTGTGTGTTTCGTCATGTTAATGTTCCTGTGTGTCTCCCTGTGCGTGTTTCATTGTGGACGTGTTCCTGTCTGTGTGGTTGCACATCTGTATTCCTGTGTGTGCATGTATGTGTGTCTGTGGTATTGTGTGTGTGTGTCTGTAGTGTGTTAATGTGTGTGTTTGCATCAGTGTTCATGTATGTGTGTACATTTGTGTGTGTGTTCATGTGTCCGTTTTACTGTGTGTGTACGTGTGCGTTCTTGGATCCATTCCTGGGGTTGTGCGTGTGTTTATTGGCGAGAGAGCGACTTGACAGGTTGATTACCATGCTAAGAAGCACGGGTACACATATACTCACTGCTGCACACAAACATACACGTTCCTGCACACACACACACACACACAGAAATACACACACACTACTCCAGACAATGAGAGAGGTCACATCGTGGAGCCACAGCGCCAGCCTGTTGAAGTGAAGGCCTCACATTCAGTAAATATTGACTGGCTTAAGCAAATGTTTACCATCGCGCGTTTCTTTCTGAGAATCAACAAGACGCTTTTTGTTATTATTTATTCATAAGCCACACATCCAATGTCCTTCGTTGTTTGTTTGACTGTTGTGGTGTGTATGGGTTGCTGTTGTAATCCTGGACATTTGCATGGGCTTGCAAAGTATGTCTGCCATGCATGAATTATTTTTTTACATGCATCGTACACAATGTACTGTATACTCAGGTGCTATTGTAAGAGAGTTAAGACTGTGTGCACGTTGCACAGCAGAGTTTAGGCAGGCAGGCAAACTCTCAGTCTATCTCTCAGTGTAAACTAAGCTCCACACATATCTCTTCTGCTAGAAGCTCCCCTAAACACTCACACAAGGGATCACACACACACACACGGGAATACAAACACACTAGCAGACCCACACTCTCTCTTGCTCTCTCACACACTAACAGACACAGACTCACACACACACAGACACACAGACACTCCACCTCCTCCCCCTCATATAAACTCAATCCAGAACAGATACTGGTGTGCCTGCCAAAAAGCCAGCTCAGCACTCTCTTCCTAATTTCTGCTTGCTCTTCACGAGCACTCCTCAAGCACGTGCACTTCAGAAAAAAAGAACAAAATCCCAAAAGATTCAATTTTCAGCCTGTCCTCCTCTCCGTCTTCCGCGGTGTGTAAAACTTCTGAGGCACAACCCGTTCTTCTTTGGAATCTGAACTCCGGGATATTCCAGGGCTCTAGTTTTTTGTAAAAGGCGAGGACAGCCAAACAGTGTCCCCGATCCATCGTCAGGTTCTCCAAGCAGGAAATACCCCGGGATTAATAAACACAGTGACCTAATGTGCCTTAACTCCAATGTAGACAGTTACTGTGGATGGGACAGCCCTGGCACCACATAAATACACACACACACACACACACACACACACACACACACACACACACACACACACACACACACACACACACACACACACACACACACACACACAAAAAAAGGGTGTTCCGACTGAGTTTATGACCTTTTGTAACGATGTGTTTATTGATTAAAGAGGTCCCTGGGATGATGATGATGATGAAGTTGACGAGGGCTGCTTGTCTTCAGAACATCATGATGTAGCCATATCTATTATTCAACATTGTATTATGTGGGGTGTATTTTTGCTTATGTCATGGTTTGCTTATGTCGGGTTTCATTTTTTAGGCTTGCGCATATCAGAGTAGTTATCACACGTATCATCATGCAAACATCCCCACACTGGCTAAAACGAAGAATCTATAACACTGCCGTGATTTGAATATATTGATAAATGTTTTACCTGTGGGGGTCCCTTGATTGTTTCGGTCCTTTGGTTTTTGAAAAAAGGTTGGACCCACTACATTGTGTTCATGTTCTTACTTAATTTCCAATAAAGGATCCACACACATTTGCATAAAGCTAGCATATTTTGTCCACTCCCATGTCAATAAAAGTATTCGAGTACTAGTTAACTTGAAAAATGCCCTTGACGGTGCATTTGTAACGGATAAAAAAATGGAACTTTCATTTGCGATTTACTATTGAAAACGTGATTAATTGCAATTTAATATTATAATCAATTGACAGCCCTTTTATCTATACATACACACATATGTATGCATTTGTTTAGACGTCTCGCAACACCAGGCGATGGGAGACCTCGTCGCCTACCACGATGGGGGATTTCTAAAGGCGAGTTAAGAGATTGACTTGTGAGTCTAACATAGATATATAACAACTTCTGTACGGAATGTGTCCCCGCTAACTACACCATGACGGCGTTCGGTATGCGTCAAGCGTTAATTATTTGGTGGGGACGCACGTGTTTACGTATAGGGGGGGTGGGGGATGGATGAGTGCATGGCGGCGCTGCCATTTCATAAATACAGAGGAGAAGACGCCGTCGCTGACCGCCGAGTCACAGCGTGATGGACGAGGACAAAGACGCGGTGTTGGTCTGGGACACACGCCCAACAGCCACTTAGAGAGAGCAAGGAGATTAATGCTTCGGGAGGAGAAGGAACAGGGCCGAGAGAGGAGAGAGGGCGGGGGGGGGCGTCACAGGGGACGCCGGAGCAAGACCGTGCTCTGTTTCTAATATTCAAGCACAAGTATCTAATCAGACTTTATTAATAGTGAGCTCTGTGCCCGATGCATGTTCCATGTTGCACTTACAGGGCCCTATCTTGCATCCGGCGCAATTGACTTTCTACACTGATGCATTTGTCGTTGCTAGTTTGCAACTGGCGCAGTGTTCTTTTCCCTCCACCGCCACGCGTCGGTAAATTAGGGAATGATCTTGCGCCCCAAGGGGCGGTTCGGCGAAAGAAGGAGGCGTGTTCTGGCGCAAACGTTCCCTGGTGCTATTTTGCAGTTTCAGAAAACAATTCCGCCACAAACCAGGGATAACCTGGTTTAAAGTCAATGGCGCGTTGTTCAGATGCTATTTTAAGGGCCCATGCATAATGTTGCTTGTGCACCCCGCACATACACTTTGCTTCTCTCATCTACCTAGCCACACATTCTTGGTAAATTATTTGGGAAAGAACAGCTGATAAAGCCGTAATAAGTTGTACTTTTACATCAATGCATCTGCAAACACCGTACAGCAAACACATATTTTCTTGACACAGACATCGTGTACAAGCCCATAACTTTTAGGATTGATCAGTATTTGATTGTGAGAAAACATTGTTTAACCGTGAGTGAGTGTTAAAAAGAATGAAAGAATTCGGGCGCGCGTGTGTGTATGTGTAAAATAATTAATGAATGCAGGTGCGCGTGTGTGCGTCCATCTGTTTAAACACACGCAAACTAAACACGTAAAGCATAATACAGTCCATGGCAATGTACATTAATGGGGGGACACATGCATATTAGGAACACAAGTCGATAACGATAATGCATACAATACAGAAACGATGTTTGTTAATGTATTGCCATTAAATAGAACCACAGTTACCGCATATCATATGTGTGTTAAGTTTAATTTGCCGAAATCTTTCTGACAAAACCTTTACAAAGTCATTACAGCACCAGGTTTACACTTGGAAAGCATCAGCAAATTGTCAAGTTTAGTTGTCTGCAAACAAAAAATATCGCCCACTGATTCAACTTTTCCTTCCATGAAATCGTGTTTAACAATCCTATAAATCAGCAAACTATATTCTGTTACTGATACAAAGTTAACTTCCAAAGCCTCTCCCTCCACCCTGCCCTCCCACCCTCTGCTCTCCAAGATCCACATCGATACCAGACAATACCCGACCACACCGGACGGTAACAGAGTCTGAGCAACCCTAACCCGACACAGCCCTGACCAAAAGGGAACAACGCTCACGTCGTCGAGTCAAAAGGTCGACTGGTTTGTCCGTCTCCGAAGATGCAGGCGAGAACAGGCGAGTGGCTACGCGGAACGCTACGTCACGCCTCCGTTCCGAGAACGCCTCGTCTCTGACGGGGAATCCCCCAGAAGTATGAAGGACAGCAGCCCACTGCCTGTGATTACAGCTGGACGCCAGCGCTGAAACATGGGCCTCTTGGGGCATGACAAAGAGAACCCGGGGAGGGAAGGGATGCGGGGAGCCAGGGTTATCATCACACAAAAACAATTAGGGGGGGGGGGGGGGGGTCCCGTTCAACTAAATTGTTCCCACCCCCACCCACTCAAATGGACTCTGGTGTCAGACTTTGAGAATTGGCAAGGCATAAAGTTGTCCAGAATCCAGCGAGGAACATGGGCCAAGCAGCAAAACAACCTCCCCCCCCCCCCCCCAACACCGCCCCCCTATCGGACTTGAGCCATCCTCGGTCTCACAAACTGCGATGCTAATCAATGCCGTGTGGAGGCCCTATCTGCATCCAAGCAGGCCTTGGACCTCAGACAAGCAGGCTTCACACTATGAGATAATGTAATGGGAGATAGGGGGGTGGTGGTGGTAAGGGTAAGCCCAAATGTACTGGGTTCAAAAGCACCTCAGCCTGACCTATAGGCATCCTTGACTCATGTTCTCCCGATCCAGCGTCTGAAAATAGCCAGTATCTGAACTCAATGAATCTGAGAATAACGCAATGTAACTTTGATGAAGGTTTCTGCTAAATGACTAAATGGATGTGTCTTGGTTTGGATTGGCTGGTGTAACCAGGATATTCCCAAATGCATGGGGAATTCAAGCGATAGTATTAGTGTATTTGACTGGCCTTGACTCTTGGCTAAGATAATGGATTATATTCATAATAATAATAAAAAGCTTTATTTATATAGTTCCAGAGAGGCTGCCACAAAGTGCTAGAGTGTTTGATGTTCATAATACAACGCTATAAAACTGTTACAATTAAAATTGAGGATAATAAATTGTATGAGATATAAGATACAAACCATGAAAAAGAAACATACAGCTATTTGTACAGATAAGGGGACCATAATTACAGATTAAAAGCCTGTTTACACAGGTGAGAACAGCTTTCTAAAACCACCAACAGAAACAGCGGTTCTATTAGACAAAGGGAGATGTTTCCAGAAGGCCGGAGCTTATCGCAACCTACTTTTGTTATGTACTCCATAAATGTGAACATTTTCATTTCTAATGCTTGCAGTTGCGTTTACAGTCTTAAACAATGCGACATTGTTCAATGTCTAACGCTGAGTATTGCAAGTTGTGTCTACTCCGTTCTGTTTTCTCTTTTGCTCACTCTCCCACTCCCTTTCTCTGCAGTTGTATTTGTTTTCTCAGCTAAAATAACAATTAGAACCAGAACAGATATCAATGTAGACCACCACTTTAATTTAATACTGCATATCCCTTGAGCCAAATACGGGAAAAAAAAGAAGATTGTTTATTTACACTCAAACAAAGAGACCTCCATGCTTAGACTGCACTCTGACTCTGTGGTTAGCTTAGCTTCCTGTTGCTTCGTTAGCAGAGGCTCAGAAACTAAGCGAGGACTAGGATAGGCCTAGGGATACCTAGCTAGTTTTAGAATTCTTAGCAATGGCTCGGTAACTGAGCTAAGACGCAAATATTCGTGCTTATAAAGAGAAAACGAGCGTCTCTGGTGTGAATGAACGTTTTTTCCACTTTGCAGTCGTCAGCCAAACCCCGGGCAACAGCTTGATTTCAATCGATCATGTGATGGAACGGCTTGTGAGAAAAGCTCTGGCACGACATGGAGCGAGTATACGAGCGTTCCCAACGTATCATCCAAAATGAAAGTGTCAACACTTCTCTTCGTATTTGTTTTACGTGACGGATTGACTCGCTGATTACTCAGTGTGTTGCTGTGACCTAAAGAGGTTCTTTACAGTTCTACAACTACTCATATGCTACTTTCATTTGAATATCCTTCGATTTTGAACACAAAATAACGTCCCCTCCTTATTTATTCATACCCTCTATCAGTACTCTACACGTCGTCACTTTATAAGTGCACCAAGAAGAGACGAAGAGGCCTGAAGGCAGTTATATTATCAGTGATGATTTTCTAGCCCTAGAATAATACATATTTCATTTTTATGATCCATGTGAAATTCCACTTAAGCATTTTCAGCTGAGCTCTGCGTTGACGCCTCAGGACTGAACAGTACAGAGTACAACGAGGAGAGGTGAGTGTGTACCAGGGTGTACATGTGTGCCTCTGTGTGCATGTTGTGTGTGTGTGTGTGTGTGTGCATGGTGTCTACGTTGTGTCCAGTGGGTACCTCACGTGTGCTTGTGTGTGTGTTTGCATGGTATCTACGTTGTGTCCAGGGGGTACCTCACGTGTGTGTGTGTGTGTGTGTGTGTGTGTGTGTGTGTGTGTGTGTGTGTGTGTGTGTGTGTGTGTGTGTGTGTGTGTGTGTGTGTGTATGCGTGTATAGCTGTGTAATGACTTGCTAGCGTTTACAGCACCCACAAGCAGAAGCTGCTGGTTAATTTATGGAGCACACTCTCATCACTCCAAGCATTCCATGGCAGCCGTTAAAAACGACCCATGCTCTGATTCCAAGGCGTACAGGTGGGCTCATTTAAACAGGTAGACAGGATTAAATGCCCCAGTGCTTTGGTATGTCTGTGAGCAGACATAAACACCAAAATAGCCCCGAAGTGGGACTTCCCTCTCTGGATCCTGGAACAATTTAAATAGACTTGTGCTGCATGTCGTTCTGTCATGGGAAAAAGCCAGTAACTGAACGGCAAGCGTTGAGCTGTTCTGTTCACCGAGGCAAAAAATGAATTAAAACGCACTCCAAAGTAACAGCACGTCTTAAACTTGTAAACCGTTACTGCCTTTGAAACCACACATTATAAAAAAGAGTACAAACAATATATAAGTACCCATAAATCATATCTGATGATTATCTATATTACTTTGGCCAAACTTCGTTTTCCACATGAAAAGTGTTTCCACTGGGAGTGAGCCAGAAATGTATTCAACGGGCTCTTTAAGAGCAATGGCTTCTGGTGTGCAATATTTAAACACCTGTTTTTAATATTTCAGTTCCTTCACAGCGTTTTAATTAAGTTATAAGGCTGAACATCTTTCTGCTGCCTCATAATTTATGAGATATTAGCTACTGCAGCAAAAACGGCTTTATATATTTATATATTTGAATACTCATGTTATCTCTCGCTCATATATATAAATATATGATAGTATATGATAGGTGCATGCTACCTGGGCGGTATTTCTGAAAGGTATCTGTTTTGCATATTGCTTTACGTATTTTGCTCAATTCTAGTTACTTTTATGTATATTTGTATCTGATTGAAACTAAATCTAAGACCCATGAGGTATAACAACCCAATGATGCTCCTCGACTCCTGTCTCTGTCTCTTTGTCTGAGATCAGCATTGAGCCTCCAGCAGGAAACCCAACATTTTGAAAACTAAACTAACTAACTTATTGTCTGTCAAGTCAAAGGTTACAGTTATAGTTCAGAGGTCCATGTACCAATCTTGTACAGTCTTGTACAGGTTAAACATATGTTGCCTGTTGGTGTAGGAACAGCCTGTTATTTGCTTGGCTTGAGCTAAAAGGTTAAAGGTGCATTCTGTAGAGTTTAGTGGCAGAAATGGAGCATATTATTAAGCATGTATTAGTTTGTGTATAGTACCATGAAAAAAACATTCAGTCTGGATTCAGTCGGTTGCCATCTGCAACCTCACCACTAGTTGCTACTTCATTTAACGAATTGGACCTTTAAATAAATTATAATGAAAAACAAACTCAATCTTAAACCAAGAAGCAATTAACATTTGTAAATATTTACCTATTAGAATAATCGCTGTAAACAATCTGTGGTGGATTCATTGAGGTGAACAATACAAAGCATGTTTTTAAACATTACATTTTAGTTTGAAAAGTAGAAACGGATTCAAAGATGAGCTCTATACAAATATGGCTGAACAGATTTGTGGAAGAAGTAGTAAGCGCACTAATTAGCAAGCTAAGAAAACAAAATGTGGCTATGTATTTTTAATACCCGCCTAACAGGAGTATGCATCACCATTACAGTATTAGTAAGTCTATTCAGTAACCAAGTTGATGACTTGAGTCCATACATTGCAATAAACAAAGGTATTGGCAATACTCCTGAATGTTATCAATTTGTAGGCACAGCTGATTTGAGAAAATAACAATCAGCCAATCAGGATAAGATCAAGATCTCCTGTCTAGTTACCTAGCAACTCAAACTTTTTTTTTATTGTATTGGAATAAAATATTTAGTGAAGAGGAGCAGACTATTAGTTTGCCACGGAGCCCGGTCGGGCACAGCCCGAACAAACTACGTGGCACCCCCCCTCTCTTCATCTCATGGGCCCACCACCTGTGGGAAGACCCGTTGGGGTCGGGTGCGCAGCCACATGGGTGGCAGCGAAGGTCAGGGGTCTCGACGGACCAGACCCGGGCGGCAGAAGCTAGCTCTGGGGACGTGGAACGTCACCTCGCTGTGGGGAAAGGAACCGGAGCTTGTGAGGGAGGTGGAGCGCTATCAGTTAGATCTGGTGGGGCTTACCTCCACGCACAGTCTCAGCTCTGGTACCGTACTCCTGGATAAGGGTTGGACTCTATTCTTCTCCGGAGTTGCCAAGGGCGTGAGGCGCCGGGCGGGTGTGGGGATACTCATAAATCCCCGGCTGAGCGCCGCGGTGTTGGAGTTTACCCCGGTAGACGAGAGGGTCGCCTCCCTGCGCCTAAGGGTTGTAGGGGGGAAAACTCTGACTGTTGTTTGTGCGTATGCACCAAACAGCAGTTCAGAGTACTCGGCCTTCTTGGAGACCCTGAATGGAGTCCTGTATGGGGCTCCAGTAGGGGACTCCGTAGTTCTGCTGGGTGACTTCAACGCCCACGTGGGCAACGATGGAGACACCTGGAGAGGCGTGGTGGGGAGGAACGGCCTCCCTGATCTAAACCCGAACGGTCGTTTGTTATTGGACTTCTGTGCTAGTCATGGATTATCCATAACAAACACCATGTTCGAACATAAGGGTGCTCATAAGTGTACCTGGTACCAGAGTACCCTAGGCCGAAGATCAATGATCGATTTTGTGATCGTGTCATCTGATCTAAGGCCGCATGTTTTGGACACTCGGGTAAAGAGAGGGGCGGAACTGTCAACCGACCACCATCTGGTTGTGAGTTGGATCAGGGAATGGGGGAAATTTCCGGATAGACCTGGTAAGCCCAAACGCGTAGTGCGGGTGAACTGGGAACGTCTGGAGGAGGCCCCCGTCCTAGGTATCTTCAACTCACACCTCCGGCGGAGTTTTTCTAGCATTCCTGTGGAGGTTGGGGACATTGAGCCGGAGTGGGCTGTGTTCAAAGCCTCCATTGCTGAAGCTGCGGTGGCTAGCTGTGGCCTCAGGGTCTTAGGCTCCTCAAGGGGCGGTAACCCTCGGACACCGTGGTGGACACCGGTGGTCAGGGAAGCCGTCCGATTGAAGAAGGAGGCCTTCCGGGATATGATATCCTGGAGGACTCCTGACTCGGTTGCAGGGTACCGACAGGCCCGAAGGGCTGCAGCTGCTGCCGTGTCGGAGGCTAAGCAGCGGGTGTGGGAGAAGTTCGGAGAGGCCATGGAGAAGGACTTTCGGTCGGCACCAAAGTGTTTCTGGAAGACTATCCGGCACCTCAGGAGGGGGAAACGGGGAACCGTCCAAGCTGTGTACAGTAAGGAGGGGACTCTGTTGACCTCAACTGAGGAGGTCGTCGGACGTTGGAAGGAACACTTTGAGGAACTCCTGAACCCGAATAACACGCCCTCTATGTTGGAGGCAGAGCTCGAGGTTGATGGTGTTTCGTCGTCAATTTCCCTGGTGGAGGTCACTGAGGTAGTCAAACATCTCCGCAGTGGCAAAGCCCCAGGGATTGATGAGATCCAGCCAGAAATGCTAAAGGCTCTGGGTGTTGAGGGGCTGTCATGGTTGACACGCCTATTCAACATCGCGTGGGAGTCGGGTACAGTGCCAAAGGAGTGGCAAACCGGGGTGGTGGTTCCCCTGTTCAAAATGGGGGACCAGAGAGTGTGTGCCAATTACCGGGGTATCACACTTCTCAGCCTCCCTGGTAAAGTCTACTCCAAGGTACTGGAAAGGAGGGTTCGGCCGGTCGTCGAACCTCAGATTGAAGAGGAACAATGCGGTTTTCGCCCCGGACGTGGAACTACGGACCAGCTCTTCACTCTCGCAAGGATCCTGGAGGGGGCCTGGGAGTATGCCCATCCGGTCTACATGTGTTTTGTGGATCTGGAGAAGGCGTATGACCGGGTCCCCCGGGAGAAACTGTGGGAGGTGCTGCGGGAGTATGGGGTAAAGGGGTCTATCCTCAGGGCCATCCAATCCCTGTACTCCCAAAGCGAGAGCTGTGTTCGCGTCCTCGGCAGCCAGTCAGTTTCGTTCTCGGTGGGTGCTGGGCTCCGCCAGGGCTGCGCCTTGTCACCAATCCTGTTTGTGATATACATGGACAGGATATCGAGGCGTAGTCGTGGTGGGGAGGGGTTGCAGTTCGGTGGTCTGAGGATCTCGTCACTGCTTTTTGCGGATGATGTGGTCCTCATGGGATCATCGGCCTGTGACCTTCAGCACTCACTGGATCGGCTGGCGGCCGAGTGTGAAGCGGCTGGGATGAGGATCAGCACCGCTAAATCTGAGGCCATGACTCTTAGCAGGAAACCGATGGATTGCTTACTCCGGGTAGGAAATGAGTCCTTAGCCCAAGTGAAGGAGTTCAAGTACCTCGGGGTCTTGTTCGCGAGTGAGGGTACTATGGAACGTGAGATTGGCCGGAGAATCGGAGCAGCGGGGGCGGTATTGCGTTCGCTTTACCGCACCGTTGTGACGAAAAGAGAGCTGAGCCGCAAGGCAAAGCTCTCGATCTACCGGTCGATCTTCGTTCCTATCCTCACCTATGGTCATGAGGGCTGGGTGATGACCGAAAGGACGAGATCGCGGGTACAAGCGGCCGAGATGAGTTTTCTCAGAAGGGTGGTTGGCGTCTCCCTTAGGGATAGGGTGAGAAGCTCAGCCATCCGTGAGGAACTCGGATTAGAGCCGCTGCTCCTTTACTTAGAAAGGAGTCAGCTGAGGTGGTTCGGGCATCTGGTAAGGATGCCCACTGGGCGCCTTCCTTGGGAGGTGTTTCAGGCACGTCCAGTGGGGAGGAGACCTCGGGGAAGACCCAGGACTAGGTGGAGAGATTATATCTCAACACTGGCCTGGGAACGCCTCGGGATCCCCCCGTCAGAGTTGGTCAATGTGGCCCGGGAAAGGGAAGTCTGGGGCCCCCTGCTTGAGCTGCTCCCCCCGCGACCCGACCCCGGATAAGCGGAAGAAAATGAGATGATGAGATGAGGGGAGCAGACTAATACGACTGTGAACAGGCCTACCCAGAGATTACCATCAACCCACGGACAGCTTTTGAGAACTAGTCCTCCCCACAAAATGTTTTATTGCATATCTAGATTAAAAACTCCCAATTAAATGTACATGTCTGATTAATAGAGAGAGATGAGGAAAGAGACAATAAGTTACAATGTTACGGTATGAATGGAGTTTACACAAGCCTATCAACCATGTTTTAATCACTCCGGTGACGTATTTAAAAGCTGATGGCAGCTCCAAGCAGGGGAGGGGGTATAGTCTTACATTGTTTGACATTTTCTCCTGTCAGAAGAGATGTGGGTAGTTACCTGTGTACCGGACGCTCAACCAACACACACATACGCACACACACACACACACACACACACACACACACACACACACAACCACACAAACACACCGTGCAGGCGGTGAAACAAGCGGCCATTCTTTCTAACCAGGGAGCGTGGTGTCCACACGTGATCAGAGTGCAAGGAGAAGGCTTCAGACTCAAAGAATTCCGGCCAGCCACGTGCTTGGTATACAGGGCGTAGTTTATGCCCTGTATTGTGAGGTCTAAAGCCTCTGAACTTGTGTCATGTCTTTTGGAGATAACCACCCGCCCACCACCCGACACGTCCCGGCCAGAGAAGAAGAGTCCAACAGCTAGGTAAGATAACTCACATGCACGTCTACGCATACACAACCCGCTATCCAACACTGTCTTCATCACAACATGGATCCCTGAACTCTTAGAAGGATGTGTGTTGGGGGGGGGGGGGTAGTCTCGCCTGTTCAGCATCAAACAGGGTTTGTCTCCTGATGGTAATAAAAGAACACTTGATCCTTTATGATTAATTAAGATCCTTCTGCCGGAACTCGGGGCCATCGCCAACGTATGAGATAGTGAGTATTGCATTACATATATGGTGGTGTGCCATACGCAGGGCAGCTGAATTGATTGCAAACACGGTTTTATGGCATCCTAATACTTTTTCCTTGGAGGGGTGGGGCGGGGGGAGTTGGAATTTACGAGCTGTATAATGCTCACTCCCGCTAAAACATTGCTTTTTTTCAAGCTCGGGTTAAAATTAGACTTGCTCTTCTGACTTTTGGTCATAGAAGTAGTACATTGATAATGCTGTACTCTCATAATTTAGTTTGGACACATAAAGATATATTTTGGGGTAGCTGGGTTCAGTATTTTCGGATCTAAATCGTATATAGCCTGCCGGCAAACACTGAAGCTTTTACTACCCCCGATGACTCCACTAAGAAATACCTATTTCTGTGTAAACATATTTATGTTCAAACAGCTCACCAAAATGTGGTGTGTCAGAGTCAAGTTTTATTGCCCCAGATTACATTTTACAGTCCTGAAGGGCTTTGCCCTGTGCAGCCAAATTGGTGAGGCATGGTGACCACCATCAGGGTTAGGCTGGGCTCAGACCAATCCTGGCGTTGCAGAGATTAGTGTGGACTGCGGTTGGGAGGTGGAAGTGTCACTTCATTACCCATTTGTATGACGTCATGTTGTGAACTTTAACACCCCCGATCGAAATCCAGAAGGTGGTGGCCATGCGCCTAAAAGCAGTTTGAGGATAAGACGAAGAAGAACTTAAACCCAGACTCAGGCCTTTTTCCTATATTTCCTCGCAAATTCAAATCAATGAACATAAACTCAAGGAATCATGTAAGTATCGCTACTTTGCAGCATAGATGGCAAATCCGCTGCAGATGTCGAAGGCCAACGTTACGAGGTTCTACTTCCTGCGGGCGTCTTTCGGTCTGATTGCTGGCCTGATTGCTGCATTCGCTTTACCGCACCGTTGTAACGAAAAGAGAGCTGAGCCGCAAGGCAAAGCTCTCGATCTACCGGTCGATCTTCGTTCCTATCCTCACCTATGGTCATGAGGGCTGGGTGATGACCGAAAGGACGAGATCGCGGGTACAAGCGGCCGAGATGAGTTTTCTCAGAAGGGTGGCTGGCGTCTCTCTTAGGGATAGGGTGAGAAGCTCAGCCATCCGTGAGGAACTCGGATTAGAGCCGCTGCTCCTTTACTTAGAAAGGAGTCAGCTGAGGTGGTTCGGGCATCTGGTAAGGATGCCCACTGGGCGCCTTTCAGGGGTGTTTCAGGCACGTCCAGTGGGGAGGAGCCCTTGGGGAAGACCCAGGACTAGGTGGAGAGATTATATCTCAACACTGGCCTGGGAACGCCTCGGGATCCCCCCGTCAGAGTTGGTCAATGTGGCCCGGGAAAGGGAAGTCTGGGGCCCCCTGCTTGAGCTGCTCCCCCCGCGACCCGACCCCGGATAAGCGGACGAAAATGAGATGAGATTATTAGATGCTTTGGATAAAAGTGACAAATTGCATTTATTTCACATAGGCCTGAATTTGGCGACATTCCCGAACAACTCTAAATCCCTTAAAAGACAAAGAGAAGTGCCCCCAGTTTATTGACTTAAAATAATTGTATTTAGCTTAGCTAAGGGCTATTGATCAGGGTAATGATTAGGTTGTGGTTGACTCAGGTCAGGAATCAGGGCAGTTATGCCGGTGTTCATATAGGTTTATTAGCAATGGCAGCCTTTAACATTTACGCGTCATTAGGCCTACGTTACTTTCTGTCGTTGTCATGCTTTTCTCAGCACTGCATCAGTTTGAAATAAAATCCCTAAAAAGGCAATGCCTGGCTCAAACCTGAGTTGTACCATGATGACATTTCCTGATGAAAGTAGGAGGAAGAAACCCTTAGAAGGAACAAATATAACCCGTCATCAGCTCTGAGTACAATAGTTGATGATTGGGGCCGGCATAAGCTAGCAGCCACAGCATGAGGTGTTTATGATTTCAGTGAGAGGTTTCAACAGGCTTCTCTGCCTCTGGGAACACAAAAGCACTTGTGTTACGGTGTAGGCCTACTTACACAGATTCATCTCCTTTTATTAAATACATATAATTTGGAAATGTCACAGCTTGGAGTACTCATTATACTCGGCACCGAATAAATATCCCCGGGGAACAACAATTGACAATGCCTTAGTCAACGCAAAACGCAAGGACTTCCCCTTTGATGTAGCAAGGTTTATTAAAAGCAAATGGCGGGATGGGCTATCGGCTTACTCCGGCTCTTTCCCGAGTTTAAAATACACAAGCCTAGTTTTGTGTCAGCACAACAAGGATATTCAGGAGAGGAGATCCAAAGTAAGTATGTGGAGAAAAAAAAGAGAAGAAGAATGGCACTATTGTCTTGTTGTGGCTTGTTGCAGAGTGCAGAATCTTGTTAACCTTTGGAATCTGGCAGGGAATCAGGTTGGCAGACAGACAAGGTCTGGCACCTGTCGTTATATGCCTGGATGAGGAGTGTGGACATCATTGTTTCTCTCTCACACACACACACACACACACACACACACACACACACACACACACACACACACACACACACACACACACACACACACACACACACACACACACACACACACACACACACACACTTACTGATTCACTCAACTCAATGCACTTGACACCTCAGTGATACGTGTGAAACTTGCACAATGCACATCTTACGTGATTTATGTTTCACCTGACCCGAGAGTATTCAAAATACCCTGACATACTTAAAGGAGCTATGTGTAACAAATCTACTTTACCAAATCATAAAATGACCATGATATGTCATCAGAGATTAAGGAAGCATGCCAGGTAATGGCTTCGCAGACAAAATGGCTACAGCTTGTATGTTCTCTTTTGAAATTGTCTGATTCAAGTCAAATGCTGTTTTTTGTTTTCGGCCTTTGTGGTATGATTCACTATTCTCAGAGTTCCCCTGTTTGCGAGATAAAAAATAATTGGCACACAGAACCAGGGTGCCACAGTCATGAAAGCAAGCATACAAAGTGGATAGACGGAAATTAAAAAGCCTTTTTCTCTTTTGAAAAAGCCATGCAAAAAACATGCGTGAATCTTGGAGTCTCATTTCAAAGATGGACAGCTTAGAGCCCCGGAAGTTTTTAAGACAAATGCCACTTGGGTTGGTTTAGAATTGACCAAAAATCGTTTGTGTTAGCTGATCAACTCACAGGGAAGGACTTGACGTCGCTTGTCATTGTCAAAATAGAGTTGTCGTGCTCGTCTCAAAATATAACGTTACGCTCTGCTCGCTTTTGCTTGTGTTATTTCAGTGTCGTCAACCTCACAACCATCTTGAGGCTCGAGTTTGGGGAGGAGGGCCGGTCGGGGACAGCTCTACAACACTGGGAATTCAGACTGCAGTTACCATTTTAAACGCTCAGTGTGTGTGTGTGTGGGGGTGGGGGGGACATCTCAATATTTGAACATTGAAGATCAAAAAGAAAAAAATGCATTGTGTAATATCCAATATATTTTATATGAGTTAAAAAATATCTCCTGCATAGCACGGGAGCATAACGTAAAGTAACAGATTATGTGAAGGTACCAGAGATTCCAACAGTGACACTCCAAGATATCCTTCACCTGCAAGGGAATGCCGTTTATGTGGAAAAACACAAGCCTGTGTTCCATCATCAACTGCCGTACAGTGGATTCCACTAATTCCTTTTAAGTCAATGGAGCGGGATTTTATGGTCTGGTGAGCCGAGCCAACAGTGTCCCAACCCCCCCGGGTGAAGCTGTTAACTATCTGCCAGGCATTCATATTCAAAGTCCATCATTTCACCACCGCCACCACCGACTGACCCGAGACAACCTTACAGCGTAACAATCACTGGCCAACTCCCCGGCCCCACCCTCCCGCCCTCAAAAAAATAAATGCATGGACGCTTTCCAGACTTTTTCACCATTGTTCCGTTTGGATCCTCGTGCTCGTGCTACTTCCTCCTTGACGTGTTGCCAGCGCACCCCTTTTACAAAAACCCTCTTAGCCTGGTCTTGGCCCGCGTCCAAACCCTTTAAATGCGCCCTTAAAATGGATCCTGGCAGCGTCTGGAGCACTGGCACGACCAAGAACCACCGCAGGTGTTCCACGGCCCGGCTTCAACCCGGACCTCACCTCCCCTGACCCCTCGGATTGGGCAGCCACGAGCCCATTCAAATGCACCCCTTGGAGCGGGAGAAGGTGTGTTTGTGTCTGCATGTGTGTTTGTCTGGGAGGGGGAAGGTCTGCATCAGAGAACTCAGTGTAAATTCCCTTACTTGTATCCTGCGTTCACTGCCCCCCCTAAACCTCATGGGACTCTCTTAAGGTCCTCTGACCTTCTTAAAACAAGGAAGCAACGGGGCCTTTTGTTGTCTCGTCCAAGGATATATACGTCATATGGTCTCTTTCACCATATGATATGTGGCGCTTGTGGTCCTTTAAAACTTCAGGCTCATTTTAGACTTGGTCTTTTGAATCGATGTGTCCATTAATGCGTCATTGTTTTTTTTTCTTTCCTTGATACTATGTTGCAAAGCACTCTGTGACCCCTTGCTGTGTAAAAGAAAACGGTACTTATTTACCTACTTTTACTTGCTTACTCACTTGCACCCGGTGACCTGGCTGGCTGTCCACGCCGTGCCCGGCTGGGCGGTGGGGGGGTTTGAGTGGGGAAGGCGTTGGGAGGTTGAAGGCAAAGCAGCGTGGCGTATTGGTCGTCACCAGCGCGGAACCAACCAACATCCGTAAGGGCGGCCGGCTACAAGCAGCAGGCTACAATGACCCAGCAGGAGCCCCCCGACGGTGGGGGTGTCAGCGGTGGTGCACGGGTGGTGGAGGCCTTTGTTGCTGTTCTTTTTCCTAAAGAACCCCAAATGACCCGATGGAAAACATTGTGATAATTGATACAAACAAAATAATTAATTTCACAGCAAGGGGGGAGCACAATGTACCATTGTTCCTGTGATTGATGGTTTTTCTTCTTCATTGTCTTTTTCGTGTTTTTTTTCCCGTGTCCTCACAGACTTGTACATTGGGTGATTGTTTCAGGTGCCATTCTTAGCAAAAAGACTATAATAAAGCATTACAATTTCATAAATCAATGAGGCATAATCAAAAATATATTTCTCTAAACCTCTATTTGAGTAGAAAATGTAATTTTATAATATACAGAATGAGAGAAATATAAAACTCAGATCAATATGATTTGTATTCCTGTGATTAAAAAAAAAACCTAACCCTAACCCTTTCTATGATAGAAAGGAAATCAAAATGTCTGTACAAATTTATTTTGTGTTAGTTGAATCAAGATAGAAAAGTATTAGAATAAATTGCATTTCATTTTCCAAGAATACATGCTCAAGACAAGGCAATCCTTTCTTCGCCATTTAACACATACTTGAGTGTAAATAGGGGATAACGAACACAAAGATGGAATCTGTAAAAGATGGAATTTGAGAGGTAAATACTAGGGCCAGAAAAGACAGGACTGACATAGTAAGCCTAGTTAAACCTTTGACTATGGATTAGGTGAACTGAAAGCATTGAGTGTGGATTAAGTAAGTGCACATTTGTCAGAGGCATACACCTTGTACTTTTAGAATGTTTCCAGACATATGAGAATTGTGTAGCTACTGAATATCTAACTTGCCATTTGGTAATGAACCACTAAGCTTTCAGATCAAAATCAATTCTTAAATTTTTCTCAAACTATGCTCTGGGAGACACTGATGACCTGATGTCTGGCTTAATGGTATCCCCTCTAAGTCCTTTGAATTTGTGTCGGTGAGTGTGCACGTTCACCCATCAGGGATTAAAATTAACGACGTCCCGTCGTCCCGGGGACGTAATTAATTGTCATCGTAAAGAATTGATTTTTATTCCCTCTCGCGTCGACCTCGGGACGAAGAGAATTTTGCGGGCACTGACTTCATTTTTCTGAGTTTTCAACACTTTCTGCGAT
Organism: Gadus chalcogrammus; assembly: GCF_026213295.1. Classification (NCBI taxonomy): domain Eukaryota; kingdom Metazoa; phylum Chordata; class Actinopteri; order Gadiformes; family Gadidae; genus Gadus; species Gadus chalcogrammus. The sequence continues at coordinate 16,432,484 of NC_079431.1, forward strand.
GTTCGCGATCGGTGGAAAGACTATTTAATGGAAAGGGCTTCGTTCAATTGGCTGGCGCGCTCGTGTTTGTGTTGTTCAGTGAGACAGCGGGGGTAAAATCCCCCGTTCGTCAGGCTTTCTTGGTTCAATGGAGAAGGCGGGGCTGCGCACGGAGTCAAAAAAAAAAGTGGGCCGGCCCACCAGGAGACTTCCCGATCTCCAGCCAATGCTGCAGAGCGAATTTAAATCGGGGGTCTAACACCGTCATTTATCTAAATTTAATTTATCTAAATTTCTTATATATACATAGCATTTCACATTAATCGCAATTATTACATGGGTCTTCTCAATGAAGATAAGCCCCTTCAGGGCGAAGGCAGTCTCGCGCTGCTCGAGTGGCAAGCAGTGCGAGAGCCTTCTGCTCTGCGATCACAGGCGCAAAACTGGGGTCACGTAGATAGACCACAGTTCTGCGAGGGTGTTGCTTGTCATCTGGAAATAAATATACTATTTCATCAACATAATGTATTGTGTTTTTATTATATTATCAGTAGGCCTAAGTAACGACTCAAAATGTAAAAAATATTTATGGGAAAAATTCGGGACGATCGGGACGGTTCAAAATGTTTTTCGGGACGTTTCTGGGACGGTGGTGCAAAAAAGTTAATTTTAACCCCTGTCACCCATACTTGTCACACAAATACAAAGTACATCTTCTAATGTATTATGGTTAATAATTGTTTGAATGAGACATTTCCCAAGACATTGTGTTCTTTGGTCTACCTGTGTTGACCTCCACGACCAACCCTCGAACAGCTACTTAATTACATTTTTTCTGAAACTTTTTAACCATTACATCTATTACATAAACCATGCATTTGGAATGACCCAACGGTGTCAAACCAGATAAAGTCATGCGAAAAACTTTCTGCAGCGGGACTTTTACTGAACACCGATTCCGAAAAGGTTGATAACAAAGGATCCATCCTCATCCATCACCTGATCCAGAGATAGGAGTCAGGATATGCTTGTGGCAAGAACATGGGGTTTGATAACTTACATCTCCCGACTCCCGCAAACCTATCTGAATCTATGTCTGAGACATTTTACCCCCACCCAGCCTTACCTTGTCACTGTATTAAGTGCTTGGAGACGCTTTAGATCAAATTGTCAAAATTACATTATTGTAATTGAGTTAAGAGGCCGGGTCGCATACCTTGCATGCTTTTGCGGCTCACTACTCAACACTCAAATGTATTACTGATAACCGCACTGACAGCATATTGTGTGCATGCATACAAATAAAAATGAGGTTAATTCTAGGAGAATGCCAGAGGGGATGTCTATTGAGCAAAATAGGAGCCAAGAGGCGTTAAACAGACAGCCTTCCAGAAACAATTTAACTCTTACTTTCACTATGACTATAACACAACAGTTAAGGCCCGCACCCTGTCATGGAAAGCTGAGTGGCTCCATGTCGGACATGGCTCTCAAAATACCTCAAATACGTTTCATAAAGGTTGGGCTGATACAGAGGTCATATAATTGTCAAATAACGTGTGTGCTTGTCATTTCTTTCAGATGTATTGTGACAGCGAACATCTTGACGTGATGTGATTTAATATTTCCACGTTTGCGATTTCGGCTATCAATAAGGTGCCAACAACCCTGAGGAAATAGCTCAGGAAAAATGTGTCTGACGATGACCCACACAGCCTCCTGTGGTTAAATGCCCTTTGGAAAGGGAATTAAAATGAAACATTAAAAATTCCTATACGATTGGACTTTTGATTCTTTTTGAATCCCTTAACTGGTTCTGATAAATACACAACATCCGCAGAGTATGACAAGCTTTCTGGGGATTTCTAAGGTTTCTGTGTCTTGGCATGCTTGAAGAGTATTCTCCCTTCATTGGTATACTCTATAACGTATTTATTGTCTAATGCTCAGCTGAAGTCGGGCTGCGATGGGGCCGAACATGTGTAAGGTCTTGAGGTGTGGATCTTCGTGACAGAAAAACGGGCGATCACTAGTCACCTGGAGATTTAATATCTGATGATCCGGAGGGAAGCTAAAACAAACATTATTAAGGAAAGTCAACAGAGGGCTGAGGTCAAGCTAGTTTGACAATTTGCTGTACAAAAGTACAAAACATAAATCTTGTGATGTTCAACACGATTCAAGGGCAGCACACACACACACACACACACACACACACACACACACACACACACACACACACACACACACACACACACACACACACACACACACACACAAAGTAAGGCAAACTATTTTGATAATTCTATATGATTGCTGTGGCTCTTGCAAAGAAAGACCATTCACAAATAGGCTTGTTACATATCATATGTAGATCCAAGAACATTCCATGGATCAGGGCTGGGGATGTCCAAGAGCGCCAACACGTCACTTAATGGCACCCAATAGTAGATTGGAATAGGCTGTGTGATTGAATAGCATAACTCTGACCACAGGGAAAATCTGGGCTTCCCTAAACCAGATGTTGACTCGTCATAAATGGGGCTAAAGTTGGTCAGATAGCCTCACTTTGGAACACTGTACAAAGCGCACGTGATTCATGGTGTGCTCTTGATGCGGTTTTCTTCTTTCCATGACACACACACACACACACACACACACACACACACACACACACACACACACACACACACACACACACACACACACACACACACACACACACACACACACACACACACACACACGCAATAATGGCCGGTTATTTAAGAGATCACATCCCTGGGGTAATCAGGTCAGAGAAACAAGGCGGCTCTGAAGTTTTGATTATGAATGTGTGTGTGTCACGATTGGTCTGTTAGTCATTTATGGCCCCAAGTGTGGTTGAATGTAGCAAGTGTGAACGTCTGAACACAATGTTAAATATAAATATTGTCAAGTGTATATATGACTTCACTGTAGCCTTGCCCTAGCCCTTTTATGGTTTCGTTTGTTGGTTAGATTAGGCCTGAAAATGTAAAGTTTGAATAATTTATGATCCTTGTCATAAATAAAGTAGCTAAAAATAATCATGTCTTTTCATTTGGTGATGGGTCAAGTGGAAAGGTATAGAGAACCCTTTCAAAATCAGTATAAATCCATATGATCCACATGATTCTCGATTAATTTTACACAACCCTTCCTCTCTTTCTAGTGACCCCTTGTTGACCTATAGGGCTTGTACATCAGAATGCAATTTGCTGCCAATAATCCACCATTTCGTGATCACTCAAAAGTTATAGTAATGTAAAATCATTCAAAACTTGTTTTTGGCCGTATCTCACATAAAAAACACCTTGGTAAAATAAAAAACAACAATGTCAGCCCAGAATGAGAAATAATTTCACGATAAATAACTAATCAATAACTACCAATAACATAACATTTTCTCGTTAGGGTTAGAAAAAAATCGAAGTGAGCAACTAAATAAAGAAACTCTGTGCCCATGTATACCTAGATAGCACACCTTGTGCTACATTTTGTCACCTTATGTCAAGGCTGCGATTTATGGCTGTGAATTAAGTGATAATTGGAAGTTGGCACGGAGCCACCTCATTGATTATCTCACCAAGTTCCCAGGTCTACCCTGAGGGCTGTTCAGTCTGTCAGCTATGTCAGGTTCAAGAAAGACGCGTGCGATGGCCAGTACAGGATGTTCAGATCGTTGAGTGTAAACATTAGACTTTAAAACCACATGATACATGTGATATTCATTCATGAATCAATACAGATAAGAAAACATACATGGGATAGTGACTAGAACTATAATCGAGCTGTAATATGAACGGCGAGGATGGAAGTGATCCTTCAATACCATTCTGCCCCTCTCCCTTTCTCTGACTAAAACATTTCTTGCTAGAGCATATACTGTACTCACGGAGACCAGAGTAACGAAAGTGATGAATCAGCACTTAATTCTGAATTTAAAACACATATGATCTCATGCATGACTCAAGTTACAGAGAGTAAAATACAATAACCATTAACTTGTGGGGGATTCTGATATGACACATTCATCAGGATAATTTATGTGAAGCACCCAAATTATTTGAAAAAGCAATTTACCGTAACCTTTTTAAATGGCCCTTTATGTTATCGGAAAGCTCGTTTTATGACAAGTATGACTCAAATATTTTATGGGATTCATTAAGCCCCGTGAGGCCACTTAAATTCAGCTGCATTGCATGTCTTGGCCATCTATCAAATAGACAGATTAACTGTTTGAAGACCAAATCCCAAAAATCTGTTATATCTCTCTATTTCATAGCGTATGTAGGCCTATGTAGGTATAGCTGTATAGATTTATAGATCGATGTATAGATAGATGTATAGATGTATAAATGTATAGATAGATGTATGAATGTAAAGATAGATGTATTGATGTATGCGTATACATTGATGATATTGATATATAGATGGATAGATATGTAGCTGTTAATAAGTGTCAGCTCTGTCTTTGATGGAGAATGATGTAACAATTTTGCATGGCCATGACTGATAGCCACACCAAACACTTTACTGTCATGTGAAATCACACTGTATGCTAAACAAAACACGTCCAAGGGCTGTTTAACAACCAAGACCCCTTTGGTTCTGACGCGCAATGGAGCGGCCAGTCCAGGGGCCAAAGTTCTGAACTGACCTCCAAACACCCCATTTGAGCCCTTCAAGAATACACTCTGTAACGCCGCTAGAAAGAGTATTCTTTACTGGAGGCAACGGTTCTGTACACGGTTAAGCAGGAATAATCAGGGCAAAGGCACTAAAACGTTGAGGTGAAAGAAGAGTGATGGGATCGAGAGGCAATAGATCACTGGGAAGAAAATGCTGGGGCGCCAGACACGAAGGTACGAAAAGGAACTGGCCCAGAAGGAGGGAAACACAATAGAAGGAGTCAATACAATAAGTGGCAGACTCGGGGGGGGGGCAGGGAGGGCGACCGACCCCCCTCGTGCCTCCATGGTTGAAAAAGTGCCCTCAAGAGTGGCGAATACGAGAGAAAGTGCCTTATTGGCTGCCCTTTGCATGTGAAAAAATGTATTGGGTGCCCTCAGGGTGACCCTATTTTTTCGCCCCTGCCCTTCAAACACTCTGAGTCCGCCACTGCATGAGGTCATAAGGGACGGGTGAAAATGTATTAACGCAACGTGGATCAATCACAGGCGGGAAACAGAGGGGCAGGCAGAGATGAATCATGTCGATAATAATAATTATATATATGTAAAATCATACGTTTATGAAAATCAATGATTACATTTACTTTCAAACAAATACAGGATGATTCCAGATTAACATACTTCCCAGATATCTCTTCATCCTATTGGCCTCTTATATGTGTTGCATGATATCTCTGTGGGGGTGATAAGCCTCACCATGAATTGCCCATCTGTTCAGACTTTTAATTGGTCTGGCTGCGACAGGGGCACTCCTAATCTCAATCGATTCCCACACTCACTCCGCCTCTGAGGTATCGTGTATTCCTCAAAACGTGATAAAATCGTTGATAGTGTTGAACCATAGAAGGCCAGGTGTAAAGTGGCCCACAAATATATACGAGAGCAACAATGCTGAATGTAGATTAAAACGCTTGCTTTCTTTTTGATCAAATCCCCAGGAAGGCTGCATGAAGTTCAAACAGGGGCCAAGATAGTTTTGTTGTTAGGGTGTTCGACTCCCAGCCAGAAGGTAGGGGTTTGAACCCTCGGCATTCTTGAGCAAAAAGCCTTGACTCCTACTTGCCTTCTCATGATCACATGTATAAGAATTCAGTGTGAAGATTGAATGGGGTTTTACTATTTACTATAACCCTACTGACTGAATAGTGCAAAGTAAAACATCATCCTTTAAAAGGAATCTGTAAGATAACCAATGTGACAAAAAGAGGGATCATGCAAACTGGAGACAGAAAACATTCCCCCCATGATGCAGCAGTGCACCAAGCTGACTAAGAGGCTGTGGTCTCAGGACGAAAACTCCCTACCATTCTCATGAAAATGCCCTGCCATTCGTAACGGGAAGTGGCAAGCGTTCTCGCATATGGGTTAGCTTTGAACCACCTTATGGATTTCGATCACGTGGCCATTAGGCAATACCTCTTGTGTATGCGAATGCTTTGGTTGTGCTGTCATTCGTCCAACATCCAGAGTCATCGGTTGGGTCCGTTTCACGTGCTATGTAATAGGCCCAGCTGTAACGCCACAGTGGATTAATGACGTGTGGCCGTTTACAAACTCACATGATGACGATGATTAAGTATTTGAGAAATTTATAAGCATTAGCATCTGTCCCCCAGTGTGTCGGATAATATTGGTCGGTCCAATGCTGTGTACCTCATAGCTATTATGGGATGCTACGCTATACTCAGCAGCAATCTATCAATTAATTTGGCGCAAAACACTGTTCTCCTGGTGTAGAATGTATGATTCGGGTTAATGGCCGCAAATGGTGCAAACACACCAGAGAAATCTTAAATAGTTCAATGAGTAAAATATTTTAAAGAAAATTATATTGGCTATGTATTACGAGACTGAAATCAATTGCCTCTTCTTGCTGCATTCAACCCCCGCACACCCCCTATAGGCCGTCAGAGGGACTACATGTTATTCGCTCCCGCCAAGGATCACAAACAGGCAGTCAAGGCTGCCCGCCTGGTCCACTATATTAAATAATAAAAGAATGGCTCTCCTCAACACTGTTCCTACTTATTAGAGGTTCCACATTTGAAGGAAAAGCATGAGGACTGAAACCGCAGAATGTTTCGCCGTGCGATGGAAGAAGAGCTTCTCGCAGTGTTTATCTTCCTGTCACCGGACGACATGTGTTGCGTTGGTCCATAACCAGTACGGTCCACACTGCCTCCCCAACACTTGACCCTGCAAACTAAAAAAATAACAAATGGGAGGATGTCAGTTGATTTGGTTGATTTTGATCTTGCCATGGACCACAAGAACCAAATGCTCTCATGCTTTCTCTCCCGCCCTCTTGGTTTCCCTCTCCCTTTCAAATATAGATTTACATTCAAAATGAAAAATGTGGTCCAATCAAACTGAGAATTTTTTTCCACAAACCTACGCCCCGAGAATAGAGATGAAAGTGATTGTAACCCAAAAATCAAAACGATGAATAAGTAAATAAATTGATGAGGCAAAATGAAAAATATTTGACATGAGTCATGCGGCTCTAGTGATGTCAATAGAAACTCCTTGTTTTGCAAAGCACAATGTCAAACCCACAAGCTAACGCAGTGGGGGTGTGCTAACAACTTGGACTTTGTGAGCCAAAGACAAAGCATGTAAACAATATGACAAGGTCCTGCACTTTCAAAGAAAGACTGTTGTTCCAGCGCAGACAGGTTCTTGGCCAGCTCACTTTGAATGACTGATTGGATACCAGTCAAAAGTCTTTGTTCTGGCTGTGCAATATTGGGCTGCGTCAATTTGTAAGAGGATTCCATTACGTCGCGTACCATGGTGGTACGAAACACCGTCCAAGATTAACCGAGACACAAGGGGGTTGTGGGGTTGGAGGTTTTGTGTGTGTGTGTGTGTGTGTGTGTGTGTGTGTGTGTGTGTGTGTGTGTGTGTGTGTGTGTGTGTGTGTGTGTGTGTGTGTGTGTGTGTGTGTGTGTGTGTGTGTGTGTGTGTGTGTGTGTGTGTGGGGAGTTTGCTGAACAAATATTGCTGTTTTAGTTTTTGCCGTCAGATACAATCTTTACAGACCATTGGGAGGTCAGAGTCATGGTTGAACTACAAATGTGCAACACACTTTGCTCAGATAACCCACAACTCCATGGATCATATACTGTTTAACCCTTTCATAGAAGTTCTGACTCAGAAGCAGCTCACCCCTATCAAACAACATTTGACCAAAACACTGTATAATCTTTGTGGCATACGACCCATGAATCAGACACTTTTTAAACCCAGCACACGATCTAATGGACCAGAGACTGTTTACACAACAATACCGACTCTGTTCATCTCACCAATCACTAACCTACGACTCCTAGATCCCATTCACATGCTTTCCGTTTGTGTTTCACCAGGAACCAAAGCACTCCTTCCCAAACCGCCCTGAGCTTCCCCTTTAACCTTGGATTCACCTACTTCACCTGATGTTGATTAATTGGTTCACGCCAAAGGTTGACGGCACGCTCCTCGCTCACGGTGACTATAAAAGCACAGGCTCGGACAGGGCAGTCACCAGGAGCTCCCATCTGGCTCTCATTTCTCCGCTGCCTCAACTGGTGGAAGATGCGGCTCTGGGCCTCTCGTTGACGCCAAGAGCCGCCCTGAGAATATAAACACAGTGTATTTGGTGCAATGGACATCCGATCATCATGCACATAACACACACCTGAATCTGCATACACACATGCAAACACACACGTACGCACACACGCAAACACAAGAACACACATATGCACGTGCAAAGACGCATAGGCACATAATAGAGAGGCATGGACATCTACAGACAGACATGCACCACATGTCACACTCTGCAGGCATGCACAGGCAGAGACACACACACAATTGAACATGTACACACAACCACACATTCTGTTTGTTCAGGTTGGGCTAAGACATCCGTTAGAAGCTTCTAGACGGCAGAATAATGTTAAGCTCTATTTGGAGGAGTCTACTGTCTCTGTACTTTCAACACCTTCCCTTGAGCAGAAACACCTTTTGACTTCTGCAATCATCTCTTCTCTCAGTAACCTTGGTTAATTCCTCAGGACTCATGTACTTCATGGCTTTGGTACAAAAGGATAGATATATGGATATGCAGACAGACTGATAGCTAAACAGAGACAGAAGGACAAGCAAAAAAATCAATTGATGTCAAAGGAAATTACTGATATATAGGGGTGGTGCCGTAAGAAGGGGAAGGAGTGAAAGAAAAATCACCCCACTCGAGGTTAACAGAGCATTAGTCAACAGCAACTCCATGGAGAACAGGGTGGGGTCAGAGAACTACTTTCTCGAATTCTGGCAGGGGTCTGGTTAGAAATCCCTTGGGATTTTTCCTGGAGAGAGAGAGAGGCGGAGGGAGGGGGGATTCCTTGATGACATCAGCCAATCCCAATCGCATTAGGTCATCGATGGTATGGAGCAAACATAATCAATCACTCCCATCGACTCGCTCCCGCTAATTTGTAGTCAAAGCAGCGACCAGGGTATTGTCCTAGCTGGGGTGTTTCCCCCCCAGACCATAGGTACCGGCCTGTCCTGTAGGCATCATGGAGCAAGATGCCCGGAACCCTCCCTGTTACAGAATTCATGCATCAGGATTCCCTGTACTTTTCCTAAACGTGTTTTTCTTTTAATTATACAACGTTAGCAGTCATTGTTGATAAGATATTTTTTACCTTGGGTTTGCTGAAGCCAGCGCAGATTACCATTATGCTCTAAATTTGCTTTGAGTTGTCCATCGCAAATTAGTTTGCTTGATTTGATATGCGAATTACGCTAGCCACAAAGGAGGGTCGCCGTGGCAACCGGTTAAAAAAAACAAAAAACATCCAGCGATTCAAATGGAGAGCTGTTTATCATTCAGCCGATCAGAGAGATCTCTCCCATTCCTGTGAGGTAACGCGTAACCAAAACTCAAATGTGATCAAGGCCATCCCCACTTGAAAACACAGTAGAGAACAGTGGGAGCAGTCAGTAAGCCCAACCCCCCCCCCCCCCCCCCCCCCCCCCCCGCCCGACACTACCATCAGCGGGGCCTCGGGATGGCGGGGTGGCGGCTTCGCACATCCTAACATGACCGAAATTACCTTAAAAGTGAGAACAGCAAACACGTTCAAACACACAGGAGATAGCGGCAGGGGTGGCGAGCAGGGGAGATTATGAGTCAAAGGTTTACTTAAGTATGCGGGAATGATTGATGAGAAAGCTGTCACGTGTGGGGCCCCCTAAGATCACGGCCCCTGTGCTTCAAGCGCCACGGCTCTGACACCACTCACAGCAACCCCCGCCCCCCCTCCTGTCCCCCCAAACTGCAGGGCACAGGAATTCCTGGAGTACATCCCGCCAATGCTATTAAAAGTTATTCCACCCCTGGTGAAAAAACATCACCGAGGGGGAAATGTGGTGCATGTACACACATAAGGTTAAGCATGCCACTATGGATATGGATAATGGCACATGCCACATGCACAGGGCTATTTTGGATAACAAACACTATGCTATACAATGAATCAAGCAATCTCACTTTATTAACATAGCGTAGCGCTTTCGTAAATAAATAATAAACTAAGTTTGTCTAGCAAGGGAAACCAAGAGAACAACAAAACAATTGGTTTAAAATAACGAATGACCCAAATTGTAAGGCGCTTTGGATTAAAGCACCTGCTAAATGCCCTAAGTGTAAAATGTAAATGCAGAAACATTTGGGCGGTCATTTTAAACAGCAGAATTTACACCACTGCACTAAAAAAGGTAATTTCACAATTTTACGGATGTTGGCAGAGGGTTTTAATATACCATATTCATGCATGTGCATAGGTCAGGTTAAACAGAGTTCTCCTTAAGTGCCGTTCCTAGTAAATTGCTGTATTATGGTACAGGTTTGGTAGTCAAGCTCAACATTGCCAAGACACACACATATCTATCTCAACCCTGTTGAAATTATTGTCATAACCTTGGACAACAGGCAAAGCTATTTTTCAAATCATGAAGTAGGCTCCTTTCGGTGGCAATGTACTTGCAGAGACAATTCGCCAAATGTTCATAATTTATGCTTTTGTATTGATGTCTTTAAAGCTGAAATATTACCTAAAAAATTGTTAATATATCTTCATGGAAGAAATATTATGTTTCCTCCCATTCCACATTCAATCACGTAAATCCATCATGTTCTATTCTTTTTCAAAATCGTTAATACTTCATACTCTGCCAGGAACTGGCAGCGAATAAACTCCAAAACCATGAAAAATATACTTTTTAAATTATTTAGATATCTTCAATCTCAGCTTGTTCCTCATCACGTGTACTGAACAAACCCCTCTGTGTGTGTATGTGTGTCCCGTCTTCCACGCTGGTTGATCCTTGCCTGCAGAGCCCTCTGAACGGCCTTTTGTGTCGACGCTCCATAAAGAAACCTGCCTCGCTGTGCCTCAACGCGCATTCCGCGAGCAGAGGGTGCTGCGACCGCCTGTCTCACGACCTACACCCAGCGGCCTGCTGCCAAAAGTAGCTCCGATAAGCACTGGCTGCTCATGCAAACGACCCACCCCCCAACCCCAACCCACCAGCCCCCCCCCCCCCCCCCCCACCGACCCCACCGCACCCCAGCCCGCAACACAAAGGCACCAGGACTCGACCGCGTTGGCATGCCTCTGCCACATTATACCTGTAAGGGAGGGAGGTAGGGAGGGGGGACGGGGTGTTGGAGTGAGGCGGGGCGGGGGAGGGGGGGGGATGTCGGGTTGGGGGGTGTGTGTGGGTGGGTATCACTCTCCATCTCTGGCAGCGGCAGCCAGGGGGGGGGGGAGAATGCTGGGAGGGCATGTCGATATGACCTCTGGTTACAGATGTAGCGGCGGCCGGCGGTATGCCGTTACCTTCCCGTGTCGGGGGAATGCTAATCTGCTCGTACGACTTCATCAGACGTGCGCGGAATGGCGAGGATGCCACATGCGCCTCCCACCCCCTCTCAATGAGCACGGGAATGTTTTCCCAGGTGTCATTTTCCCATTCCTGCTGAACCAGCTTGTAGGGCAAAAGTGTCAGGTGTGGAGGGGTGAAGGAGGGGGTGGGGTGGTGGGGTGGGGTGGTTGGAGTTTTTCTTGCTGAAATTCCTTTAGGACCAGCCAGCGTTGTATACGGGCTAGGTTCATCTTTGGTTCTTAACTGAAAATAGACATACATTGAACGATGTGTACATTTGAAATATTTAATATATATATATATAACGATGGATAAAAGAGATTGTTTTGAAAGACATTGAATGGCTGTAGACAGGACCCACATTGTGCGGTCAAGGCTGGCCCTTTATTCTAAACTCATAAGGCACAAAGATCGAAACATTGAGGAACTGAGACATAAATGTGAAAGATAGATAAAGATATTACTAAACAAAAGGGTGAGTGGTCATTCAATCATTCCTTTAACTGTAGTCGTAGTGGCCAACTTTGTGCCGTATGATACATATTATGAATAATTAATTGAATTCTGTGTCGGTATCTCGTTAGCATGGTTAGCGTGGTTATCAAGAATATCGACAAAGCAATCTTCTTGAGAAAATGTACTTGACTTTTGTTCAAAACTAGTTAACTGTAGGGCTGTGTCTCTACATTGAGGCTCAGCTATAACCGAGTGGGACCAAGAGTGGATATGAAACCCAATGATGTCCTCCACACAGAGATCACCTGACATAAAGGCTAGCAGGTTTAGCAGAGTGCACTCTGCTCTGCACTGTGGCCAATTTAGTTCATCTAGAAATAACATGCAGATGTTTTTTTAACCACTGACTAATCGATTGATCGAAGTTTAGGTTGAATTTCAGTCTAACAAGGTTTTTTAATTAACATTTTATTTTAAAGACCTGCCCTACTAATGTTTTGCATACCCATGTTGTAAGCTGTCTAGGGTTGGATAATGAAAGCAAAACAAAGGTGTACTTTCTTTGTTGGTGGGATTGAATACAAAACTGTGAAATGGAAAGAAATATATATAGACGTGGAAGGAATGAAGGCTAGAGGATCCGGGCCGTTTAATTTCATCTTTGGCTGCTTATGGCGCAGAACTTCACGCCTATGGCCCTATAAGATTCTGTCAGTTTCCACGGGTGTGTACCATCCAAATATCAAGCCTGCGATCCGAATGTTGGCAGCAAGGTTCACGCGGGCGGTGATAAGCCTATAAAGAGATTCACAGCGCTGACAAAGAGGCCAGGAAACCTCTCTTTTACCCATTGCATTAACTTTCCTGGTCCCGAGCCTTGAGGCCTGGCTCCAATGTGTGACACGTACATGTGTTCTGGAAAAAGTTCAGTTTTTCAGCAAGATTGGGATCTTGCGGCCAAGACAAAGAGGTTTTTCCTTACAAAGGAAAACGGTTTACGTCGGAGAGATTGCATCCAATGGTGGTCCTTATTACTGGTTGACTTCAGCCAAAATAAATGTTTTATTATAATGCAATATACTGCAATTATTAATCATTTCAAAAGGAAAGGGTGGGATGATATACAGGTTAGACATGGTTCCATACCCCCCCTGAAGTTGCAACCCGTTTCCATGTATTATCTGTCTTTGATTGAGTAGTAAGTATATTTGAAAATGTTTTAATTGTATCCGTTTATTACGAGGAGGAACAGAACTTCACACTGATATTAGTCATTTTTGTTGAAAATTCTGTGCCCCCTTTGTGTAATCAATTGGTTTTTGAAACACCAGTTTTGTTCTACAGCCAAGTGAACATGGCCAACTGCCTTATAAAACAGTTACCCCATCCCCGTATCCCTGCGTCGTATCTCAATAGACCCAACACTAACAAAAATATAATAACACAAAACAATTTGATATTTGAGTATTTTCAGTCCAGCCATATTGTAGTGTTGCCATTTATTTTAATGGCTCCTTTGTTTTGTTTTATGTACATTGCATATGGCCCAAAACTTGTTCCAGGGTAAAAAAAATGGCCTCGCTTATGTATTGTTTATAATCTTGGATAGCCCAAAGTTTTCCTGGTGAAATATAAAGTAACTATTTGAAGAGACAGAAACGTTCACCTGTTCAGAACGTAATCACTGTAGATTGACGAGATGTGGCTAGCTCACTGGTTCACCACAAGTGCTTTAGTGCAGCGGTCCCCAACCCCCGGTCCGCGGACCGGTACCGGTCCGTGGGTCATTTGGTACCGGTCCGCAGAGAAAGATTATTTATTTATTTTATTTTTTTTTAATTTTTTTATTTTTTATTCACTTCGCAATACTGTCACTCTTTTACATATGCAGTTGTTAGATTGCATATAACATGTTTGCATTTTTGGCAACCTCTGCGCAACATAACCCCCCCCGGTCCGTGAAACTTTTCGGAGAATCATACCGGTCCTTGATGCTGAAAAGGTTGGGGACCCCTGCTTTAGTGTATAGATCTATCACAGACAGAGAGTTCGGCAGCAGTATTGCATTATATAGCCTTACTTTCAAAGTGATGCAAGGTGCTGCTTCCATCCCTGTTGAATTCAGGGGGGCACAGTCTTCACTATAAAGTCACGATGGAATCTTTCATTGGTTAAGACGGGTTTTGTCCAAAAGGCTTGGTCCGTTGAGGCATACATCGGTAGAACATAAAAGATTTAGTTTTGGCTTCGAAGAGTTCAGGTCCGGTTTGTGGACACGTAGAAAAGGCTGTCAAGGCAGTCAAGGGTGAAAGAGAAAGATCTGAGGAGTGACGATTATGACTGATGGCTACCATGCACCGTCAGCTGTCGTAAAATACGACAAAGGGGGAAAACCTGTACAGCTCCAACCAGAAGGTTAAAACCAATACAATGATTATTTGACGATGCCCTATGCACTATTATAATCATAACATTTTAATTGTTTGGTTTATAAAGGTGTTCTTTCTGCAATGTCTATATATATCCCCTTAATATTCAAACAATGATTCTGAAAATAGCATACTGTTTTTTAATAAAACACTGGTTACCACTTCACCGAAATAACGCAAAATGCATCCGAGGAATAAAGCACTTTCTCTTTTTGAAACGCACCTGGTCTTGCTATGTCTCCTGGTGACATTTAATAGGCCCCTCTATGCTGACTCAGAGCCACCCCACACACAACAGGTGCACAGGCACACAAGAGGTGTTGAGGCCAAAGCATGTGTTTGTGTTTATTGTACATTCATCATTTTATTTATGTACATTCATCATTCAACTGTCTGTTTGTTTCCAGAAAGCGCTCGTGCACATTTATCTATCTCGCTCGTTTGTTGTGTTGGTGTCTCTAGGAATGCACTTGAAGCTCCTGCTTAAGTCTGGAAGTGTGTGTCGTTCCTTGACCTTAAGGGTGGACTAGGCTCTTCGTCTGGTTCCAATCAGCGGGTGTATAAGCAGCAGACTGAGGTAGATCGAGGGAGTTAAGGGGGACGACCCGGGCCACGGCCAGCAGCAAATAGCTGCTCTGCTGTTCACGGTTGCTCGTGGAGGCCTTCCCTTTTTCCCGGTACTGGGAGTTCATCGGCGGGTCCCACAGTGAGACCCTGCAGCGAAGGTTACACATGTTTATGGTGGAACATGAGTCCTCGTCGCTATCGAGACCTTAAGTACCGTGCGCAGGAAAACACATATCCCTCGGCATGAACTCCTGCCCCCCCCCCCCCCACAACACGGGAGGATTCACATGTCATTTTTCCAGCGCGTTCATTGTAACTTCTACACAACAATCGCCGTTCCAGGTAAAACAGCAAGGCTGTAGTTTCATCCATAAAGGCCTGTGAGCGGCTTTCAAACTAAGCAAACTGGAGAAAACAGTTTCACTCCTCTGGCCACTTGATTTCATTACTTCAAAAAGGGCTTGCTGAATCCAATCTCAAACAATCTAGGGTGGGAGGTGAAACGGTTGATATTGAGCTCAATAATGGAGAACTTTAATAACTTAGATTTTTTATATCAACAATCCAATAATGTCGCTTGCAGCGATACAAGCCGCAGCATCTGGAAAGAGTAATCAAAAAGGAGGAAAACACATAAACCATGTCTGTTTCAAAGTGCCAACGAGCCGTGTTGCCAAGGGAGATTTGTATCCACTTAATAAGTCTATTACCCCCAAATAATTACAGAGATGGTTGTCCTGCCACGGAATCTATAAAAATATAAATGGATCCATTCAGTGCACCACAGGGCCTGTGAAGAAAACAAATGTGTGAGTTCCTGATCATCAGCAGGTCAGCCCTCCGTCTCAAGAACCACACGGTGATACGTTACAATCAAGAATCGGGAGCTGCTTCAGCAAACCGTAGAAAATAAACATCTACCTAGGTAGTTCTACGGGTGGCATTGGCACCGAGATGCATAAACGCCCGAGTGTATCATGATGCAAACTAAACCATGTAATAAAAGGATAACGGGAAGACCACACATACAGCCGGAGGCTCAGGCAGAACCGACGGGAGACAGGGCCCTATTCATACTCACCATGGGGAACGTGGAGAAGAACTGCAATATAAACCAGCCCTGGAGGGGAACCTCGACAAAGATTAAGTGGTCAAAGTCTTGCCATCGATGTGTCAATTCTATTACAAAAAACATATTTTATACTGGCAAATATGAAATTGAAAAATATTGCCCTGAATGATCTGTTTCTTTATTGAGAGGTAAATTAAATACTTGGATATCAACTTAGAGTTTTAATACAATTCGAACCTGGAATGGGGAAAAACTATTTAGTTTTTTGGGGAAGCAATAAAATCATTTTTAATCAATAAAAACATTGTGTAACCGCATAATCCTTACAAAATGGTCCTGCTAAACATTATAAAAACTAAGCAGGGAAAGTCACTGACAAGGAAACTGCCACATTACAAGGAGAAGGGGCTCTGAAGTCTGCTAGTGCTACCACTATGAGCGGAGGTCAGAGAGGGACCTCAATTTCAAGGAGATGACAGAGAAAAACGGATGCAGACAGAAGAACAGAATACTTTATTCTGTTCGTGTATGTGTGTGTGTGTGTGTGTGTGTGTGCGCGTGCGTGCGTGTGTGTGCCTTTGTTTGAATATGTGAGTCAGAGGAAGAGGGAATATATGAGGAAGGTGAGAGACAAGCCTTAAATTGCCTTGCTTTAATTTTTTCCCTACCTACCATCCGCTACGAATTTCCTCACCACCCACTCGCATACCTACCTTCCTTCCTCCCGTCACACCTCCCACCCAAGCATCTCTCCCCTGCTCCCAATTCCCCTTCTCCACTTCCTTAATGTTGATCTTGCTGGCGTTGGAGGCTTAAGACTCCAGATCCTTGTGAGGAAGCCCTGCTCCTCGCAGCCTTTTGCTCCTCCTCACACGCTCCACACGTCTCCCTCCACATCTCCTCGCCTCCTTTCCCCAGCTTCATCCTCCTCGCCATTCTCTACTCACCCCTCTAGTGCCTACCCTTCCCCCATCTACTTTCTCCCCTGTGCTCATCCGCCCTCTCCTCTCCCCTGCTCTACTCTCAGCCATCTCCTCTTTCCGATCTTCCCTCCTCCCCTCCAATGCTCTCTGAACCGTACTGTCTACCGTCTACCCCTGGACTCCCCTGCCTCTTCTCTACCCATCTCTCCTCTCCTCAATCTCTCCTCTCCCCCCTCCTCTGCTAGCCTCTGTCTCCCTGTTCCCGACCCATTCTGTTCCTCTCCCCCCCCTCTACCACTCTCTGGTTCCCTGTTCCCGACCCATTCTGTTCCTCTCCCCCCCCTCTACCACTCTCTGGTTCCCTGTTCCCGACCCATGCTGCTCCTCTCCCCCCTCCTCTACCAGCATCGGTCTCCCTGTTCACGAACCATGCTGCTCCTCTCCCCGACTCTTCATTCACTATGATGAGATAATGCCCGCATCGTGTCCCTGATGAACCCATGGTTATACTAGCCTCAACAGAAGGCCTGAAACCTCTTCTCACTCACACACACACACACACACTCACACGCACACACAAAAGTTACCGACTCACACACGCCTCTTGTGTGATGAGTGCTGTGTGTGTGTCTGTACGAGGTGCCCTCATGTGTCATGTTCAGTCAGTTATGATGATGATGATGAGGATAACAATGAAGATGATGATGAAAGTATACCCCTGTCTTGCTCAGATCAGATACTACTTTTTATAAACCCCCTGGTGGTGTCATGAGTCAGGAATGCTAAACACACCAGTAAGGTGTTTAATTATAGCAATACAAGACGTGAATACCTGGGCAGAGGAAGTGGGACAAGTGGTGTATCCTACCTGTGGGTAGGTGATTATGACTGATTCACGTATCGTCGCTGTTGACTGTTTTATTATCGCCTTAATGGGGTTGTACTAATTACACAAGTCATTAGTGGTGCATCCAACCTGTTGGCACACGGAGGAAACACATTTTGGGATAATAAAATAATGGCATTTATGGATCCCCCAATAAACGAGTGTGGCTGCATGTGGCTGAGAGGAATGTTTATGACTTGTTGAGGTGGAATAGATTGCCTAGCAACCAGAAGGGGTTCCTGCTTTTGAAGGCTTCGGCCACTCCTTGGAGAAAGCGCAGAGGTGTTCCTGAGCTACACACCGCTACCTGTTAACCACACACACCCACAGAGCGAGTTGTTGCCGTTGTACAACATTCACCACAGTGCCTGGATGTGCTTGTGTTTGTGTGTTCTTGTGTTAAAAGTATGTGTGTGTGTGTGTGTGTGTGTGGTTGAAAGGTGTGTGTGTGTGCGTGGGCGAACACCAGGTGTTAACTGTGCACCACTTTGAGCGGCCTTCGAGACCACAGGGAGGAAAAAAAGGAGCTGTGTAAATGAAATCCATTTACCCAAGTGGAGCTGCTTATAAATTGAGCACAACTTTACAAGGTTATTTAGTTGAGTTGTTTTTTTTTGGCTTGTTCGAACCGAGATGCCATGCTGGCCCTGTTCAGCATCATCGACGGTTGAGCGCTGCAGGGGCACCGCAATAAAATGAAAAAGCCCAAAAATAAAAACTGTCCAGGAATGGTCCGCTACAAAACAAATGTAGATGTGCTGAAGAAAGCGCTTGTGGGAGCAACCATTATAGCCTTGGAAAGAGAAAGAGAAAGAGAGAAGGGCTGCCACATCCCCCCCCCCCCCCCCTCTCTCTCTCTCTCTCTCCCTCTCTCTAATACCTCTTCAATACAGTAATCATTGGCTCTGGGTTACAGTGCCGTCGAGTCACATTGCAACAGGACGCAGCAGCCAGCCCCTCAGACTTGTAACTTCACTGTCTCGCCATTTCAAAACACACACACACACACACACACACACACACACACACACACGCACACACACACACACACACGCACACACACACACACACCTATTGCGACAGACTGGCCACTTTGGCTGCACCCGACTTCCCACCCCCGCAGTCCCACCACACCAGACCACTCGCCCCGGAGCCCCATAAACGCTTGGTCATACACGTCGTTTCTGAATGGAGGGTGTGAGCTTCGGAGTCATGTGTGTTTTTTCTCAGTGGCTGCCTATAACATTTTGCCGAGTCCTTTGCTGTGGTTTATTTGCTGTGGCTTTTTTTGTTTTTGCTCTCTCTCTCCAAAAGGAATTAGCAAGCGCTCCTCGCTTCTCGCCTATACAGCGCTGAGGTGACTGATGTCTGCGTTGGACTTATTTGTCGCACTCAAATTGTTTTCTTAGTTATTTTAATAGCCGCAGTGTCTCCAAGTGGGTTGGCTCATAAGAAGCCCTATGCAAAGCGAGACATGGGTAAAACCGTCAAACCGTTTTGTCTGTCTGCGTTAACCAGGCAATGAATAAAAAACAAAACCACATCCACGATTTTGACGTCTGAAAAGGTTATGCTTTCAACGTCAGACGTTCAGATCGGTCCTAGGGATTCTGATAGCCTGTTGTCGTGGTTTCTGAGTTAATATTCATCCTCATGAGATGATATTGTTTACGTTTCCGAATAAGAGGGAATGGGAACATTTTGGGACAGCTGGAAGCTTATGCAGCAGACAGAAAAAGAAAATAGATGTAGAAGGTAGAACGTAGCGCTTGGCAGAAGATGAAACCGGGGGTCACAAATCCATCCTCACATCCGCACTTTAGCTTCTAACGGTTTCTTCAATGCGGCCGGGGCCGCCGGCTGCAGGGAACATTTTCCGATCCAACTTCTTTCAGATTTTTGGTGCATCTGCTTCTACAGACATCGTTTAGACGCGTCTGCCCTTGAAATCAATATCACACTAAAAGTGTGCACATTGCAGCACACTAAGGGATCGGTAGCAGTTCACTTGAGGCCTCAAATCATGAGTAATTCTGTTCGGAATAACCTTCAACATCTTTTTTTTTTTTTTATCTTTTTTTTTTACGTAAAGGTTGGGTCCAATTAGTCTATCTTATGAGTCAGCTATCTCTCTTGAACCCACATGCAGCTCAGGCAAGCCCAAGTGGGCTCCTGACCCTCAGGTTGGGAAACAATACTCCTGACCACTCTGCTATACCAGGCATGAGCATGTAGCAGAACTCGCTAGCCTCCGCTTCTGTGTTAATCAATAAGAGAAACTCCACTGGCCTTTAACACCGGGCAGAGTACAACTCACACCAGGTCTGTTTACGCCTGCGAAGACGCGTGGCTCTGTGTCGCCTTCCCTAATCACCATACATGTTGTGAAGTAATTATTTCCAGGCATTGTGGGCGCCAACACAGACGAGGTGAGGTTAATGGTTGACGTTGAAACACATCCCGTTTTGTAGCCCAGTAGAACGGCGCCTTAAGAATGAACAGACAACACGAAAACACTTCTGTATGAGTTGGCTTCCCATCGCGTTGTTCGTGCCTGTTCTGGTTTACCTCATACGGTGGCTAGGTGTTCCTCCCAGAACTCCCAAAACTCCGAGCTCATGTTGATGCATGTCTGCGTCTGAGAGTGATCTAATGCATATTAGAGATGGCAGGTTTTTTTGAACTTCAGATAATGAGTCATCGCGGATAACGTCATCGACAACGTTTAACGGTTGCTACAGCGATCATTAGCCCGTCAAGTCGGATCGATTTAAATGTTGTCATGCGAGTAGGTGGTCTCCCATCGGGGACGTGTCAGGACGCAGAATGGTGATATTGGATCTCCATAAAAGTGTTCAGTACAGTTTAACGCATGCATCCATAAAGGGATAATGTTTCAATTTGTATACGCTGGAACACATCATTCACATGCATTTAAAACAATTTTACCAGTCAAGTGCTTTCCAAGTTTCTTTATAGATGGGGGTTGTGCAATGATCAGATGTGAATATCATGCGTCATAAGACAGAACAGAGCCCTGTCTCCACAGAGACCAGCCACTGATTTCAAAGATGTATTATATTAATGACAGCATATTATATTAGCTTATATCATATTAGGCTAATAGCCTGTGCCTAGAGCAGTGCCGCACCCTGATCATTCAAATTATTATTTTCAAGTGTTTAAACCACGCAAAATGGATCCAACATGGGACAATATTGGGCTGCATATATAAAACAATATAAGATTTGACAATCAATCAACAATGTGTATTCAACCATGCAAAATGTTAGTCTAGGACCCCTCTAGTTCAGAGGTTACCTATGCAGTTTTAGTACCTCATTCAAGGAGGCAGAAAGGTTTGACAAATAGGTGTAAGGCAATGTTAATTTATGCATTATTGCCCTTCTTAAACTACAATTTCCAGGAGTATAAATGTATTTATATATGTATTTCTACACACATGTATATGGCATCTTACTATGGCAACTTTAACTGTGTTATAATCTCTATTCCTAACTTAATTCTTATTGAATTCAAATACCGGTGCAAGTATCTACCTTCATGACGCAGGGAGAGCTTCGGTTACAGCAAACCACAGTTTTACAACGTTCATAGCTACATTTGAAACAGGACGCAAGCCGTGGCGGCAACCTGATATCCTGCACGACCAATCACGGAGCACCGAGACGGCGTGATGTTATCCAAATAGCCCCCAGGTCAACGCGGCTTTGGAACATTCCTTCACAAGGACTGAAGACGTGGACGTTGATATGTATTCTGGCTGCCATGGTCCTTTAGCATCCCTGGGATATAATGTACGCATCGATATTCAAATGGCCATGAATGTTGTTAGTTGTGAAGGGAAGAAGGACCACTATGACCTTAAACCCCCGCTAACAACATTTCCATCACAAGCGCACGCGCACACACACACACACACACACACACACACACACACACACACACACACACACACACACACACACACACACACACACACACACACACACACACACACACACTTCGGCAGAAAATGCTTTGTCACTCTAATCTCATCCCCTGACATTAAAATATTGTTCTAGACAGTTTAGGTTATGGCTGAGGGGGATTACATCAGGCCGGCGTTGTGGAGCGACAGGGGGGATGCGGGGGATGGGGGCGGGGGTAGATGTACACCCCGGGGCAGGGCTATTGCCAGGTTGGCTCTCGGCTGTCATGTCATAGCTCTCTGTCAGAAGTGGTAGTGTTTGTTTTGGATACCGCCCTCCCCCATACCACGCCAGACAATTAGTGACGTGCAAGATTTATTATTTTCGGGGGGGGCGCTTTTTTCTGTTCCAAATGCTCCGACAAGAAGGATGACACCTCTTTCATTTCATATGCTTTTGACGGAGTGCGCCGTGATGGGGATGGCTCGGCCGGATGACTCTGGGTCTTGGTAACAGAGCCCCATCGACGGTGTAAGTTAATCCATTTCGCTGCAAAAAGAATCCCCCTCTCCCCCTCTCCCTCTCTCCCCAATACCACATCCATCCTAACTCTGCACACACCCAATAAAACAAAAAAAAAAAGCTCAGCCCCGCTAATGTGCAGAGGCATGTGTCTGCAGACAATGGGAACACGACACCCGACCTGACGCACGGACGCTGCGCTGGCACCGCGGGCGCTCGTTGCTGCTGACGCGTGTACGCCGGCTCAACTCTAGGGAAGACTCGGGCAGAGGATCTTGCCTTTTGACCATCAGGGAGGAGGAGAGGGTGGAAACCGTAAAATAAAATGGAATCCTAAAGAAAGAGAAAAAAAAGAGCGCAGCGCGCTGGCTTTGTCCTGCCAGCGAGCTGCGCTCAATTTCTTATTTTTTAAGGGCAGTGCCCGTGAGGCACCCGGGGCTGACGGTGAGGAATGCAAAGGGGATGCCAGGGTGGTGGCGTTGGCCGCAGAGGTTTCCACCGCCAACACCACACACACACACACACACACACACATAAAGAGACATAGAGCGAGAGAGAGAGGGGGAGAGAGAGAGCGAGAGACAAAGAGGAGCTGCCACATCACCCCTCTCTCTCTCCCTCCCATTCCTAGCGGTCATGAGGACAGGGGAGGGCTCTGGGGGTAGGTGGGACCTGCTAACCCTTCACACTGTTACATACTCGTATGATATATACATCCATACATTATCAAAAGGTTGAATGGATAGGCTCGTGACTGACGTTGGTTGGCTCTAACCCAGTGGTTCCAAACCTCTTTTCTGTTCGCATATCTTTGTCTTGACATTTTTCCGACCCCAATTTCTCAAATTGCCGTGCATCTGCCAGGTTGTCAATTCCATGATAATATTGAATTTGTTGCTCCGCGATGATTGAAAGGTTTGGTTATAATGTGTCAGATGTTGGGATCCTACCTGCTGTCTAATCATCCACGTTGGCATCGATATACGGCTATAATTAAGTCTTAATTCCGCACTTTAGAGATTAAATGATTTGAAGTAGAGATTTGTCTGTGTCGTGACTTGCACGTGGCTTGCTCTGTTTGATCCTCTTTCTAAAGAACACACAGTATCACAAATGCATAGCACACATATACACACATCACTTAGCACAGACCCATGTGTACAACTATAAGTAAATATAGTATTGGTGTTTTACAAGCACTGGGGAGCACTAAGGACATTTAGCTGGCGCCGAATGTCAATCTTCCCCTCCTTCCCCTCCCCTCAGACGTGACGTCTCACTGCACTTCCAAACGCAGTAGAACATGAATCTCTACCCAGGTACATGCCGTATAATAACATCTCTTTGGGGATATTGCAGTTATATAGGTATATATATTCCTCCTTCCCCTCCCCTCAGATGTGACGTCATACTGCACTTCCAAACGCAGTAGAACATGAATCTCTACCCAGGTACATGCCGCATAATAACATCTCTTCGGGGATATCGCAGTTATATAGGTATATATATTCCTCGTCTAATTGTGCCTGACACTGTGTATAGACAAAACATTCAGAGAGAAGGAACCAGTTCACTCCCCCCCCTCACATAACGTCTCTAACCACCGTCCAACTGCTTCCAACAATAAACTTTTCACAGATTCTTTTTATTTTATTATTTATTGTTCTTTCTCCTCATCTCCTCCCATCCTCGTAAAAAGTTTAGTTTGGCATACGAGGCGAGGTGGACCATCTGAACCCGGATTGGCCTGTGCCCCTTTTCAGGTCACTTCCTGTCCATGTTGAGCACTGACGTTAGTAGTGGGGCGGACCAAGTCGTCACAGGATGGGCTGGTCCGCCGGGCGTACACCAACACACCTCATCTTCTGACCTTTCCCCAGTCGACCTTTCAGGGGTTATCAAAGTAGCGTGTAGCCGGTGAGGTCACGGCATGGAGCTGATGGCTGGAGTGATGATGGTTGAATGATGTCACGCCGGCCCCAGATCAACAGGGGACATGGGATCCAAAGGATTTGGACGGAAAGTGCAGCCAATTAAAGTGCAAAGTGTGGCGGGATTAAAAACGCAATGAAATCATTAAAATGCGATAATTTGGAGGGCCAGAGGCAGCACGGTAAGCTGTAGAATTAGGTAACCTATGAGAAATCTTTGATCCAACAGCGTGTTTACTGTGATCACTATAGCAACGGTTGCACCATGCATGAAACAAAATCTGTAGGTCCGAGGCCAAAAGAAAGATTTGGGGTTAAGAAGCAGCACATTCCAGAATAAATACATTACCCGTGAGGCTCATTACCCAGGAGGCTTGTTGTAAGTCAGCATGGTCTCTCGCATAGCATTTCAAGAAGTGAGGTGTCCGTTCTAATATGTCCATAAACAGTTCAGTGTCCAATAAGTAATCTGGTGGTCCTGTACAGCTAAACTGGTAGAGCATGTCATTATTGAGTTTCACACTTGGGCCACCCACGCTAGGAATGTACATGTCCTTACACTGTACTGTGAGATGCTGTGGTAGAAACTGCCACTGAAAGGCATTCATGATTTTGTGTTATTTACTTGGTATCAGACCTCGTGACAATCATTTGAAGATTTGCAGTGAGATCCTTCTGAGCAGCGGAGTGCGTCTGCAGCACTTTCAGAGGAGACGCGGACTAGCTTTTTAATGTTACAGTCGCTGTGCTGATCTCATCCTTTCCCTCCAACACTGTGGCTTTACCTTGCAATTTCACAGAACGTCACGTCACAACGCTAAACAGTATAATTACAAGGTAATTACTCGCATTACATCAAGACCACTGTGTAATTGAAGTAGAACCAGAATAAGGGCAACTAAATAAGCTTTCCAAACCTTATCACAACATTAGCACCCTAATTAGATTTACTGTAACCCAATCCTCTGCGCTGTTTTGTTTCCATTTACCACAATTGCACACAACTACTTTAAGTACACCCCGACCGCCATCCCCCTTCCCCCACCCCCTCTTCCAAACCGCAAACCCAACCCCCACCGAACCCTTGTGCATCTGCTCAGCTGCAAAACGCTGCACCTCAATTCACAAGGATACAATAACAAAAGTTATTTTTGCTAAATGTAAACATCCTGCACCACGCAATCAATTCCTGCTCCTGTGCTATGATGAAATTAGATGGAGATTTGCCTCCTGAGGTCTGCGTGGGACGCTGTGAGCCTGCAAGAACAAAAGGCAAGTATCATCTTCACCATCATCACCATCATCATTCTAGGCTTCTTCACACTAGCAACACAATCACAGGGTTAAATGCTTCTCCTTCTACTTGGCCTGTTTAAAAAAATAATAAATGGATAAATCGTGGACTTCCTCTGTAAACGTTTTTCGATGACTCATAAATTATAAACGTGATTTGTGATTTCAGGAATCCTCCGGCGCTCTGCAGACGTCATTAGCCAAACAGAGGAAAACGATGGGAGGAATCAAAACAGGAGAGACAAGACATGAGGAGAGGGAAGGAGCTGGAGTGGGGCCCCAGGGCCCGAGGGTACCACGGGGACCTCTGTGTTTGGCTCCTACACTGCTGGCTTCACAGATTGCACCTGAGTACA
This sequence comes from Gadus chalcogrammus, assembly GCF_026213295.1. Classification (NCBI taxonomy): domain Eukaryota; kingdom Metazoa; phylum Chordata; class Actinopteri; order Gadiformes; family Gadidae; genus Gadus; species Gadus chalcogrammus. Next base: position 16,458,481 of record NC_079431.1, read on the forward strand.
CAGATTTACACACACTGCTCCGGCTAGTGAGGCTGAAACTGGAATATCCAACGCACTGCCTCCTTACATCACTACAGCTGGGGCGGATATACGGAGAAACGGGGACACACACACACACACACACACACACACACACACACACACACACACACACACACACACACACACACACACACACACACACACACACACACACACACACACACACACACACACACACACACCTCTTTGAGTAAAATCAAATAAATTAATTTAATCACCTTTTTGATGGGGTGTGCATGTGTGTGAAACAGGCACACACTACCAGGGCCCTTGGTTATAGATTTGCAAGGCTCCCCAACATTTTTGGGTTCTCTTTTTATCTCAAATATAATATTTTTGAGCCCAACCGGCATCTGCTTTCCCACATATAATAATGTGAACCCTCTTGGTAACAGGCCACCCTAAGTGGTTAGGAGCAGTTCACTTGCATGGGGTTGAATCAGGAGGAAGTCTGTTCATATATAGCAGGCCTTGAAGGGACCATTCAAACCTTTTGCCAGCATACATCTATAGATCATAAGACTCCCTCTATGCATAGCAGGTGACCTTGATTGAGGTCAAGACCCTTAAGGAGGGCACACATCCGGGTTCCACACAATAACCATAAGAGAGCCTGAAACGTCCTGATGCTGGGGCTCTCGGAGACCCCTCCGGCATTCCCTGTTGCTCCGACCTCCATCAGATAGAGCCTGATGCCAGGGGCCCGAGTCATGCCTTTCCAACAGGGGAACCAGCACCTGCTGCTTCTTATTTCGGTTGTCATCCAGCCCGGTGGACAGGGAGCCAAAGCCGGCCTGTTAGTTTGGTTTATTTTGGGATTGCCTCAGGACGGTCGACCTCTGAGCCATTGCTTACGTTTTTTCCGGACGTCGGTGGAGTGAAGCGCTCTTTTGTTGAGAGAGGCGGCGTCTGGCAGCCATCACAATCAGACACGTCGGTTTAAACTTGTGAAAATATTGCTTGAGTCCTCTAAAGGCAATGTTTTTATAGCAGTTTGGTGGTTTTGACAAGGGGCTGTTAAAAAAGATGATCAAGAGGAAAGACAAGAAACTGTACTTTGCAGCTGTCAGCACTAAAAGTCTCAGCCACTTCCAAACGCCCGCAATACCTATCAATAGGGACGAGAAATGGACAAGGACTCTCCACCGTCATAGTGACAGGGTCTTTTTCGCATTATTTCTTGGAACATAAAAAAATAAATATATATATACACTGAAATAAGAAATATGGAAGGGGAGACCCATAGGAGTCTAGAACTGGTGTTTAAAAGGTTTCACCTGTTGGAGGTTGAAATGCATCTGGTCCATTACGACAAGGGGTAATCTAAATGTGCTTTGACTCAGCGCATAAACAACACAGTGCTTATATTGCAGCCTGCTTTACTGTCTCGTAAACTAGCCAATCAGCGGGCGCTTTTCCGTAATCACATCGGGAAAGTCTATCGTCGATTTGGCAGCGCTTATGTAAACACAAAATGATTGGACTGAGGGCCTCTAACCCTGACATCCTTGGTTCCCCGCAAAGATGCTTTACACCTGCAGAATGTCAAATGAGTTGCAGTCGGGTTAGCCGTTAGCCTCATGTGTTGCTTTGTTGTGAATACCCTATGAACGTTTGCCATTTTGGAGTGGATGTTAGTGGTATATGACACTTCACATTAACACCAACAATCAAGAAACATTACTACATGAAAAGTTGATTAAAAGCTATCTTTCTAGATAGTTGAGGAATCCCTAACTGTACCATTTTGAACATATGTCCAACAGGTCTTAAGATTTCTTTTTTTATTCTAGAAAACGCGGAAGGAATTCAATAGGAAGCAAAGGATAATACAAAGGATAATGTGAAGTTATGATTTAATAATAATAAAATTTCATAAACACACAAGATTATACTTAACATTGTAACGCAATCAGCTCCGATCCGCAGCTGAGCAGAAAGAATGTGAGACAGACACGAGAGGATTCAATTCCAGCTTTCTAGCCAAGATGGTGAAAAAATATGGTATTTATACACAGACATAAGTTAAACGACGCCACAAACGACCACATAGGTGTCTAACGTGTGAGCTTTAATTACATGTCACTATTGTTCCACGTCGAGCCAGACCTTGCACTTCCTGCTCATCTTAGCTTCAGCAGGATGTAAAGGAAGACTGGTGCCATATTTTTGTAACGTATAATTAAACAAAACCAAAAGATAAATCCCCAAGACGATTGCAAGTACACAATACCACGCTATCCATCCATAGAATAATAATAGCACTGCAAATAAAAAGGCCAGTGTCACGTCTGTAATGACACTGTTTACCTAAAACCCTCCAAACGGGGAGGCCTTGGAGAAAACAAGGTCTCTGGTTCTAAAATAGGCGAACGAGACAATGGGACCTTGACGGGGGCCCAAGCTTTGCTTACCTGTTGCCATGGACACGGAGCAGGAAGCAGCCTCCAGTCTGCGGGATCGCTCCCAGTGCGACCATTCAGCCTAATTTTCTGTTGATAATTGGTTATCTTGTAAAAGCTAACTGTTAATCTGGTAGAACAATATTGGTCTCATTGTTGCCCGGGTCCCGCCGCCGTCTGCAGTGGACCAATGGCTTTTGCAGAAGCTTGAAGAATTGACCCTGATGAGAACACGCTTCCTGTCTGTTTCAACATCAACCGGACAGCCTGTCCAAAAGCCACAGGGATGATTGGTTGGACTTTTCTCTCATGGACAAATGTATCAGAGTGAGGGGGGAAACATATAACTGAGGGCAAGTGGAGCTCTATGGGGATTACCTCAACACACTTATTATTACCTTAACTTTAACATTTGTTGGAGGGTTTTATTATTATTATTATGACTGACTTCCCAAAAGCAATAAATGGTCACTGGTCTGAAAAGGGCTGTACATTGCATTCCATTTATCATTAATTTCTGCCTTCATTATACAAAGGTTCAAATGAATGGAATTCGGACACGGCATTCCTACGTTCCAAAACATCTTTTTGACACCCATCCCTTAGGGTTTTCCTTCCAATCCTGCCTTCTAACTTTCCAATATTGTCAGGACCCACGTTGTTTTCTTTTTCTTGTAAATGTATATTTGTTTGTTGCACAGCTTTTCTTGCTAACTGAAGCCAACAGAGCGTCATTCCACTGCAGGTACAACGCCAGGGTCATCCCAGATGTTCCTTGTTACTCAGTACAGTTTAAGGAGCTGACCTACTTTGCAGCATCTCCTTGCTAAAGTTGCCGGGATGCAGTTACATGGAGAACTTTAGCTGGGTATAATGCTTTAGGGATTATCGTAAGACTTTAACCCGAATCGAAGTAATGCAGCTGTAATAAAAAAAAGGAGCTCTTATTGCCATGAACCAAATGAAAGACAGTTTGAATAAGATGCAAGCGTTGGCTAAGAACACAGCTGAAAGTCCTTATAGAGATAGAGACTTAATCTTCGGACAGATGTAAAGAGTTTCTGCAGCATTCCGGGTACGTCTTATTCGATGCAAAGCATTTGGTAGATACTGCTTCGCGAGCGCTTCTCCAGCCAATAAAAACAATCAACCGATAGTTCTAACATAACACAGTTCAGCGGATTTAGCAGAACATTTTCTGCATTTCGTCAACTGGAACTACGTTACTGTACCATCAGTTAGGATAGGATACAATAAGCTTTAAAACTAGTTTAAAATACATATATATATATATATATATATACATAAATAATACAACAACAATATCGAAATAAAACCAAAATAACAATTTAACCATTATTCAGAGGGTTCCCAAAAGACTGCGGAACGGGCTTGAGATTTTCACACACTTAAGCCCCCGGGGCGGCCTGGCCCTGTCACTCGCCATCTTGTCCGGGGTGTTGAGAGGCCCGTGCTTCTGGTTTCCAAAATAAGTCATCAACAGGACTCCCTCTGTGGGCCCAGACAATGTGGGGGCCGCTGGGAGCCTCCAGTTCTCACATTAAGGCCTGCAAACAGCTGAGGACAACCGCGACAGGCTCAGCCTCGGCCCGACTATAGCACTTTAAAAAGGGGAACGTCCGACCCTTAAAGCGCTTGAAAACCATGAACACCCCAACGGGCCAAGGCGAGTACAGTACATGTTGTTCTCGGAGAATACTCTCCCCTCCGCCCCCCCACCCCAATGTCCCAATGTCCTCCCCTCCACCGCAACCTCAAACCCCTTTAGCCCAATCCATCACAAAGATGCCATGGCTACTACCCCATGCCCCCGTCCCGTTCTCATGGCGATGGGAGTATTGGGTAAGATTGGGTTGCAACGCCAGCCAGTATCTCGCATGATGTCACTCACATTATGCACTGCACTTGGCAACGAGTATTGGACCTGGGTCCGGGAGATGTTCGCTTAATATCTCAGAGGTATAACGCCATTTATTTATTTTCCCCTATCCTGCAGAGAACAAGAGAGTGTAGTATTCGTCTTCTGTGTAAATGTGGCTCTCATCTGCAAACGTTTCACAGCTTTTTTTTCAGGAACCAGTGGACAAATTGACCCGAGATTATGCATTCATTTGAGTTTTGCAGCAGTGGATCACATGCTGTTTTAATGGGAGTGCTGGTGTGCCAGTCCAAACACACTGAGATATCATGATACATGAAATGAGCCAACAGGGGGATAATGACGTTTTGTGAAACCTAATTCTATCAGCTGCACCCGCCCTGGTCCAAATGACGACAGGAGTTCAACCCACACAAAAATCACATTCCCCACCCTGTGAGTGCTTTCCTATTGACTACCACATCTCTTTACGAAGACAAAACGAGTCAGAAATCATTATTTTTAACACTTTGGTCGCATTAAGAGGGCATTTTCTTTTCAAGTGTGGTCTGAATACAATTGTGTTGCTTTTGGAGCCGGGCTTTCTGAATCACACAACCACGGCTGTGGAACAATCCAGCCGCCAAATGCCAGTTGTCATTAGAACAGAACCAAACAATGTGCGATCCTCATTAAAAAAAAAGGGAAAGGTCCAATACGTCTATGTGATGGCGGTTCAGCCAGATACTTAGGTTACCGCCATAATCACAGTTACGGAGGATGCCTCTTCATTCAAGCCTGGTATAGGCTTGTTCCCTTGTGCCTCACTGATTACCAGACCCAAGAGAGAAGGGGAGAGGGAGTGGGACAGACGGAGAGAGGAGAGAATTTAGTTATAAAATTAAGAAAGGGTAGGGTAAGAAATATAAATACAGACAGATGTGGAAAAAGAAAGGCAGCATAGGGGAAGGTGGAAGAGAGGAAGAGAGTGAAAGGGGTAGAGGTGGATGGGAGAAGTGCTACTCTTCCCCTCCACCTCCTTGACTTTCTCTTCTTCTTCTTTCCTTTCCTGCAAGAAGGTGAAGGAAATTTTTGCTTTCTAGATTGAGAACATGTTCTTCTCTCTCTCTCTCTCTCTCTCTCTCTCTCTCTCTCTCTCTCTCTCTCTCTCTCTCTCTCTCTCTCTCTCTCTCTCTCTCTCTCTCTCTCTCTCTCTCTCTCTCTCTCTCTCTCTCTCTCTCTCTCTCTCTCTCTCTCTCTCTCTCTCTCTCTCTCTCATCACCGTCCGGGATGCGTAGGCCCCAGTGAGAAGGGTGGGGTGGAGGGGTTTGAGGGGTGAAGCACTTCTCCTCACCTAATTTTAGGGCCTCGGGAATCACAAACACACACTTTTCCAGATGGCTCCTCAATCACCCCGAGCCCCCACCCATCCCCCCAAGCCCCTTAGCTAGCTTCCGCTGCCCAACCCCGACCCAGTGCGACCCATCTGGAGGAGCTACCAGCAGCCTCCGTCTGCTGCTGGAACCTGGGAACCCCATTCCAGCAGTCCCCCTCGCTCCGGGGCCAATTTGTGAGGTGTTTTTTTTTTTTTTGCCGGAAATCCCTCTCCTGCCCTTTCCTGCCTTCCGCCAGCCCCCCTGACTCCCCTGCCCCCCTTTGCCTCCCCACCCCCATTCCACCTCCACATAGACACACTCAACCCCCGGCCCTCCTGTGCAGGATAATTGTTTTATGGTGAGGGAGGGGGGGGTGTGCGTGCGTGCGTGCGTGCGTGCGTTGGGGAGGTCTAGCAGGGTCTTAACTCTCTGTTGGCCTAGGGTGTTGAAAGGGGAATGTGTGTCTGCGTGTCGTCTGCTGTGTCTGTCTTTTGGCATTTCTCTGAGTTGAGCCTATCTACCCGTCTGTCTGCAAGCCTGCCTATCTGTCTATCTCTGTACGAAACGTGTTCAGTCTGCACGTGGACACCATCTGTGTTCTACTCTCAGAAGCTCTCCCAGTGCTCAGAGTGTACATGTGTTTCACCTCATCGCTCACCCGGGGAAAAGACACAGACAGTCTGGACTGAAGGGATGCTTGGCATTGTCGCTGAACAGTATTGTCCAACATCGTTCTAACTGGTGTGCGGGTCTGTATGAGCTGTACCACAAATCAATTGGGTTCCCTGTTGATTTTCTAGCTCAAGTAAGACTGAGCCTTTTCTTGATGCACTTCTATAACTTATCCATTAGCTTCTACATTATGGTGTCTACGATGATCCCCTGCCCCTTCATGTGAAAAGGGTTGAGATAAAACTGCGCCATGCCTCCACCATGGTGAGATATTAACGATGTCCACATACAATCTTTTCCCGCAATAAATGAGGGCGCTTTCACATCTGAGTAGTTTGATCTGTCCAAATGGAAACCATGGAGCATGGCCTCCGATAGTCCGGTTTGTTTGAAGTGGTGTGAACGCTGATTATAACTCTGGTGTGGACCCAACAAATGGACCATGGTCTGATTTCAAATGGATGTCTTGGTCAGCCTCGAAGTGAACCAAGGTTTGGTTCGCTTTAGGTAAGAACTTGAAAGATACAGTGGTGATTGGACTCATCTCCAACAACGTTGAGACAGCCTATCTAAATCAAATTAAGATGCTGACATCATGGTGCAATGACAACAGCCTTGAACTAAACATTGCCAAAACCAAGGAATTGGCGATTGACTTCAGAAGGGATAAGCAGAGGCTATATCATGCACCGAACATCCATGGTGCACTGGTGGAGACAGTGAGCCACTTAAATATCTTGGTGTGGTCATCTCTGAGGACCTTTCAGGGACATGACACAACTCCAACCTGGTGAAAAAAGCAAGCAAGCGTCTGTACCATCTTAGAAAGCTGAACAAATTCAGAATATCCAAAGAGCTGCAGAAAACATTCTACTCAGCAACAATATAGTCTGTAATTTCTGGAAATATCAAAACCTGGTATGGAAAGGCCTTGCATAGAGTTATCAGGTGTGCAGAAAAAATCACCAAAACTGCACTCCCCGGGACATCTACACTAGACGTTGCCTGTCAAGGGCAAATACAATTTTAAAGGACTGTCATCACCCTGGCCATAACATTTTTCAATGGTTGCCCTCTGGAAAGTGGCTTCGATCTTAAAAGGCCAGAAAAGAAAGACTGAGAAGAATTTTTTTCCCCCAAGCCATACGGACAATGAATGCATAATTCCCCCCTCTTAATAATTATTATTTTTTATTTATTTAATCCCCACCCCCCTTCTCTTTTTTTTTCTTTTCCCTATCTCCTTACTTTTCTATTATTAAACTTTGCACAGCTGGGAGTTGCAGTCACAATCCCCATTTCACTTCTTTTTGTTCCACAAATTACGCATGTGACAAATAAATTCTTGAATACAGGAAAAAAACGGAACAATGTGTCAAGCCAGCACGGCTTTATAACTCTGTATGACATGAATCAGCATAAATCGTACAGACATGCTTACATAAATGCAGATGAAAAGCCATGATTCGCAGTAAAACCGACAGTGCTGCTCAAAGTGTGAACATCGGCGTTAAATCCGGCGAATAGCAGCAACAGATTTACATCATTGTAGAGTTCGATACATTTTCTTTTTTCATTGCCAGAGTGATTCGACATGTTGCTCGTCAAATGCCATACTTTTAATAAACACCATCACATCTGAACCAGAAGACAGCTAGCAATGTATTTGGCACTTCCCACTGGACAGGCTTAACCGAAAACCCGGAACGGCTTAATGTTCACAGCATTACACACTGACCAACCTTTTTGACCAAATGACGATGCTGATAGGTCCCGGGTAATTTGTTTGGAGACGTCCTCTTTTAAATATCCAAGTGTGAACACAAACCGAACCAGGACAACATTTAACAAATGAGTCTCCGGTTCAGACTGAACTATTAACCAAACTATGGGTGTGAATGCGCCCTCAATGGTTTGTTCTTCTTTCACAGTGTGGACCCAAAAAAGGTCAGTGCTGCCTTGTTCAATCTCTCATACATGCATGGTCAGTATATACAGTATGTAGGTACTCTTTGAGAGCTGTAAAGAGTAAGTAGAGATGATAGCCATATTTTAACAACTCACAAAAAACAGCTAAAAAAAAAAAGCTAGCAAAGTTTGGGCAAAATCCTAGTCTTCAATCTGACATACAGCACTTGCAACGTATATTCAGTCTTTGGTGTGATTGAATATAGACAAGATGGGCTATAAGAAAGATAAAACAAAAAACAAACAATCCCGTTTCCAATGGTCTTTTCTTTTTTTGCTCTCCTCAAACTGTGTCTAAGAGTATTGCAGATCCCAATACACGAGCGAGTGCACAAGAAAACTGCTAATTGAGTGTGCACACAGACGTGCTCGCTCACACACGTGTACTCCCTTTCTCACGCCCACACACATGCACGCCCTGGGCGTGCGAGCGCACGCACACGCACACACACACACACACACACACACACTTTGCATGCTTGGATATCTCAGCCAATTTATCGGGGCTTGCAGGGGCTCAGGGAGACCTCTCAGTTTCCAGCAGTGGAGAAGGACTTTCCAGTGTGATGGCATCGGTCTGCAGAGCAGGAACAGGGTCAGAGAAAGACTCCAAGAACCCCTGCCCTGCCCCCCCCCCCCCTCGCCAGCTGGGAGAACCCAGGGCCTCGTGTACACGCACCCAGGTGTTGGTGGAAGATTTGAACCCCCCATCTTATCTAGCTTATGTTCACCCCCTCCACTCACCACCCTCCCAACCACTCCTTCTCACCCGTCCCCTCTGCTCCTCTCCCTCTCCCCTTGTCACCTCCCCTCCCCGCCTCCTCGCTCCTCCCTCACTGCTCTGGAGGCCAGAGGCAAAGCGGTGGTTCAAGTGGAATTAGCCTGCGGTGCTGTTTACGCATCCACATGACACAGGATACAAATACGATGTGTAAACAGTATCTATATGCATCCCTCATACGCATTGATTTGCTGTGCTCCTAAGGTTTAAGCCTTAACGGGTTATGAACGCAAGGGTTTCTGTATTCCCTTTATGTATGTAGACCACCAATGTATTAAACTAACCCTTTTTTTTACCACTGCATGCCTTTAAAACATGGAGAAGAGTTGATTATCTTGCCTGTGTCTTTTTAACCATCCAGCTCTGTCCAATGTATAAACACAACGCATCCACGCACACTATCTGTACGCTCCCCATCTCACCTGGCACGCTACAACCATCAGTGTGTTTATCTCTCCCTACGCCCCCCTCGCAGTATACTATTTCGGTCCATTAAGTGTATGTCTCAGCTAGGATTCACCTCTGCTCCAGTTCTTCTTCCAAGGTTCATTACAACCAATGGTTCCCCCGGTTCCGGTTCTTCCGGTACTTCTGTTTCTGGTTTTCCTGGTGCTGTGAGGAACGCTTGTTCGCTCACATTATGATTGGACAGGAAACAAATCAGATTTCCTCAGGACGAACAACAACTATGAGAAGCGACAGGAGCAGTCGAGGAAACAACATGCGTGAGAGGAAACGAGTGGGAGAGAGACAGAGAGAGAGAGAGAGAGAGAGAGAGAGAGAGAGAGAGAGAGAGAGAGAGAGAGAGAGACAGAGACAGAGACAGAGACAGAGAGAGAGGTGAGGAAAAAAGAGAGAGAGGGAGGGAGGTGAGGAAACAGACAGACAGACAGACAGACAGACAGACAGACAGACAGACAGACAGACAGACAGACAGACAGACAGACAGACAGACAGACAGACAGACAGACAGACAGACAGACAGACAGACAGACAGACAGACAGACAGACAGAAAGAAAGAAAGAAAGAAAGAAAGAAAGAAAGAAAGAAAGAAAGAAAGAAAGAAAGAAAGAAAGAAAGAAAGAAAGAAAGAAAGAAAGAACAGAGAAATGGGAGAAAACAAGGGATAGAGAGGGAGAGAGGAATAAGAGTGGGAAGCAAAGAAGGGGGAGGGAGAGAAAGAGAGAGATAGTGGGGAAGATGGAGGGAGAGTGGGGGGGGTGGGAAGCAGAGGAGAAGGGGGGGGAAGAAGGACAGAGAGGGGACAGAGCAAGGAGGAAGGGCGACTATAAATACCACTGTGTGTGCTTTCGTATTCACGCCTGTGTTTGCAGTTAAATATGTGCTCCGGGAGCGGGGATAGGGAACACATTGCCTCAGGGTATATAAGGAGACGTTCAGCACGGCTTGCCGAGCCACCACCACCGCGGGTCTGGAGCCCAGAGCGGCCGCGGCGACTCGTAGCCTGGGGCTGGGCCACGAGGGGAATCAGGGTAATGAGAAAAGTTCAACCAGAGTACAACTTCCCTGATTTCTATCTGAGCTCTGCAGCACAAAGGTAGACAGGGTTCACACACAGTGGTGAGGGTGCGTGTGTATGTTCTTGTGATGGAGTGTGTGTGTGCGTGCGTGCGTGTGAGTGTCTGTGTATCTTTGCATGTAATGGTCCGTCTGTGTGTGTGTGTGTGTGTGTGTGTGTGTGTGTGTGTGTGTGTGTGTGTGTGTGTGTGTGTGTGTGTGTGTGTGTGTGTGTGTGTGTGTGTGTGTGTGTGTGTGTGTGTGACGTCGGGGAGGACTGAGAGGTGACAGGTTCAAAAGTTCAGGCTCTGCTTCAGACTCACTTTGCATGCCATCACCATTCAGTACACCCTGATACTCAGAGAGTTGTCGTCGGGGGACCTCGTTTCACGCCTCTCTACGGTGCACTAGCCTCAGCGGCGCACCGGGTCCCCGTTTTTTCCTCCTCATCCTCCTTGATGCATTTGCTAAAAAAGAACTAAAATCTGAAATGAAAAGGATTCTGTGAGATGTCTTTCCGGGGACAGCCTGTTCTTGTGTGCCGCGGCCCCCCTTTCACCCCGTCCTAATCCCCCAACGCCTGTTACCACTGTTTGAAATGCTGTGAAATCCATTCACTCACCTGTGACCCCCCCATCACCCCCATCCCCCCCCCAGTCGTCCTACCGTATTCAAGTGTCCTGTCACAGAGGGTTAGAGGAAATGTCTGTACCTCCGCTTGTGTGTGTGTGCCTGAGCGTGTGTGTGCATGTGTGTGTGTGTGTGTGTGTGTGTGTGTGTGTGTGTGTGTGTGTGTGTGTGTGTGTGTGTGTGTGTGTGTGTGTGTGTGTGTGTGTGTGTGTGTAGGAGTGTGTGGAGGGGGGCTCTTGTTAGTAGTGGTGGGAATCTCTTGGCACCTCACGATTCGATTCGATTCCGATTATGAGGTCAACGATTGGATTCTGAAGCGATTATCGATGCATCTCGATGCAACACATTTTTTTATGCATATTTCCATGCGTGATTTTCAAAAATATATGCATACATCTGGGTTTGCTACTCAGAGTTTGCTAATCACTTCCTACTTTTGTGATGATCATTAAAGACATCAACAGATGAATTAACTTATCTAATATTTCATAAGAGAGAAAGCTTTTGTCACAAATATGACTTTCTATGAACAATGCAATAATCATTGCAGCTTGCATTATAACACAATATGGAAGCATGCAAAAAATAGGTTTCAGTTTTATTTTGTTTCTAATCTTTCTTTTCTATGTCATTAAAGGAAAAGCTGCTCTTGAATTAGAAGGAGTTCTTGTGTCTGGCTGTGAGTTTGCGCGCATGCTATCCATGGGCTGAATCGCAATTGTGTCAAGACAAATCAGATCAGGCCAATAGACACTGAAGATTAATTCAATAATTGTAAAATTATTATTATTGTTATTTTCAAAAAATGTATTCTGATTATTAATATATCTGCATCGAGACAGAATCGTTCTAGCGAGAATCGCGATGCATCGAAGAATAAATTATTTTTCCCACCCCTACTTGTTAATGTGGAGAAGAAAGGAAGGAAAGTTGGGGATGAACTGCGTTCCAAAGCTTTCCGCTCAAGGTGGAATCTCCCCAAAGTTAATTTGTTTAGGGGATTAAGGTTAAGAATGTTCACAGTTGGTTGATTGGAAAATGGGTGAATCTCCCACTAAAGGACTATATTTTGATATAGACATGGAAACAAAGACATGGAGAAAAGGTAGAGTTAGCATGACAGGAGGTAGGGTTTCCATTAATGCACACCTCTTTCTTCCAAGACGGATTGCCACGTAGTGTCTCTCTCTCTCTCTCTCTCTCTCTCTCTCTCTCTCTCTCTCTCTCTCTGATTTAGTCTGTTTTTGCTATTAACTTTTAGGAGATGTTCACAGCTGCCTGTTTGACATGTTAATGAGAGAACCAGTGTCCAACTTCCCCAGTGTTACAAAGATCCCCTGTGCGCTAATGACAGAGTGACAGTGAATATGACGAATTACAATCTTTTAATAAGATAGTTGTCAAAGGGGGATAAAGATTTTAGGATTGCAAAATGTACATGTTTAGTATTATGTTGCCAAATTCCCTTACAGTGAACTTAGATTAATGTTATTAAGGAGCAGGTAGGGGTTTGGGAATCTTAATTAAGGATGTCTAAAGACAAGACATTGGGATCTAACCCAGTTCCTTTTGGTAATCTGTGTGAACTACCACACTATCATTCCTCCCTAAGACCTGAATCTAGCACAGAAAACGACCACCCACCCCCTCCGAACATCAACAACAACAAACTGAAAAGTCAAATCTCAGAGTAAAGTAAGCAAGTAAGTCATTATCTAGTGTCATTTTCTTTGGAGGCTTCAATTAATGAACACTCCATCCTTCGGAATATTTCCGAAAAGCGTAATTTCCTCCGATGACACGTACTGGTGGGAGGGGGGTGTGCGGGGAGTGTGGGGGGCCGGGGTGTCCATTTGATGACGAGCTTAGTCATTTAGCGAGTGGCCAGGAAAGCTGACAGTTTGAAACGTGGAGAAGGGGGTCTGACATGAACTGGCAGTTACGTGCGGGTTGGGGGGGGTGACGGCCTCTCGCCTTACACGGTCACCGATACGCTGTCACGCCCCTGGGGACATTTCATTGGGATTATTATATTTTTAACAGGCACACACGTTCGATACTTGGTAGTAAACCATGCCTATAATAAGGCCAGGCAGTCCTGTAATTACTTTTGAATCCTAATTACGCTTGGAGGAACTCGACTCCCCAGCCAGCGCGGTGTCATAGATTAGTTTATACTTTCCACTTCGGATTGATTTCGGAATATTCCTTATGCGACATTTCTAAAGTGAATGGGGAAATACACAGACTAGCTTTCCTACGGTGTGGCCACTTTTCAAGTCGTGACTTTCCCTTGGAGCGTGACCTTTTGAGATAGATTTTAAAAGCTGCAGAAATGGGACTGAACATCTGGCGGTGAAACAGAAGAAATCCGGGCGCCGTTTCAAACTCTGCAGAAGACACGTTATTAGGACATGGCGATATTGTTAAATTGACAGCAAGGAGCCTGGAGAAAATAACACTATTTCGAGTGCATGCGGTCAGTGAGCTAGTTGGATTGCACGTATCGTATGCTGAAATCAAGCAACTGCAAAATTACAGTAGCCTAGGCCCACCGCAACCGACTGGAACTCCAGCAATTAATCAGCGGTTAACCTCACAGAAATGAACACACATCTCTAATTTAACCTGCCCAGCATGCATGCATACAGACACATAAACAAAGACACATGAACAAACACACACACACACACACACACACACACACACACACACACACACACACACACACACAGGGAATACACAAACCCACTCATAAAGCATCTAAATACTTTACATGCAATGGACTTGTTCGGGTCCCTGTATCTCTGAGATTCAGATGTTTTACCATTATTGCATTTGATATCTTGCACTTCTTGTACTGTAAAGCACTTTGTTGTGCAGTCTCCAACCAATACCATTGCACAAATAAAGTCTGATGCATCGCTAACCAGGCCTTTCATAACTCCCGGAATTGGCCACCTTGTGCTGCAAACCCCTTGTGCAAGCGCAAGTGCATTCTCCTGTCCTCCTAACCTCCCCGCCCCCCCTCCTCCCAGCGTCTCTACTGTCTTATCCTCTGGCATCACGTTGTGGGAGTGCTGTAAAAAAGGCATCAGGGAGGTGCAAACACCCCCCGCCACTCTGGGCTCTAAACCATGATCTCACTGTTGCACCCGGATCACCGCCTCACCGCCGCGACACAAAAGGTCTCCTCTCAGCACACCAGCACGTCTACGGACCGGCTGGTCGCACACGCACAGCGCTCCGCTGTGTGCAAACACCACCTGCGCGATGCCGAGGCGAGAGCCTGAGTCAGGTGGAACGCCGGCATTGTTTTTGGCTGTTGTCTATTTTTTTTTGTTTTGTTTTTTTTCCTTTAACCAGAAATGCAAATGAGCGTTAATCCCCCTTTGTTTGGGAAGCGGAAGTGCGCTCGCTATGAGACAGGAATTCCTGAAGCATGTGATTTTATTAACGTTCATTCCGTTCGGGAAGGAAATGGTAATCTCTCTTTTGTTTCTGACTTGCGCATTCTTCTCCTGTGCCATTGACAGAGGAGAGCAGGGAGGGGGGAGCGAAGGGGAGAGAGCGAGAGAGAGCCGCGAGATCGAGAGAGAGAGCGAGTTAGCAAGAGAGAGGAGGGAGGGGGGGGATGGAGCTAGGTGTGGGGGGGGTGCTCCTTCCACATCCTGGTCAAGGATTTGGTTCTTAGGGGATGATATCATCGAATGGGCTCTTGCTCTGTGCTCTTGTGGTGGGGGGGGGGGGGGAGGGGGAGGGTTAGTGAGGGCTGTGGGGGTAAGTGGGGCTGTATTCTGGCAGCAAGAGCATGTTATCAAAACACAGTATCAGTCCAGTGCAGAGAAGCACGCTGTATTCTGGCAGCCACAGCATATTATCAAAACACAGTATCAGTCCAGCGCAGAGAAGCACCACCTGTCTCCAGAGCCCAGACTCCACCCCACACCCCTCTCCCTCCTTTGAGTCTACCAACATCAGGCCAGCAGGTTGTAAATCTGGGGTATAACTCCAACCCCAGATCCATGGCCGGCAGCCCTGTGTGAGGTAATGCGACCCTATTCCTGAGATAAGTCGGCCCCAGACATCGCCAGAGATACGCCAGCGGCCTCTGGTTGCTTTGATGGGGTTCACCGCGATGCCGAGCTGCCGATTGCATTTCAAAGTGCGTCCATATGTCAAGTCGGTTTTATATGTATAAACCTTAATCAGAGTCCCCCCTGATTGTTGCCTTATAAGCAACAGATATTGATGGTGTGTGGGTTTTTTATCTCAAAAATACCATTCCAAACCCTTTAAATGTCTAAATGCCTAAAGATCCTACATTTACACACAGACTTCCTAAAGATATATCATTATTTATTAATTTAGATGTTATGTATAGTCTGGTAGACCCGTTTCTAATTTATTGTTATTCAACCCATCATACTAGTAGACCCCAAGCTGATGTAATGTGATGTGATATAACTCTACAGTCTGGTAGACCCAAGCTTATGCAATGTGATGTAACTCTACAGTCTGATAGAACCCTTTCTAATGTAAGGCAATGTAATGTGAATCCTAAAGTCTGGTAGACCCCTGATGTAATGTAATGTAACTCTACAGTCTGTTAGAACCCTTTCTAATGTAATGTAATGCGATGTAACTCTACAGTCTGGTAGACCACTGTATAATATGTTTTGATTTAACCCTACATTCTGCTACACCCCAAGCAAATGTAATGTGGTGTGGCCTTACAGTCTGATATAACCCTGGCTAATGTTATGTAATGTAATCTGATGCAATCCTACAGTCTGGTAGACCCCTAGCTAATGTAATGTGATGTAACCCTACAGTCTGGTAGACCCCTGTCTAATGTAATGTGATGTAATGTAACCCTACAGACTGGTAGACCCCTGTTTGTAGTGTGATGTGATGAAACTCTACAGTCTAGGACCTGCCTGCAGGCCGACATCTTCAGCCACCAAGCAGAGACATCCGGTTGGCAGTCCAGGGCCAGCCTCCGTCGCCAGCGGCAACAACGCCGTCTAAGAGAAGGCCCTTTCCCCCCCACGGCTTCCTTCTTCTCAAGCTTCTTCAGATCACACAAGAGGTTTTACGGAACACCCAGAACGTTCGTGATGCACCCCAGAGGGTTAAACAAGTGAAGAATGATTTGACAGTTGAAATGAACGAAGAATGCTTCCCAGAGTTGGTTTGCCATGTGCCTTAAATTGGGAATTGAAAGTCTGCTTTAATTGTGAAATGCACTTTATACCATTCTGAACAAGAATGTGGCCACTCACAGCTCGAACACCATCAAACTTGCACCACTTTCATTGGCCTGATCACCTGATGAGAAAGAACTGTGTGACGGCATTATCCCCTTCTCTTTCCCAAAGGACGGCCCAGTTTAGCCTGAGATAATTGAGATAAAGGAAGCATTGAGGCACCTTTCCTTAGCATTTAGAGAGTTGAACCAGCTCTCATCATGGGTGCCGCTTTATCCCACAAACCAAAAGTCTCTGGAACTCTTGAGACCGTGCTCCTACACACATCCCCCACCCCCCCCCCACACACACATACAGACTAACTATTCTATTATTTTCATACAGACAGCTCACACGGTACCACTGCTGCACTGAACACTCAACACTACATCACTTTAACATCCTTTGCACTAGCCAAAGGGGATGCGGACACTGCACTGCTCCAATGCACTATAAATGTATGATAAATTTTACTTGCGTAACAATGAGTCACTTTTGACTTATTGCGGCGCAATGACCATCCATCGACTGGGACCTTGATATCACCAGCAGATGTAATAATGACGAGTGGGAAGCAGGTGGACAGAAATGTTAGGATCCCTAAACCTTTTCAACCTACAAATCAAATAACTGTCAAAAAATAAAAATGGTTAAAGTATAACACATAATTTTTCTTCATGGTGAATGGTTGGATTCTAACAAGGCTGCGTTTGTTGTTAAATTCAGGAGGAACCGACCGTTGCTCAATCTGCTAACACACAAAACGGCCACAATAACTAGCCACGTTCCCGAGCCGTGCAAACACATCGCATGACATAATTACAAAAAGTGGTTAAAAACAATTACCACTCACCCATTAACATGTACGACACACCCTGTACAACTGCTGATTAGTTGGCAATTAGGGTTAGTACATGACTAATTATCCGATGAGTCATGTTCTCTGTGGTTGCATGCTCTGCTAATAACGCTAGGTAGCGCTTTGAGAATTGAACTACTTCTCATTGACTGTAAGCTCTTGCTAGCCTGTTGGTGAATAAATGTAGGTCAGAGGTCAGGAAATGTTAACCTTTACAAATGTAATTACAAAATATCTATAGTTATGAGTTATTATTTAATTAACTGTCTTCATTTACGTTTGGCCTTTAAAGAGCTGGATGGAATCCAAGCACTCGACGCCTAGAGATTCCAGCCCGGATAAAAGTGGTTTAGAAATGAGTTAAAAGTGTAATTATGTTACTCAAGTTCCCGTCCAAACAGACTTAACAAACTTTGGAATAAATCAGCACACGCTCAGACACACACACACACACACACACACACACACACACACACACACACACACACACACACACACACACACACACACACACACACACACACACACACACACACACACACACACACACCTACCTCTTCTGGAAACATGATACAGCCTTCTAACAGGAAGCACATCACTATAGGGGCAACATGGCGAAGCGATAACCATCATGCCCACAAGGCAAGGCAAAACGAACAAGATCTCGACCACGCTGTTCGTGTTTACATAGAATTAGATCTAATCGCGCCGTTTGGAACGGTCATTGTATTGTGTACACTACTGGCAGTGAAGAGTGATGTTACTATTTTAATAAAGACTGATATCGCGATGAGATCAGTCCAACCGGCATAGAGACACACATTGGGTATTTTCTGCGTAAGAAAGAGCCAAGTTTTGGGCATTGATGGATGACCTCGTTAAAACAGATCATTAAATCCTCACAGTTTCGAGAGATAATTGAATAACTGTGCAAGCTTTTTATGTGGCAGGGCATCACATCATGGAAAAATAAAACGGTGGGAGTTTATTAAAATCAAGGCGTACGAAAATATCGATTTACAAATTGGTGTCGTTGGATTACACAGTTTCTTGGCCATGTTTGTGCTTTTAAAAGTGTTGAACGTGTTTAATCAAAAGAGTGTAGTGTAGGAAAGGTGTGAAATTAGCCCCAGAATAGGGGATACTCAAGTACATTCAACCTTTTAAAATAACCATCACAAGAAGGAAAACCTCAAATTAAGATATTTTTTTTATTAAAATAAAGCCCCTGTGAAATATTAACATTCTGACGCTGAGGGACCTAGTATATTTCAACTTCCCATATCAACACAACAGATATTCAGACACGGGCAGCAATCATACTTGTTTTATCAAATAAGGAACAACATCAGGGGAATAAGTGGATGGTTAGCTTGCAAGGCGAATAGGATTCTTTCATTTTATAACAGGATGTATTAAATTAAGAGCAGGCCATTTCAAAAGCTACAGATTCCATCAGCATTCCAGCATTGTACTTCCCTTATTTTTCTTACCCCGAAGGTTATAAGGTCCGAACAAAGAGACGGCAGAGTCGTTTGTGTTCGGATCTCGCTGTGTTTCTAATCAAATACCCTTTGTGTCCGGACGACATCACACAGAACCTGCAGGGAGCATATAGCATGCTGGCGCTGAATGATGTCATTGTTGACACCGTGGTCACTTATCAGATTCAATCAAGGGTATTATAGGATTCCATTAAGATTACGGTTAATGCACAGTAGTCGTGCACTAAAGCTTTGTTTCGATTACCGGCAGGTGACAGGGTGGGGGGGAGATGTCAACGTACCCATTCTAATGGGCTTTTTTTTCCTTTCCTCTTCCTTCTTAAAAGGGTAGGTAAACCACCTGTTTTAGCAGAAGAACCTTAACCCACATGATTAAAAAATATGTGATCTGAAGCAAAAAGTAAAAAGGCTGTGTTTTCCATTGGGTTCAATAGAAGCAGGTGAGAGGGGTGTTGTCACACTCGCTGGAGCAAGGTCGTGCAGCCAATAGAAAACCACCGCTTTAGCAAAGGGTTTGTATATTCTTTAATTAATGGAAAGTTTCCCCAGTATACTAACTTTATAAATGGTATTCAATAATACAGTTTTCATGTTTATTTACCCTTTAAAAAGGCTTGGGGCAAGAGGGATCGGACAGGAAGTTAAGAAACCAGGAGGGGGAGGGGGGTGGATGGACTTCTGTTTCTCTTTTCAACTCCTAATGCTGTTCATATGTGACAATCCAAATTACTAAAATGTTTACTGTATTATAATCAAGCCTTCAAAACAAAAACCTCAAAGAAGTCCAAAACAGCTCAAGGAACAATTGTATTTTTATATAATTCAACTGAAACAAATTATTTTCAACAGCCAAGGCCAGCTTGTTGAAACATCGAATTTGCATGTGGTACTTATTTTATAACTACTTATTCAATACGCTGCAGTGTGATTAATGTGAATAATCCCGGATTAATCTCTGTTGTGGAAAACACATTGATGCTGTTCATATCATCCAACGAGGGAGGGGGGGTGTCGTTTTAATCTATTCTGTGCCGGAACAAATTACTAACAATTCAGGTCGGTTGTCAAATCAAAGCCTAACAAAATGCAGATGATCGACTTCACTTCCTGGAGGAAGTTCATTAAAAAAAGATCAGTTTGATTACCTCATGCGTTTGTGTGTCTTTGTGTGTGTACATGTGTGTGTGTGTGTGTGTGGGCTGGGATCATGTGTGACAGGGTCATGTTGAAACAGCAGAATTAAGAATGTTTATTGCATGTGTTGGATCTATGTTTTTGTGTACGAGTGCGTCTTCCTGACTGAATGCATGTGTTGCTGCATGCCTTTGTGCGAGTACGCATTACAGATGCGCGGTTGGCGTTTCCAGCCGTGGACTCCGCAGCTAAACCACGGATCGGGCGGATGATGTGACGAAAAATACTATTTTAATTAAATTTGGGCGGGTGGCGGTTTAACCAATCAAATTAAAAATATAAGTACATTGTTAAATACACGCACACACACACACACACACGCACTCCTGAAAGGAAACAAAAAGTTGAATTAAGTGATGATCCATCCTATGTCGCGTCTCGTTGCAGTGCCTTCCTTATAGGCAACTAAGCAAAGAACAAGTACAACTACTAGTTCAATAACATCCACGGCTAAGAAAGAAGGTAGGAATATTTTTCGGAAAACTTTGATTTGCAAGGCAAGCAGCCAAGATTTGGGGTTGTTATTAAAAACTGTGAACATGCATGTTACACTGTTGTGAGGTGGACTAGTACGTGTGTGTCTGTGTGTGCGTAAAGAGCAGGCACCCCATCCAAGACCGAGAAGATCATCAAGGTCACGGCCATGCCTACATGGAGAATGTGTGTGTGTGTGTGTGTGTGTGTGTGTGTGTGTGTGTGTGTGTGTGTGTGTGTGTGTGTGTGTGTGTGTGTGTGTGTGTGTGTGTGTGTGTGTGTGTATGTGTGTGTGTATGTGTGTGTGTGTGTGTGTGTGTTTGTGTGTAGCTAAAAGATGCAGGTGGTGGTGGTGCAGGACTGGAGGGGGGGGGGGGGGGGGGGGGGCATTCATGACAAGTCCCACCAGGCCTTATCTGGCGTGTCATGGCTGTTTGAACCAAGTCGGCCATACCACTGGGCTCTTTTGTGCTGGATTTTCATCAGGGGCCGAAGTTTCCATAAACATCTAGAGGGTTTTACAAAGCAAGGGGGTTTTGGTGTGTGAATGTGGTGTGTGTGTGTGTATGTGTGTGTGTATGGAATTTTTTTGTATGTGTTTAGGTGTGCCTGTGTGAGTGTGTACATTGAGTGTGTGTGTGGGGGGTTTGTTTAGGTATGTACGTGTGAGTGTGCGTCTGTGTGCATGGTGTCACGTTTGAATGTTTGGTAAACTTGTGTTTATCAAACAAATGTGATAAACACACTGTGTTGCGGTGTTGCGGTTCAGCTATTATCAATGAAAACTAGGTGTCAAGATGTGGCCTTTTTAGTTGATTCGTTTTCTGTCCAAGATGGGACAGAAACCGCCCTTTGAACAAAAGTACAATGAAATAAAGTGCAATATGGAGAACATTATTTTGCGAGTGTCCACCTAGATGTGTATGGATAGTTGCTACGGTCCACTAGGTAGGCTGGCAGGTTAATATTGTGGTAAACTTGGGGCCCTTTAAGAATAACAGTCAGAACCGTTAGGGGTCAAGGCATGTCATCTATGTACATGAAACTCAACGAAGGGTTTAATGCAATTACAAATCTGATCTGGTGGTAAATCTGCAATAAAAACCAACATGACTTTACTGACGAAGAGTTTTTGTTTTTACTTGCCCCCTCTGACGGCTAAAAACTGTTGGGCTGTAACCGTTTCTACGTATTATGAAAAAAGAAAATGACATTAAATACAGTGCAACTCAATCTGGGCGTCTTCGACAAATACAAGCATCTGTGTGCCTGGGTCTATCTGCACATGTTCCTCTTCTTTTCTGTAAGCAAATAATTAAGAGTGATGTGATTTTCATCGCTTGATGTATTGTCTGTTTCAACTTGATTCTGTTCAAAACAGTAAGTCGGCTACGGAGTGGAGCTAAAAACAGGCTTCTAATTTCACAGAGGGAAGGCTAATATTTCTAAAAAGTATACATGTTTTACCAGTTAACAGCCTCTATCCCCCTTTGGCGGCCAATATTGTTTGATTATATATTCAGTCATTTCAAGTATGAATAAGTCATTTCATATTTTGTTATATATCAAAAAGGTAAGAGAAGTAATTTATCCCGTACTCTCCAAACACAAAGGAAATCCCGAAGGCCATGGGCCAAATTCTGATTTAAAGGACAACCAAAAGAAAACTTAAAAGACAAACGTGAAACAAAAGGCAAAAAGACAGAGCCACGAGGGAGTACCCTCCAATCAATAACATTTCTCAATATCAACAGCGTCCTTCAGCAATGGATTGAACCTCAACCAACAACTCAACCGTTTCCACCGAACCCTGACCACATGAACTGGTTGACTCCCAGTGTCAAGGCGCTATTGTTAAATCCAACCCACCGCATTTAATACGCACAGGGAAGCCCGATCAACATCCCGGATGACAGCACAAACTCCAGTCATGAAGAAAAGCCCGTGGGTGAAGGGAACGGAAACCAGACAGCCTCTCCGGCCGCTCCTTCCTCCTCGCGCTGTGTCACTCCCCTTGGCAAAACAAAGTGTACGTGTCTCCGCTAAACGATAATGAATCCAATAAGTGGGCTTTTTTTTGTTGCTACTCTGTTTCCCAGAGAGAGTGTGGTAGATGGAAGTGACCTTGACTCCCTTGCTGCAAACTTCCAGTAACCCTGCTGACTTGTTATGAGCGATGAGATGTCTACGTGGGAAAGGGCCATGCATGGGAACCCTCCAAAGGCCCGGTGCGTTTGTGATCCAGAGTCAAATCCAAATCAGCGGCCGCTGAGCGGAGCGCAGCGCGGATAAGTCCAGGTGCCTCTGAAAACGACAGACGCAAAAGGCTCCCACCGGGGAGCGTAATTGAACGATTCAACGTCACGTTCAATAAGCCGCTTTATGAAAATGCAGTCAAGAGAGTGCAAAAGGGGAAATTCTGAATGCTCTGTGTTAATTCTTTGACCTTGGGATACGTGCTGATTAGCAATCGTTTTACTCCCAGGACACAGCATTGCAAAGGTTGAATACACACACGTGCACATGGAAAGATTGCATATAGGTCCAGCTAACAGGCGTGCACACACATACATAAAGAAATACTTGTTAGACTTTATCCTATTCTATCTCAGCAAAGATAGTTCAAAAATGTTTTGTTTTTTATTTACACAATTGTAAATAAAATAAATTATATCACCGTCATGCACAACATGGCCAGACTTGAAGGTTGAACAAGATGTGCTACACACAAGCTGCAACTTTACGATGCTTTATCAAAAATGCCTGTCAACCAGATAAGTTACTGTTGCTCATTAGTGTCAAGATGGAAAACAGGCCCAAAAATAAATAGCATATAAATGATTTGTCCGCAATTATTTTGTTTAATTTGTATCCAAAAGTGACTCTTAATCCCTTGAATTCCAGGTTAAGTTTGAATTTAAATCAGGTCAACTTTTGTGCAATTGTTCAAAGAGTAGAAAATACAAAGAACTTGTATTTACTCATTCATTACCAAGTATTCTATATTTGGGTGTGTTTGGTGAAATGCTCGGAAACATCCAAGGACTGTTTTAGTTCAGATATACACCCACATGCGGCAGGGGCCAAGACATTGTTGTGGATCTCTGTCACTTCAGACACAATATTATGGAGACGGCATGCCTTCTGCAAGGTCACCTACCTAACCTATCTTTCAAAGGCCATTCCCATCCCCCAAATACATTCTATCTTGTTTTGTTTTGGTTTCTGTTACCTTTTAAAGGAAACTGGCTTTCAGTCTGTTTTCAGTCATGGTCTCGATGGGAAGAGGATGTTTGATTTGTCCTGTGAAAATAACTTGCTGATTGGTGCTATCACAAAAACATGTCATGGTTATTGGACATTAAGCAAATAGTTTAATTAAAAAACATCATACATGTGTCATCATGTGTGAATCATACATGTGTCCGGCTGCTTTACTAATATATATTCCATAGGTGGACAGCATGTTCGATAAAATGCCTTGCATTAAATATAAACAGGTCATGGTTATTTGCCTCGTTACTTGATACGTTCTTACTTGGACGGTAAATTAATAAAGCATACATGGCTTTGGCTACTCTAGTATTACATCATATAGCTGGACGTTATGTTTTATAATTTATTAAAATGGATGTAATTAAATAATTTAAAAAGACATGAAATAGTTCTTGGCCATATTGATACTCAAGTTGCTTCGACTGTTAGTTGTATATCCAGAGCTGGACACAGCATGTCCTTGTAATTGATTAGGATGGACTACCGAATCTGGCCTTGTTCTTCATTCTAGAACATTCTAGAAGCCTCTGGGTTGACGTAGCGTTGAAGGAGACCACAAGTACCACTGATAAAGTATCTCCCACCTCCAAAGATTAAGTGGCAAGAAATAATGTCAATCCAATGACAAATGACCATGAAAGCGAGGAATGACAGGATTTACTGCTCACAAATTACAATTGACAGCTGTATGGGGAATCATCCTTTAAAATGCTCATTCCCTCCCAGAAAATTATTAATTGTGGACCATCTGTATTTTAGTCTCAGCAGTGTTCTGTTGTTACCGGGGGTAAGATTGCGAAATAGGGGGAAGCACAAAATGCTAACGTTGAAACGTAAATAAACAAAGAGAGTTTATTTAAAAAACTGTTGAATTTCTTTACAGGAAAAGAAAACAAAAAGAAAAACACCACAGCTTAAACATAGGGAATTTCCAACCTCGCCTTAATCATCTCCTTTAACATGCAAATCACATTTCCCACACACACGTGATGGGAGATTAATGCATCTACCACATCGCTATCTGATTCAACGGGTGTCACCTGATATATCGTCAAAGTGGGGGCACTGGTTTCCTGGTTTCTGCCAGGAAGAAGTGACTCAGCGGCCAGTGGAGAGAGCAGTGTTGGGGGAATTTGGCAATGTTTACTAAAGTTTCTCCTCCGCATTTAACTCTGAATTGCAATGACCAGAAAGTGCTGTGTTAACAATGAGCAGCCCAATCCATCACTAGGATTGCAGGATTGTTATATGGGTAAAATAAGAAAAGTGCATCTGTGTTTCACTTCCTTCTCCTGGACGTTTGTGGGTGGATAGGAAAATTCTTTAGAAGGTTTACTTTCAGAATGAAGACCGTTTGGAGTGGAATCTTTCAGAATTCACTGCAAGATCAAGACCTGGCACACTCCTTGTTGTTGGGACTTTTGATCGATGACAAAAGGGCATGGTCTTCGTCAGAAGGGAAATTTGGAGTGGAATATTTCCTGGTGACACAGCAAGAACCAGGAGCCTGGGTGGTTTTCTGTCCCCTGATTTGTTTAGTGACATTCATTCCTAAGTAAATGCTTTTTTTAACCTCCTGCAGCACCATCCGACCGGTTCCACATTGCCACACCGTCAATTTAACAATCAAAACAAAAACCACAGAGGCATTGTTCAGGCTGAGGGAACGTGGGTAGTTTGTTTTTTTTGCGTGTGGGCTGGTTTCGCTATTTCATTCCCCAACGGTTTACGCTTTACCACACTGACCCAGTCTTAGCGAGTGACTGCGTCAAGCACAGAGTGAGTTCATTAGTCTTTTACAATGCAGCCCCCCAAAGAAAGGCAACACTCGGACGGTTCTTTCTAATGAGTCACTCACAGCCATGGCATTCGCCAGATGGTTTTGTCCACCACCGATGCCACATTGCGGCGGCTATTAAAGTCAGACAATGGCCCCTTTTTTAGGTCACATCCCAGCAACAGTAAACCTACCCAGGCTCACCAAGGCGTTGTTTTGATACCTACGCATTTGTGGGCCTTTTAAACAAAAGCTGACGGCAACAGATGATGTACGCGTCAGGACTTGTTCCCCTGACAACGCTGCCTCGCAGCCTGATTTTGGGGTCATGTGTTTGATGCCAGCGAGTTCATGCCCGAATGGCCGCATGTCCGAGATGGGCAGACATTGATGAAGTTACATTTTGTCTTAACTAAAAAGGTCAACTACTCCTCATCTGGTCAATTGGTATTCCTGGATGCACTGTAGCTACACTCAGAACTAGGGTTTGAGTCAAGGGTAATACTGTGATCTGAACTGTGCCTTGCACACGTTGCATCGATGAGAGCCGCTTTTTTGTGTGACCTTTACAATCTTTCTAGGTAATGGAAATCTCACTCAAGAGATGTGAACAGGCTGTGACTCTCGTCCAACTCACTCACATCTCAGTATTTATGCATGTGCACGGACTCTCTGCATGAGTTCAAACATGAGACTCACACCACCGACATCGTGCCAGGATTTCAGAAGCGATGGGAAAGAAATGGATCCAAACTCATTCATTGCCAGAGCCTCATTTTCTCCCATAAAAAAGTGCCGTAATTTTGAAATGTGAGCTGATATTTGCAAAATCAGATTTCAACAGAATAAACAAGAGTGGTGCTTTTGAGGAATCTAGGGAGAGAGGGAAGACTGACTCGGCAAACACACGTTGTGTTTCATGACACCAACTCCCCGGGGATGTGATGTCAGAACGGCCGAGTGGACTTCGAGGAAAGACAACAGGGCCCCCCGCCTCGCTTCAATGGGACGAACGCCTGTGCGCTCCTAAATCAATACAGAGAGCCGGTCCCATTCAGTTACCGTGATGAAGGCAAACATGGGCTTTTTCCAGGTTTTGGGCGGGAATGTGAGCACTGATGTTTTTCCAGTGGCTGTTCCATCCAGTGCTCGGCCCAGATTACTAACAGTGGTTCAGGGGGTGAGGGTGGGGATGTCCTCAGGGCAGGGTCACTCTGTTCTCATGATCTGTCTGTTCATCCATCAGTCGGTGCAGCCGTCTATTTTCTTTCTGGGTTTCGACCTGTTTGGCGTGCGTCTGTCTTTCTCTCTCCATGTATGTGTCTGCCTTTATATCTGTCATCAAGCTATTTTTCAATTTTTGAGTCTATCTATTTATTTGCCTGTCTATCTATCTATTAGTCTATCTATTATATATCAATGCAAGATGGACTGACTCAATATCAATGGAATTATAGAAGTATCTAGAGAGTACTAGAGTATCTTTATATGAGTCTAGCTATCTTTCAACATCTGCAAGTCTGTTAATCCGCCAATCTGTCTGCATGTCCCTTTATCCTCCCATGTCAAGTTCCAATGTGTAATATCTGTGTTTGTCTGTCTCCATCTGTCTGTCTGTCTGTCTGTCTGTCTGTCTGTCTGTCTGTCTGTCTGTCTGTCTGTCTGTCTGTCTGTGTCTTTTTGTGATGCCCTGGTTCCAGTAACCATGTTTGCTTGCGTTCCCTGAGGGAAGAAGACACTCCTGACCTCCTGTGCGGTGTAACTTTTCTCTGGGACGGTAAGAACACACCTTTCTGGCGGTCTCTGGCCACCAGGCCACGCCCATATTTATTTGCCTTGCCCACAAACTGAAGCCACGCGCACGGAGCCCCACTGCCCTCAGTATGGAACGAACTCGTCACTGGGTTAGAATCCACATGTCAATAATAAAGTGTCTTTGCAACCCGATATCTCATTGTTTGAGTTTTCAGTTTAAAATCCTTTCTGTGCCAGAGCTTTTGCTTTCAGGCCACATTTTTTGTGGATTCATTGACCTTTTTATGGAAACATTGAACATTAGTTATTGAGAAACTAAAATGGTCGACATTATTATCCCCCCAAAAAAATTCAATCAAGTTTCATTATTCATTTCATTATTCACTCATTTGGGGATGCTGGAACTGGACACCTGGAAAGCCAAATTTGGTGTATGATTTTCTTTAAGAGCTCTTTCTTTGTACTTAATATTTCACATTATATACAAATATCAACATTATATAAATACTAAATTCTACCATGTGCTTCATCCAAACTCTTCTTACTAGTAACAGCCAACAAGTAATAACAGCCCTGCAACTGTAGCGGGTGAACGTCTCCTCCTCACTACTCCGAGGCCTAGATCTATTCTTCTATTGAATCACACCACAGCTGTTATCTCCACTCGGCTAATCCTGGGGCATTAAAGAGCGACGAGAGCACCCGTCCCTGTTAATCTGTCTATACCTGCCATAGTAACCACCAGAGAGCCCATTGAACAAACACAACCAAAAATAGACTCAAAAGGAAGGGGAACCTCCATCTTAGATTTCACAACGCATTGTGCCCGGGGCGTCTGAATACAGTGTGGATCATGTTCTGTCTATTTGTAGCAGAGATTGTGACACACAACACAGTGCCTCAACACAAAAGGAGGGCTGGTTGCACTGGAGGCGTCTTTTGCACGACTTTGGACTGGGAAACCCGAGCCAGGGAGCGTCTGAACTGGTTAAAAGGCGTAAATGGAGAGCAGAAACGTGAGAAACGGGGAGTCGTTGAGGCTTGGTTATTTGCTTGCATGAGAGCGCTGACGAGAGCTCATCTCCCCCCCACCGGGGCGTGTTTGCAATGCTACGCCGCAGTGTCACCGCTCGCTTTGTTGTCCCTGAAGGACATGCACAGAGAGCGGGAAATAAAAAACGTGAAACAAAACCAGAAGACACGGAAGGCGTCTTCAATGGAAAAAATAAATAGCCAACGCACAGCGGGACCGACAGACACGATGTTCACGCCCTCCCTCTTTCCACGCTCGATGACAGCGGAAAGAAAAGAAGAAGAGAAAGACAGGGCAGGCGCCAGGGAACAGCGGATAGCGGGATCTACGGACGCAACGTTTTGCTCGTTCTCGGGCGTCATCGGCGAGCCGCGCTGGCTGCTATCAGATACAGATTGCCATCGGTTCCCGACATGGAGGTTTTTGCCTTTTCACGCCGACCTATCGCCATGCCAACCGTGTCCGCACGCCGACCGTGTCGACCGTCCTCGATGACTGTCGGGCGGCTGGCTCCCCCATTCGCTCCACCAAATCTGCCTCCTTTCTACAGGCTCAGGGACGCATAACGGGACAATGTTGGCCTTGAACCTGTGGGCTTATCTTCACAGACCCCCACAACCCCCCCACACACACACCCTCGTTCCACTCTCACTACAGACCCGAGAAGATTTTTATCCTGAGCGTGTTTTGGCTTGTGTTCTAGATGTATTTCTACTGGGACAAAGGCATTGGTATACGGCAGGACTGTACCGTACATTCCATACAGTAATAGTGTTAATTTATCTGTTCCGAGTAGTTCAAGATCCATCTTTCCATTCATTCATCTGTCTGTCCGTCCACTCCCTCTACCCACATCTGTCTGTCCGTCAGCAGCCACCAGTTATTTCATGCATCCATCCACTCACCCCCAACCTGATCTATCCAGCCGTTCTTCTGTCCACCGCCCGGTTCGTCTATCCTTCCAACTATTGGTCCACTCCTTTCCATAATTGTTCATTTTATTCTCTAAGGTCATAGTGGGGCTAGAGTACATCCTGCTTCTCGTCTCTACGGGGGAGTATCCCCTGGAAGTAAGACGATTTTTCCACTAATGAAATTAGGAAAACCTGAATAATCCAAAAGATAATTAGCAGAGAACATCATAAATATGACCTAATATGACAGCTAAGCATAACCAGAACACCACAGCGTTTGGTTGAAGTGTCCTTTTTTCCCCGGGAGAGGCAACACACACACACACACACACACACACACACACACACACACACACACACACACACACACACACACACACACACACACACACACACACACACACACACACACACACACACACACACACACTTATTTAGGAATTTCTTAGTGTTTGTCAACCCAAGGGGGAAAACGATCACATGATCAATGAGGTAACCATAGCGATGTCACTGCCATGAAAACTAGGAATAATCAGAATAGCAGCAACATTTAACATCACTGTACCGGACAATTATTTTTTTGGGATATTTTGCCCCAAAACACATGGAGGGTCCAAGGGGCTTGAGATGCCCATAGCAGAACACAGTGGGATATGCGTATGGTTAGCAGGCATGCAATACTGGGATTACCTCATGCTGGCCTTCATACACAAATTCACATAGGCACGCTCGCAAACACAGTCAATGATGCCTCCATGGACCCACATACACACACACACTGAAGTTGTGCAGTTGCTCCAGTTAAAATGTGACATTTGTGAGCCGTCAAAAGAAAAAAAGGAAATGTTAGGCAAATCTTTCGACCTACCATTCAACTGAATGCCCCGGTTACCCCCAAACCTCAAGTTCTACTGCCTCGCCTTGACAAAGTAGATTGTATACCTCCAAGCAATCCACAACCCACAGAATTACAACTAAAGCATGAGACAATACAAATCATAAAGTTAAAAAAAAACCTGCACCAACTCGGACAAGGGAAAATACTTGTTACAGTTGCCTAAAACTCAAAGTAACTGAATCCACAACCCACAAAAATTGCAACTGAGCAAGAGACAATAAGTGCACTTTCACATGCACACATTTTGTTCGTTGCTGGTACGGTTAGGAGGGCACTTGTGAACATAAGTGAGCTCTGGTGTAGGCCAAGGCAACCTGACTTTTACCAGTCCAACCCAATTGGATTAGATTTGTTACCGTTGGAATGAGAACGCAATCTGACCTAAATGCAAGAACTATTTGTCAAAACGAACAGAACATATTTTATATTTATAGGCCTTCTGTCAGGTCGAGGCAAATTTTGCCGGGTGAGTCCAGCTGCGCAGTATTTATTTGAAAGCATTCTTGTACTACCTAATATTAAATAGTTAGATTCCCAAAGCAAAGTACAAAAGGGATTCAAAACATTGATATTATAGAAAAGACTTAGAAACGGGATACAAATAAATCACATGATGTTTATTTTCACTAGATGTGATCACTCTATGTTTTGCAAGACTTCTGGGCCGAAAAACACTAATAAAGCAGAAGAATAAAGTCCACAAACATAAAAACGTATTTAAACTCTAGACTGGTGCCTGTCAGGTAAAGGTAAACAGAACCTGGTCAGTATTCCAGCAATTTACTGCCTAGAAGTGGCAGCTCACAAGACTTAACACCAATGAGAAAGACGGCTTCATACACGCCCCTCAGCAACATAAAATTAGGCATTTGGTCCGCTTACATTTGTGCAGTGTGGAAACCCAACCAGACTAATTCATAACAAACCAAAAGTATAAAATGTGATTCCGATTCGGACAAACCAAACGAAAAAGCCTGTCAAAGGTCCATTTAAATCACAAAGTGAAAAAAATCAATCACCCTGCATCTACCTGAGGACCAGGAAAATAAAAATAAAAGTCATCTGCGGCGTCTTTTTACCCACTATAATTTCTACCTCTTTCATTGTTTGGTTGCAGTCTGCAAGCACTACAGCGGATCTTGAACAAAGAAATATTGTCTACCTCGGCAATCCAGAATTTAAAGTATAACAACCGAGCGAGAGACAATGAAAAACACAAAGTAAAGCAAAAAAAAAAGCAAAAACCTGCGTCCACAAAACTTTTACAGTTTGTGACCGTCTTTTATGGTACAGCTGGCGGGGGGTGGGGGGACAGGGGGGGGGGGGCAGGGTTCTGGGCTGCTTTTGTTTTCCCTGTGTGAGGCGAGGGAGAAGGCAGAGAGGAGCCTCTATTGCATGTCAGCACTTTTCCTTACGGTGACTCATCAGGTCCTGCCACGGCTTGCCCTGCCTGCTGCAGGAGTGCCTGGGGTGCCTCTGTCCTGTCACGAGAGGCTTACAAAGGAAGAGGCCTCGCTCACCCCACTATGCTCTACCAAGCAGGGAGGCTGCACCGCGCATGGGAGGAGAGAGAAGGGGAGGAGGAGAGAAGCCTACTGCAGTGTTTCCAGGGGGGGGGGGAATGAAAAATGTACCTCATTAGAAAAAGAAAATCGATGTTGGCCTACTCTTGAAAATGATACATCAATAGCCCTCGGGTGATTACAATGCTCGCGGAGCACATGAATTATGAATCTGTATAACTGCAGCCTGAGTGTGATAATTTGCAGCAGGAAATTGTAAATATACCACATACGCATGGTGTGTATATATCCTACACACATACACATGAGCAGGCACATGCACACACACACATTGACACATGCACGTAACATAAACCCTCAAATAAATGTAGATATACAAATACATTGAACATTATGAGTGAGCATTGAAGATACCAAAATGTGCTAACAGAGTAACTAACCTTCTTACTAATTAAATACCTCAATTTGTACTTTGAATACTGCCAGGATCTTTAGCTCGGTGATCGACTCCCTGGGTCTGCCCCAGTCCGCACTACCAGATGTTCTACAGGTTGCCGGGCTCTGAAAGGGGCCTATTGTTGGGGGCTCAGGTCTGAGCAAGTGTCCAGGAGGAGGTCAAGGGTTGAGTTAAGCAAAAGGCACCGGGGGTTACACAAGTCCTGACCCTTTAAATGAGTGCAAGGCGATCCCCGTGCAGGGTTCAGCAGGCACATGTTGAAAGCATGCCGAAATGTTGACGGAGACCCTTGAGCAACCCCCTATCCAGCCCCACCATCAACCCCACCACCAATCCAGAAACACTCCACCAATCACCCCAAACCAGCCGGCCCACTACCCACCCCCAAGCCCATGACCTGTGGCGACACACATACTCTTGGGATACAAATAACCCCTCACCCCAGCACTCCTTCACCCCGAGGCCTCTGGGTAATTAAGCGAGCCAATCAAGCCGGCCGGGAGCCTTGGCCCTGGCCTAGCCCAGCTGGGGATTGGAGATCTTAAGAAACTTAATTTCAACCAACACTGTTTATTTTTTTAAAGAAGGCATCGTGGTTTGGTTAAATTATAAACAACATTTCAACAAGAATAAAGCAAGTGTTTTTTTTTGGTCAAACTGTAGTTACAGGCCATATTTCTCTGCCTCATAAAATGAATAGAAAAAACAGTCAGCCCCCTTTATTTTCTTTTATCTTGGCCCTCACCTCAGGTCAGCAGTAGGGTGGATAAAGAGATTTATTATACATAAAATATAGGCTTCAATCCCCACGTTTCATTGCTCTAATTTGATTTATATCTACGCTGGTTGCTTGCAGTCGGTGATACAGATCTACGCAACCATTGTTTTTTAAATAAATATAAAATTGTATATTCCAAGTATGATGTTTCATGAATCAGTGGTTCTGGCCGAGGGTAAGGGTTAGGGTTAGCCCAGGGTGAGGGCTCCATGAGGGTTGCTTGACTCCCTCCCTACCTCATAATCTTCCATTAGAGCCATCTCCTTGGCCTACGCCCTATTAAAATTGAGCTGATGTTTGGATTAGCAAACTCGCTCCCCTTGGTCATAATTCATGAGGTTGCTCATTCGAGTGCTCAAACCTTCCATTATCAGATGGATGTTTTGGGGTGGACTAGTGCTTTTCAAACCACTAATTGTTGACTTGCTATGGTAACTTATCACAAGCACTTTGGTGGTAACATCAAGTCGAGTGACAAATCTATTGCATGGGCTTGGAGGGAGGGCAGATGTAATAAAGAGGAGACTGCAGAACTACCTCAAATCATAATGACTATATAATCTCTACACCATAAGTCCTTGCTGACCTGGATGGAGCCAGTTTACTTACTGGTTTGACTGCAGTCCTTCAGCAATAAAATATTGGATGATTACAAATAGTGTGTCTGTTTGTCAGTATGTCAGTCTGTCTGTTTGTATGGAGTTATGTAAGTCTTTCAATGGTAGCAATATTACTTTCAAACTAACTATATAGAAATCTATCGAAATCTCTAAAGTCGTATTTTCATCATATTTTTTGCTAAAAGGACTGCATTTATATAGTTGTTTTCTAAAGAATGGCCACTGAAAATGATTATTGCCTCCCATTCACCCATTCATACAACGATGGAAGACATGCTATGTAAGGCATCAGCCAGCTTGTCCGGGGCAGTTAGGATAAGGGGTCTTTTTCAGGGACGCCTCGACACAGGGATCGAACCAGCAAACCTCCGGTGGCCAGACCGCCCGCTCGACCTTCTGAGCCACTGCTTACCAAACACACTGCATTCATGTGCACATACTGTACATTCAAACCAAGTATACTCTTCATCTTCCCAAACTATTTTTCTATGACGCTGGAATGCCAAAACATATTGGATACTCTATTTCAATTAAGATGAGATATTTTCCTAGAATCAATATCCGTCTATCCCTTGTCTGAATCCCTGTGAAAATACATTCCCTAGATCCAATTACACCTATGGCCAAGACCTTCAGACATACAATAACTGTCTCACTTAACTAGGTCTCTGGTCTCTCCTTCTTCCACAACTTGCACGGATAATTTCTGTCTCAATCTTCTAAAGGTGCTACAGACAATAATGTCAAAATCAACTCAAAACTAGTTATTCAATTTCTAGTGTTGCACTGTTTGTGCAACAGTGATTCATGGAAATATGAATGAATGTAATTTTAATGTGGATAATCAATGAAGAATGTAAGCAGAAATTTGCTTTTGCAGTTCCTTTGGTTTTGGGTCTGAACAACATTGCTGTATTATTTGTTTTTGTGTACCATTCTCTGTGGGGACTTGACGGAAGACTAATTTAAATACACCCAAAGCAGCAATTGCAATGTTTCTCAATATGGTTAACATTGTATAATATAATGTTTAGTAATAATGATGATTTAACACAAAACTTGTGTTTGTGTTGCTTCATGTAAATTATCTTGGGCTGTGTATCCGTTTAATGACAAATAGACTGATATGCTCTGTATTCAGGCAGATCTTTGTTGGATTGCACAAGACAACAAATTCTCGAGAAAGCAATGTTGACACAATGTGCCTGGCCGGTTTGGCGCCGAAGCCAGCATACTTTAAACTGTTTTTTAACTGGTGGTTCTCAAGAGTTCACCGAATCATCCTCCTTATTTTCTCAGAATATAACTGTAGTACGTGTAACATTTGTTGTCATGGTTTCCATCCCTTGGGTTTCGGTTAGGGCTAGCTCGCCTCAGTGCTTTTCGTCTGGGATAGGATACTGACATTGACTTTTACAATTATGATTTAGCGTTTCACCGTTGCACAATATATATTTAGTGCGACCAATAAGATCCTGTGAAACAATAATAACAGTAAAAAAACGTGACCCAGTTTTGCAAGGAAAACAAACCACTTCCAGGTACAACGTTCCAGCATTCTGAAGGTTGCTTTATTATATATATACTGTTGCGTTCCAATGCCAGAGGCTTCCTTGAAAGCTGGGTTTGAAAATGAATACCTTAATGTTTTGGTTCAGACCCACCGAATAATTGACTATGTAATTACATACTCTGCAAAAGCCTCTATGTCCATTCAGGCCCATTTGGGATTCTGTGTAGCAATGCAGACACGACCGAAGCCTTGACCAAATCAAAATTCAAACCCACTCTTTAATCAAAAAAACTGGACAACTCACATCCAGAGGCAAACTTTAATGTTTGCAGTTAGCTAAATACCTTCAGACCGACATTTGGGGTGTAATTTGCGATTTTCACTTAAGCCAAATGTTTCTTTTTTTGGTGCTTTGCTTTTTTGAGCCACAGCCAAACGGGGAATCCACCTTAACATTCCCAACATAATGTGGCTCATAGCGACAGCTGGCCACAGCTTTCTGCTAGAACTTCTCTTCAGCGGGCAGCAAACTCACCATTGTGCTTTACAACAATGTAGTCGTTGTACGAGTTCCTCAGTATATGTTCATGTCATAGTGTGGGTGGTCAGATAGGTGTCAGATAAGCTTTGATTGAAGAATGTGATGACTTGGGGGGTGGAATGACGTCATATGTCATTGCAAACGTTACAGACAACTTGGTTGTCTGAAAGTTGGTGGAGATGGTGAGAGAGGTTGTGGTGGTGGAGATGGGGTAATAGTAGTGGTGTTTTGGGTGAGGGTAGTGGAGACCATGCTGGCGCTGGTGATGGTGGTGGTAAAGATGTGGAGAGGTAGTTGGTGGTGTGATGGTGATAATGAGGTTGATGGTGATAGTGATGTTGTCTGGCTTTAGTCATGGAAGTAAGGGGGTGGATGAAATGGTGTTGGTGTTGGTCATGGTGGCTGAGGTAGTGTTAATGACAGTGTGGTTGGTCTAGGAGCTGATGGTTCTGATAGCAGTAATGTAGGTGGTCGTGGTGCTGCTTTGTCAGTTGCTTAAGAATGAGTGTGAAATGAATGAATGAATCGAAGCTTGTCTCTAAAATGACCAACAGATGGCAACAAAATGTAAACCCTAAAATCGAAGGAAAAATCTAACGACGCAAGAAGGCCACAAAACACAACATTGTTTCTGCAATGTGGTTCCAAAAGACTGTCACCCACACCTATTTCTGTATTGCTCTCCAGCACCTCATTTTAGTGGACAGATCCCAGGTCATTAACTTCCTCACCAAATTAAATAAAATAATCAATCAATCTTTTCCAGCTCACTTTCGGTCACTCCTCCACCCTTCTTCTATTCCTTTCTGTTGCACTGTGGCACACATGAGTACACACACACACACACACACACACACACACACACACACACACACACACACACACACACACACACACACACACACACACACACACACACACACACACACACACACACACACACACACACACACACACACAGGCCCTGGCAAACTTAGCTAAGGCATGTGATATCCTTGCTAGTCGGGTACAGGGATCTGGTAACCTATACAGCCCTTTCCAGCCAGCCTGAGAGAATCCGTCTTGTTTCAGCCAACGTGGTGTTCATATCCAAAAGGTTGGCCTGGTACCCGTGATATTCGAGTATCAAAGCCCTGACTTTGGCTTTATACTGTACCAAGTTCCTCTACTGTACAATCTCACAACCAATACAGAGCTGTGCGTTGGGAGGGCCTTGTTTGATATTTAATGTAAAAAGGGCAAACTGTCTATGATATAATTTGGTAGGTGTTCTCTTCTGTAAAATTTTATTTTTAGCACCCTGCAATATAAAAGCCATCTATTCCACTAGCCTCCCTAGGTGAGCACAGATCAAATGCACAAGGGAAACTTAATCAGTCCCAAACTATATAGAAAGTGAATAATCAAACTTCATTATTTTATTCCTTATATGTAATATGTTATTTTAGCCGAGTGAATGCTAAATATAAATCAAGGTCTAAATATGGCATCTGGCAAAGCTATTTTTGGCCTATGAACATGTTTGAACCTTACTCTCATGTGAGCAGCAAGCATTATGAATTCATTCATCATGAAAAAGTTCTGACCCTTAGACTTAATGGTGAGTTGACCCATTCCCAGCAACAGAATCTGATTGTGTTGAGTGTTTTCATTAAGAGCACAGACGAAATGGCTGACTTGATTGTTTGAGACTGTTTGAGCAAAACTAGAACAGCACTCAATTTGAAAGTTCAAATATTTGTCAGCTTGGTTGTTGTAGGAACCTGTTGCTCCAAGACACTGTCAAACATTCAGGTTGGCCTTTGGTATGCAAGCGTTGAATGGAGTGTCAGAAACTACGTAGGAGGTAGGAAATAAAGGGGATTTGTACAGTATATTTGAATGGATTAAGATGAGACTTTCTTGAACGTTAAACAAGGGAAAACCGTCGGGAGGGGTAACTATAAATACTGTACATCACCATGGCTAGCTGCTTGATGCTTAGGGTTTGGCTATGAATCAGTTTCACTCAGATTAACCTTCCCACAGTGCTCCCACGCACATACGTACGTATACACCCTGA
Source organism: Gadus chalcogrammus (assembly GCF_026213295.1). Classification (NCBI taxonomy): domain Eukaryota; kingdom Metazoa; phylum Chordata; class Actinopteri; order Gadiformes; family Gadidae; genus Gadus; species Gadus chalcogrammus. The sequence continues at coordinate 16,496,178 of NC_079431.1, forward strand.
TGCAAGTCCCTTTCTCACTTGGTTTATCCTTTCACTTTATTAGCCTCTTTTCTACTCCTTTCTTGTGATCCTTCTCCCCTTCCTATCTCTTATTTTTCTTTTATACTTTGAAAAGGAAGTGTTTTGGAAAGATATTTGGAAACTTCGGGAAACTCAAAAGAGAGTGATTGAGCCAACTGTGTAGTATTTCATATTTAATGACCACTTTATCTCAATTTCTGCTGTTTCCATCACAGAGCTACTCAAACGGGACAATCTTGAAATCTCCCATTTACTGTTGCCCACCACCATAGCAACCACTATTAATAAAGCAAATAAGAAAATGGAGGGGATCGGAGCCTACCTAAACTTGTAATATATAGCTTTTGTACAACACTTTTGAAAACTAACTTACAAAAATCGTATATTCGAGGGAATACGTATCTTATCTTAAAGGTGCGGCATGTCAGATTTAGTGCCTTCAAGTGGTGAGGTTGCAGATTGCAACCAACAGGACAGCCCCCCTGCCCTAAATTCCTCTGCTCTCCGCTCCCCCCTCCTGCTTTGGTACGACAAGTGCCGCATGTGAACAAGGCGGAAAGGGGAGGAGAGGAGTTTGACGCATAAATATTTTTGTTTGAGGGAGATTATTAAAAATAAATTGGCACAGCCCTAGATAGAGATTGACATAAATAAAAACACTTCCTCTCCATAGCCGAATGTCTGTTCAAGACTACAGAAAAATGGGTAATGCAACATGAAGGGCTGGTGATTCCAGCAATGAATTGGAGCCCATGTCATATGCCTCTGTAAAGTTAGTCAACAATACGTCTCACAACATTAAATCATGCAAGAAAGCTCAGTCAACGAGGGAAGTTTGACCTAGCTGTGGATCTGCATCGCAATCTGTACCACTATGTCATCTTTTCTATTTTGTTATTGCTATTGCCAATTTAGTTTAGCATCTAAACAGTGTTATTTAGAGATTGGTTGCCAGGGCTGGGTTTAAAATGTATGTGGGTAAAAAAAACATAAGAAAATCATATGCTTTAAAGAAAAAGATATAATATGTACAATTAAAACATATAGAAATAACTAGACCTATGTTTCTATTAAGTAATATTAAATTATTATTCAATATACAATGACAAGTGGCTCATACCATTCACCAGGCTAATGCTAACGGTAACGTTATAACATAACAGCATTCATGTTTTTTGAATGATTGTTCTGACCATGGATAACCTTGTCGGAATACAATTGTGGAAAGTACAACACTTTAACTCCCACAAGAAAATGGATCAGGATATCGCAGAATACAGTTTTAGACCAAGATCCAAGCTGGTCTGCAGAACCACTGCGTGGTTGATGGCTGGTTTAGGCAGCCTCACCTGGCCAAAGTTCACTGAATGTACTCTGGGGCTGGGTGAGGCTGCGCTAGTGTTCCACATTGAGCAATCAGTGTGCGCAGGTTAAAGTAACCGTCACCACACACACATACTCAAGGATAGATATCCTACATGGCAAATTGGAGCAGGAGCCCTGTAAGAGTTACCTAGTGGGAATTTGCTTGCTACAAACTGCTTTTCCAGCTTAGCGACTCGTTTCCGATTGTCTTGCTCTGTTATTTCTTGAATAAGCTCAAAGCCAGGGTTATCAAATAATGGTCATACATTGCTTCAACATTGACTCTCAACTGTTTTTTTCATCATACTCATGGTCTTAAAGCACAAGCTACCGCATCCTTTACCCTTGGTGACAGAAACCCTTATGCTACATGTGTCACGTTAGATAGATTTTCATCATTAACGGTGGTGAAGACCACTCCCCAACAGACTACAGATCCCAGACTACTTCACAACCTAATCAAACCACATATTTGTTATTGATGCAATTGAGAACCCTTAGCAGACAGAAAATACAAACAATACCTTTAAAGCGGTAATTCCCAACTGTATATTACTTTTTAGAAGAGGATACAGAATCTCAATTGGTGGGTCATATATGACTTATATGGGCCAGATTGTTGCAGCTTTTTTCTTGTTCAATGTTTTACACTTCATGAGGCAAAGTTGATTACTGCAATATTGGTAAATAAAAACAAAATTTTGGTCGTCACTTGATGACTAATAAACACATGCGAGTCCCAATGCTTACCCAGTTGAGAAACACCGCTATAAAGCATCTTAACTAACAATTTTGTTTCGGGTTATCTGTCGCACTCTATTTCTGCATGACTCAGTCTAATTCATGAGAGTAAACAAACACCCGGGCCCCTGCCGTCGGCCTCGCAACGATAGACACAACAACACCTATCTGCACGCCTTCAATTATGGAAATGTTTGTGTGTCTATGAGTGTTTGTGTAATTTTGGCTCTCTTGGTTTGGTTTTTGTGTCCATCTCACGGAAGTTCAGTAATCTTTACTACTTTTATAGATGCTACAAAAAAAAGACTATACACCAAGAGAATGTTGAAGATTAGAGCATATGAACTCAACCTCAGCATTGATACAGTATGCAAGTCACCAACTTGTGTTGGTTAGTTCACAGGTAAGTTATATGGGTCGGCCTCCCGACGAGCTGGCTGTTGACTCTGCCGTCGGTGTGTCAATGTGTGTATTAACTGATGTAAGTCGCTTTGGGTAAAAGCGTCTGCAAAAGGCCCTAATTGTAATTGTATAGTTTGAGGGAGCTTAAGGATAAACAGAGTACCATGAAAGGAATGGTATCAAAACCAATATGTGAAGAAGAGTTGAACTTTAACGTGAAAAAAAAATCAAACCACATTTTAACAGCCAAAAACAATTCTCACAAAAGTCACAAAGGAATTGTAACGTAAACATTAGTTTAAGCTCAACAGATGTTTGTTTGCTATCACTGACCTTTTGAGACACAAATGGTGTTTCGGTTTCTTCAACATAATTGGGTAGCGCAACATCAGGATAATTTGCCGTGGTCCACTGAAGCTCACGGATCTGGGACATCGCTCAGGAACCGCTGAACTGTTTCATCAAGCTCAAGCCAAGTTTACCAAAAGCCTAAACCAAGATGAGGACCTTGACCTGTATCAACAAAACATACTAAGGTTATTTAATGAACTTTACTATAACAACTTTCTACAATATACATCAATATATGGAGAAAAACAAATTTAAACTAAACAGGAGCAATGTATGAGCTATGCTTTAGTTCGATCTTCACGAAATTATGGAATTTCCCAGCTTGACTTGGTAACACAACATGCACTGTTTACACATGGCCTTGAAAGCGTCATAATGTTTTATAACAAACTACCTTTCGAGAAACAAAAGTTAAACAAAGTACAAACGTTAGACAGAAAATTCAAGCCATAAACAGTATAAACAATTAAATATTATGAAACCTAAGTGACATTCAAATAGGATTAATCACTTACAATAATTGAAACAATCCTTTATGGAGAAACACATACAGCCTCACACGACGGCAAGCTAAGCTAATGGCATTAACGTATCAGAGCAGCTAAAAAGTCACACAGAGCGCTCCTCCACTTCCAATGCGTGCATTTATCCTATTAAAATGTTACCACTTAATAAATGAATAAAATAAAATACGTAATAAAGCGGGATATGTTGGCTGGACTCCCGTGCTGGCTGACGACAACACGAATGGAAGGCGGTGCTTAATGTAATAATTGAATCTCATTGGATAAGACTGTACGCTGATACCGATGCATCCTGTTTCGGTTCCCACTTCTGCGCTTCACTAAGTGAGACAGCCTAGTAAGATTGCGTGACAAGTGACCTAAGAAAAATAAAGTATATGGTTTACAATGGGGAATTAAGCAGTTGAAAGAAATGACTTTCAACCAAACAAAATTGAATGACCGTCAAAACCGCAGATAACCAGAGTTAACTGGATGTTTGATTGCAAAACACATGTGTTTATTAAATAGATGAAGATTACCATTACTTTTGTGTTTGTGCCGCAAGGCCTTATGGGATATCCTACGCAGACCAATGAACCATCTGACCAACCTTGACGTTTTTTTAAATCTAGGGTAGGCATGGTTAGAATGTTTAATGCCTTCAACTGAAGTGTGACAAATGGGTCATATGCCTCCATAAAATTGCCTTTCCTGTAGTACCTGTTTAGAAAGCATACTTGCAATTGAGACACAGCCTGATAAGTGTTTGCATCATTACAATAATGAGGAGAAAAAATAATAGATGTTTGCTACTGGGTTACAAGACACATGCAAAACGTGACGACTACCCACCCTCAATGCATTTGATTAGGAATTGTGTAAGCCAGACGAGGGCAATGATGACTAGTAATATGATTTATATTCAATATAAGCATATGTAACGCAATTCTTTGGAATCAGGTAAAAGTATTGACTAACAGGCTTCACCGTTGGATCAAATTTAGTTTGTTGCAACAGAAACGACAATATCAACCTTGGCAACAAATTTTCCATGGACTTCTGCCAAAAGCGATGCAGCCTTCAAAGAAATGTGATGCAGCAGAACTTCACAAACACATACACACACAGACACACAAACACACGCATGCATACACACACGCATACTGTAGCCTACATGCATACACACATGTACCTGCACATACTGTAGATACATACACACACACATATTTAACATATGTGCAAGCACACAAACACACTCACACACACACACACACACACACACACACACACACACACACACACACACACACACACACACACACACACACACACACACACACACACACACTCACACACATAACACAGTTACACACACACAAATAAAACAGACATAGTAACAATATAGGCCTACACATGTATGCATACAATATACACATAAAACACACACACGTTGTGTGTGTGTGTGTGTGTGTGTGTGTGTGTGTGTGTGTGTGTGTGTGTGTGTTGTAATGCAGAAAAAGTATTGTATTTATGAAAATATTTGATTCGTGTTGAAGCAATCTATGGTTGATGATGATCAATTAGTTTGTCATGAGAACAGGGTTCAGTGTCGGGGGCCAGGAACAGGATCTTGTCAGTGTTAACAGCGCCTTCTACTGGTCAACAATGGTACTGTGGGAGATAAATCACGGCAGTGGAATCGATGTCTTGTGGGGCAGAGGAAAAGGTTAAAATGTATGATCAATGGTGGGAGGGGTGAGGTGAATTATGAAATTAAGAGAAGTTTTGATGGATTAAAAACATCAACATGATTCTCTTTGAACGTTTTGCAGCCACTATCCGGTTTTGTTTGGGGCCGGCAGACGAATGAAACAGGCCGACAGCATCTGTGTCCAGAAACCTCATCCGTCGTGAAACATTTGGGCACTTGCATACGGGGAGAAAACACACGATGGAACAATTACGCCCTGATCTGGACTATTGGACTATTGCCGTGGCGTGAACAACCGGGCTTTGAACAACATTCTCCCTCACTCTAGCCTGTCGCTCCCCCCCCCCCCCCCCCCCCCCCCCCCCCTCCAGCACACACACACACACACACACACACACACACACACACACACACACACACACACACACACGCACGCACACACGCACGCACACACACACACACACACACACACACACACACACACACACACACACACACACACACACACACACACACACACACACACACACACACACACACTCACACGAACACACGCACACACACAGACACACACAAGCACAGAGGAGCGCTGTCCACATGGACGCGTGCCTATATATGATTCTGTCCCCATAGAATGGGGTCCAAAAGTCAACAGGTGCAGGCTTTAATCCAAACCCCATTCCATTGAACAGGCATCATCAACGACCAATAATCCAAGTGAAAACCATTGGAAAATATGGTTAGGCCTACAAGTCAAACAGGACAAAAAATTCAAAACGCATCCTTTCTTAATCCCCTTCCACGCATTGCAGTAAGACCGGCGTGTGTGCATTTATTTGGAGGGACGTGATTTAATGGCGCATAACCAATTCAGAGTCTCCAAGATTTAGGACGAAGAAGCCGAAGAGTGATAAACCGACGTGTGTTAACAATCATCCAACAGCGATGATATGTTGTGTAACGCCCGATCGATATCCTGATGCACTTCTCTCCTAAACAAGATGACCGTTTTGAATTCCTTCAGCGTGTGTGTGGGGGTCTACGAAACAACGGGATGGGCTTTACCCAGGGACGCAGCGGAGAGAGCTTCTAAAACAATATGATTGTCCACAGCAAAAAAAGCCTGCAGCAACTTTTTGGAAGCGGCACGTTTAATCTGCATGTATCTGGTTTGTTGCCCTCATGCACACATTGGCGTCCGAGCCGACGGCGTGAAGGATCGATCTCTGTGCTGCTTGCTGCACGGAGTGGAGATCGATGTGGCTGCTGAAGAAAAGGGCTGGCCCCCTGCCGAGGCGTGGAACAAGTGCGCCTCCCTTCCCCTCTGTTGCGCGTATTCATAGTTAGGGGCTCGGGCTCGGCTGTTTTTAAAAAGGCAAGGCAGTGCTCGAGTGGATCAGTGCAGCTCAGGAAAGTTCTCGGGTGGAGAGAGTATCGGAATCCGTTTGGGGAAAGAAAAGGTGCTCGGGCAGAAGTTGAGTGTTTATTTTTTGGCGTGTATGTGTTACTGTGAGAGACTCGCGTGTATACCGCTGCAGGAGAAGGCAGATCTTGGGCAGAGAAAAGCGCGCCGCTTGAACTGGTTCTGTGTGTGATAGATGTTGTTGCATGCTGCACTGCAGCCTGTCAGTGTTCACCCCTCTCAGCAGACAAGAGCGCACTCGTTTGGATGAAGACTCTCGGGCTTTAGCTTAAAAAATAATTGGATTATCAGAATCGGACCGCGTTTGTGTGTTCGTTAGAATAAAGCCTCTATATATATATTTATATATAGTATTTTTTCTTTTTGTATTTGCGACAAATTTGCACATTTTTCTCCAACCACACCGCAAACATGTTTTTGAGTTTTTGCCTTTTGGTGACATTCGTCCTGGGGCTGTCCGGCTGCTTAGGCTCCTACGTGCCGTGCGAGCCCTGCGACGACAAGGCGATGTCCATGTGCCCCCCGGTGCCGTTGGGGTGCCAGCTGGTCAAGGAGCCCGGCTGTGGCTGCTGCCTCACGTGCGCCCTGTCGGAGGGGCAGGCGTGCGGGGTTTACACCGGGACCTGCACCCAGGGCTTGCGCTGTCTGCCGCGGAGCGGAGAGGAGAAGCCCCTACACGCCCTCCTCCACGGCAGAGGCGTGTGCACCAACGAAAAAGGATACAAACCGTCTCATCCTCCCATAGGTAAGATGCCTCCGCCGCGGCCGTCTGCTCTTCTGCCGCCCCGCCGCACGCACACAGGACGACACGGTGGAGATAACGGGTCAGAGGGCGGGGAGGCTGCATTGGCAGGGGATATGGAGGAATATCGGGCGCTTACACCATGTCGCGTGTGACAGATGGCGAGAGGTGCCGTCTGATTAGCGCGTCCCGGGCGCGATTAAACCGTGCGCCTCCCCGTGACCGAACACCGAAGAAAGAGATTGCACCTTAAGGCTTGCAACAGACACTTCTTACACTTTTACAAAACACTCTTTGAGGTAGACACTTGCGAATAAGTTGGCCGGATTTGAAATGTGTTGGTTGAGTTGGAGTTGGAGATGCTTGATCGTTCGTGCGTAAATACCCGAATTGCAGCATCGCTCCAGTTCTCCCCGTCCCCAGAGCGCAGATAGAAAAGTCTCGACCACTAAGCCTTAACAATATATCGCTACCCTACTGATGCACTGTGGCCCGTTAGCCAATCTTAGCCTTCTTCGCTATTTTCCATTTCAACCCCACGAAAGAGAGCGTATTACATGCGCTTGGAGCGTTTGCTTTTTGACTATGTGATCCTTTACCGCGGGTTGGTTGAGCAGCCTAGATTTTAGATATGAGATATTTACAGAGAGGGAGAGGGAGAGAGAGAGAGGGAGAGGGAGAAAGAGAGAGAGAGAGAGAGAGAGAGAGAGAGAGAGAGAGAGAGAGAGAGAGAGAGAGAGAGAGAGAGAGAGAGAGAGAGAGAGAGAGAGAGAGAGAGAGAGCGCACCCTGACTTTCAGCCGCATGTCTGTCCTTCCAGAGTTATTTGTTAACTTGTCAACTGGAAAAGTAGGGGGCAGCACCAAAGGTTTCGGCTTCATGCCACATACTATGAAATACCGCCGGGCTCCTTTCGGCTGTTGACGGCCTCTGAGGGCTCCTCGCACCTAGTATGCAGAGCGCATCTCCTTCAGACGCCATGGGATTAATTGAAACAACATTGGACACAAGGTGCTGATGCTGAATCTATTCGTGCCGTTTACATACAAAGTACTCCTTAAGCCAAGCTTTGTTCTTAGGATCGTTGCGCTGAAGAAAAAAAGTGTGTCCATGTCTGTGTGTACGCGCGTGTATTTTTCAGCGTGACCTGTGGGGTGTGTGTATTTACACAGGCCCAGAACTGTTTGTGTCTGGGCCTGTGTCGCTTAGAGTGGTTAAAAGTGATCACGCTTCAGACATGGATCCAAGTGTGTGTGTGTGTGTGTGCATGTGTGTACATGTATGTATCAGAGTGTATACTTGAGTCTATGTGTGTAAATGCATGTGTGCACTGCATTCGTGTGTGTGTGTGTGTGTGTGTGTGTGTGTGTGTGTGTGTGTGTGTGTGTGTGTGTGTGTGTGTGTGTGTGTGTGTGTGTGTGTGTGTGTGTGTGTGTGTGTGTGTGTGTGTGTGTGTGTTTGTGTGTGTGTGTTGGTGTGCATGCATGAGTGCCGTCTCCTCCGTCTGTCCACAGTGGCAATCAGACACTTTTCCTGGCCCCGGGCGGTGCATTTATTGCACGGGCGCTCAGTCGCAACACAGTGATTCAGCAGAATGCCTACGGCGCTGCTCTCTGCTGTTCCATGAACATAGCTGTCGGCCGCGCAGCTCCCTCTGAGGGGGGTGGGGGGGTGGGGGGGGGTGGGAGGCAGTTGTGGAGGAGGAGTTGTGGGAGGCTGGGGAGGGGGCGGGGTGAGTTGAAGCCATGCTGGGTTCCTGTGGTGTGGGGTTGCAGCCCGTCTGTGCCGTTTCCCTCGCTCAGCCGGTGCTGAGGGAGGGAGGGAGGGAGGGAGGGAGGTAGCTACCGACCGCTATCACTCCCAAGTCGTCTGACCAAGCTAGCTTTGTTATTGTTTTGTGTTAGTTGTAGTAGCATCATAGCTGCTATTGTTATTGAACGGCGGATGGATCGAACCTCTAGTTGGTAAACGGTAGCTACATTGTTGAGACAATTGTCTCCCTGTGTTTCTGTTGTCCTTGGTTCTGTTGATTTATCTTGTTGAGAGTAAGTTAGGGTTTGGGTGGAGGTGGAGGGTGCGGGGAGAGTTCTGGACCTTGTGAGTGATTGGTGGGTAGATGGGAAGTCTTTGCCAAGAGATATGACTTCAAGGCAACAGGCGCCCCTCTGGGCCCTGCTCCGTGAAAGAACCGTATGTTTGAACAGATTGCTATTTGCCAAGAAACAAAAAGATGATTAGGAAAGGGCTCCTAAATCCAGGGAACTTTAATCGTACGCTGGCAGGCACGCCAGGCCCTTTCATTTCACATGCGGCAGGAAACCTGGCAGCCTTCTTTGTCAAACCTGTTGAAACCCTGCATTGGCTTTGCAGCGGTAGTGTTGCTGTTAGGGTTTCTCTATTTTCTTATTCATGTAAGGCAATTTGTTCTGCTGGCAAACACTTGGAAATGTTTGAGTTCATTCAGTTCAGGTGAAAAGTAAATTATTGTTTGGTTTTTTGTTCATCAGAGCGAAGGATGGCAATGAATCACATACAATGGTGAAATTTGAGCTTCAGCTGTGTAAACCCTTTGCTTTTATTGCAAATAATCGAATGGCTCTTTCTATCTTCCTACTTAAAATGAAGAGCATCCATCATTCTCTGGTCAATGCGTTGAATGCACAAAATATGACTGCAGGACACACCCTGGGCCACAGCTGCTTGTATCGCTTGACACTTTCACAATGAACTTGCACACAACAAAGATATTTTCATTTCAATTCCATCGCTAGCACATTGTAGCTCTGTGTGTGAGAGAAAGCCTAGAGACCAGAGCCAAGCGCGAACCACCAGAGATCCATTTCAGTTGCCATGACGATATGCAAGATCTGTCGTATCGAGATACCATGCAAGGACTTCCAAGAGTCAATCCACCGCCTTCCCAGGCCCGTGTTACCTAAGAACGGCCGGAGAAAACCTGTTTGACTTGATACATGGAAGGAATCAAGCTTGGGATTTTCTTTTCTTTACATCTGCTTCCGAGGTGCCAGTCTTTCAATGGTAGAGGGAAAGATTTCTCTGACACGCTTGTCTGATTTCATCCTATAAAGTTTTACAGCAGTCTTGGTGCGGCATGCCGCTCACAGACACCTGGCTTGCTAACATGAACAGCTGTGAGGTGCATCAGCTTACACAGTAGTCTTTCTCTGTCAAGAGCCTCTTACAACTATGGATGCCCACATGGCGCTCTCTAAAAGGGCATGGAGATTTGGCACAACTCAAACAGGTTTGAAAACCTAGAAAGGCAGAACAGTGGATTACTGTGTAGAGCCTGTGGGGAAAAAGACACAAAGGACACACATACCTTCAGGGTTAGATATTGTCACTTTAGCATTGTCCACGGCACACAATCCTTAAATTTAAGATTTATTTTATTGACCTGGTTAGCATACACACTGTGCTCCATTCAGAACATTTGAGATGTAATCCAGTTCATTTACAACATGCTTGCCCTTTCCCTGTTCCCTAGTTGGATTGGTGCATTTTCAGTGCACAACCACTACAATCTGTGGATTGTATTAACTTGGCCTTCAGCCTTCGCTCATGGCATGGCAGTTTTGTCAGAAACTCTGCATGAAACTCTGGCATGCAATGGCGACCCCCTGCCTCACGCCCCTAAATTATGATAGTCCCCCGGCCAACAACTCCTGGCCCCACCTCTGACCTTGGGACAGGTATTCCAAGGTCAAGATAAATGCCACAATAAAAAAAAGTTGATTGAGTGGGCTACTGCAAAACCAAACATAGTGTTAACCCGAAAACAGTGTATATGTTGGCTTGTCCCTCCATTCCCCCCCCTCCAGGGATCTTTCTTTATAGGTCTCTGGGAGGCTCTCTGCTCACGGAACGTGAGCTCAGGAATCCTAACTTCCAGCCAATATAGCTGCTGGTGCCATGAGAGAGCCAGAACATTGTCACACCCAGCAATTGTGTTGTGGTGCCGTGACCCGAAAACAGGTTGCGCCTGTCCATGTGGCTTATTGAGGAGCCAAGCTCAAGATGTGGGTTGAGACCTCAGAGCGAAATTAGGAGCGCAGCCTAACTTGACCATCTGTACAACACTGATACTGTATGTTTTCTGATGTAACTGGTTTAGTTTTAAACTACAGTTTACCTCTAGAGGCTGTACAAAGAAATATATTCACCTTTTGCACACTTCATTCTCCCCCTTCATCCATTAAAATATAAATTCTAATACTTGGATTGTTCTCTGGGTTATTTATAACATTCAGAGAAACAGGAAGCCATTTGATTGCGATGAACATATGTAAGCACAATACCATGGGGAAAAGTTGTTCCCTGGAAGTCCAGGATGCTGAAAAAATGTGCTTGGCAGAACACAAACTTGCATCTAACCTGCGGAAACAGTACAGAACACACTGTGCAACAAGGGTAATGTAGGGTTAAGGCTGCGGGAATTAGTTCTGTTGTGCTGAAACAAACGAAAATCATTGTTACGTCTTGTCAGTAGTTAGGTATGGTGTTGCGGTATTAATATATTTGATTTTGATGGTCAATCGTTTAACAAATTTGGACCAAAAATTAAGTATTCTAAAAAATCTATACTGTAGTAGCATTTTGCATAACTCATCTGCTGGCTTGTCAGCTGCAGTGTTTCTGCTCCAGAAAGCCAGGGGTTATCGGGCCATTGGCAGAAGTGGGTAGAATTTCCCGCAGTAAAGGGCCAGATCTCCCACGACAGATTCAGCCTTTTGGCGCTGGATGCTACTGCTGCTCGGTCCCTGTGTACAAATGTTGAGAAAAGCCTTTCGAAATCAATCTTTAACGCGGTCTGCACTGTTACACGTCGCCAGAAATTCGAACCTTACTAGAAGTATTGGGAATAACGTCCATCAATGCTTAAACATGTTGCTGTCATCAACAATGATCTGCCATGGTTACATTGGTTAAAGGTGCACTGATTCATGCATATTGTCAAACATACTAACCGAAGAAGTGAGGATTTGACATTTGGACCTTTAAATGACTAAATCCTAGTGGTGCTAAACGTTTTTACTTCTGTTGACCTCGAAATGGCATTTGTCTTTTCATTGAGACGACCAGGCATTTATTTTTTAATTTGACCAAAGATCACGTTAATGATGCATTGAAAGAAAAGAAGGCACAAATGACAGATAAAGTTGGTCAGTACCTTTACTTTTGGGAATACGATGGCAAGGTTATTTTTAGCTAAGGAAAAGCGCTTCTCTCAAATGTTTAATCGGAGCTCATACTCTTGAGAGAATCCTCTTGAAGGCGGTTTATAACTTTTTTTATTCTCTGGGCTTTGCATTCACCTCCGTGACGATCCTGGGTAATATTGATGAAGCAATAATTGAGCACAGATGTAAATTTTTAAACAGAGTATCAGGTGCACCTCTTTTGGCTCCTCCACTCCTCTTGTTCTAATGAAATCTTCATTAGTTGAGGAAGAGAGAGAGACCGAAAGAGAGAGAAAGGGTGAGGCAGCAGGTGAAAGACAGAGCAAGAGAGAGGAGAGAGAGTGAGACAGAGGGGGAGGCAAAGAGAGAGAGTACAAGAGAGAGAGCAAGAGACAGTGAGATAGAGGGTGAGACAGAGTGGGAGTCATAGAGAGGGAGAGAGAGAGAGAGGGTGAGAGACTCGGAGAGAGAGACACAGAGATAGAGAGAGAGCGTTGGGCTCAGCTGAATGGAGAAGTTGCACGTGACCAGGCAGTGTTGGCCGGTGTCCAGAGTCTTGGCTGTGTTTCAGTAGTTAAACACAGACCCTCTAAGCTTGCTTTACAAGCTGGGGACCCAGAGCATGGAAAAATTGTGATTTTTTTTCTTTCTTTGTGGCTGCAGGGCCCGCTTCAGAAAAGATGAATTCAACTGATTTAGTGAGAATGAGAGAGAGAGAGAGAGCGCGAGAGAGTGAGCGAGAGAGTAGGAGAGAGAGAGAGAGAGAGAGAGAGAGAGAGAGAGAGAGAGAGAGAGAGAGAGAGAGAGAGAGAGAGAGAGAGAGAGAGAGAGAGAGAGAGAGAGAGAGAGAGAGAGAGAGAGAGAGAGACTGTTGTCCTTTACAATGGATACACTCTACACTGGGCAACAAGGGCAGAGTGGGGTCTCTTTCAATAGTAGTCCTCAGGTAACGTGCCCCCTAAAAACGTAACATAACATTACTCATATTACGTTACATATTAATATTCTTCACGCCAAACTGCAAGAGAGACATGCATTCATTGATATTTTCAGTTTGTGTTAAATACCTTCTAGAGCTGATCTATTGAACCTGCGGAATGAATAAGATGGCTAAGAGAAAAATTAATAGACAGTTTTTCTTCACCATGGCAACAAGCATCATGTATGGATGAGTGCTTGAGTGGCGTATTTATTTATAACAGTTTATGGCCTTGCAGTCTGAGCAGGCAGACACGCGGACATATCCAAACACAAACCATGGCGCTGCCAAGTCATGAGTCCCGAGATTAGTTTCAAAGAGGCAGTACTGCAGCTCAGAAGCCAAAGACCCGATTCTGGTAATCACCTCCCACCCCTACCACCACCCACCACTACCCACCACCACCCTACACCCACCTCCCCCACTCTCCCATATGCCCTAGACACCCATGCTGTGTCAGGCTATTTTAATTCCTTGGGAGTAGCTATGTCCTTGTTCAATCCTCCATTGCTTTATTTCCCTCCGTTGTCTTGTCTTTTACCAAAGAGAGAGAGGAGGGCAAATCTGTCTGCTTCAAATAATTCAAATAATAAAAACATAGTTACCCCAGTCCCTGATTCCTCTTATACGACAGAGTTTATTTGCTTTATGTTAATCGGTTATATAATGCCGCCCATCCTAGACAAAAGTTTCTGTCCACATTGACGGCAGGCCTGTCTCTGTCCCAGCCCCCCAACCCCCAGCCCAGGCGCATCTCTGCAGATTTCCTTGTCAGATAAATATAACCAGGGTCATCCGCTGGCACACACTGCCGCTGCTGCCGGTTAAAGCCCTGGCAAAGGGCCCGGCAACACCCCTGAAGTTATGCTACTATTAAGCCGATGGGCAGGGGCGGAGCCAGCATAGTGGGGGGCGGGGCGCTTCTTTCGGTGGCCTCAAGGAACCTCTGGCTTTGGCTTTGGGGGGTGGGCATGGGGGCTGGGGGGAGGAGGTGTAGGCTTAAGAGGCTGAGCCCGCCAAAGATAGAAGGAGGAGGGTAAGGGGCTAGCTTAGGGATAAGGGACCTCAACCAACCCTCTAATATCCTACTGGTACAACGCTTGTTATCCCTGGGACCCAAGTGCCACCTGGGGGAAGCTAGGTTGCTACACGTTGAAAAAAAGGCATTTGGTGAAACAAATACAATTAAAAAAATCAACACTGTAAACTTAAGATACATTTCCAGTAAGTGTCGTGACTTTCTGCAACCGAAAATGTGCTCGAATTCATTGCCGAGTTATTTTGTTAGCTTGCGACGCTAGTGGGACGTTGATTCACTTCGTCAGATGCCTCAATGCTTCATGTACTTGGGCCGCTGTGCTACAAACAGCAACTGAGTTTCCAGGCAAGCCTTTGGCAGTCGGGACATATCTGATGGTATTTCAGAAATGGTCTCACGACAAGCACACAGATGTGCAGCCTGGCGCCTGCTTTTGCCAACTCACTTTGTATTCCAGCCACAATCTGAACTAGCTAACCAAGCTATGACCAAAAAAAAGCTGACTGTTTAACTTTCAATTAAAGTGAAGTGGTAGAGAAACCAAGGAGATCAAAACCAGGTGAAGACTTAGCACTCTAGTAGGTTGACGTAGCAGATGACCGAAGCTGTATTTATGTGGTTTGTACGAATTCCATAAGGAGATACTTGGATGTAAGGAAGTCTGCATTTAGTGTTGAAGTTCATCAGCTGCTTATCTTTGGTTTCACCCCCCTCCTTCATAAACAAATGGGAAAGCAACATTTGGCGGCCAGAAAGCCTGGGAACTGCATCTGGTCATGCATTTCTGAAGCATTTAAACAACAAGCTATAGAACGGTAAACATGCCGTGCGACGAGGAAGGAGTGAGAATACATCCAGAGGAATGGGAATCTACTTGACTCACTATTTATATGCGCTTTGCTGGGTGAAATATTATCGACTTAAAGACTATAGACTAACACTAGACACTTGTATTCAAAGCTTACTAAGAGGACACTAGGGGTTTTGCATCTTTCTCAGGGATTCCACGAGGTAGACTGCAGACATTGGAGGTCAACCCAGAACCATTTGGCGAGGAGTCAAAAATCAAACCAATACAATATCCTGCCTGATTATGATAATTTGTTTCATGCTGTGTGATAACCCACATCGTGGCACGTCAATCAAACCATACAGTGTGAGAGCTTAGAGATCGAATTGTTTCGGCCAGCCAATCAAAATGTTGCAGTGTGAGTGATCACTTCCATCATACAGCGTCTGCCTGGCTGGAACCTATGAACCAAGTTTGAAAAACATTACAACAATGCGGTTATTTTTTATATCTTTGTTGACGTACAGATCGTGAGTCACGGGAGTATGACGACGCAATGTCGCCCGATATGGCGGAGGACCTGCAACCGGCCAAGGTGCCCATCATGGCCAAGGAAATCCTGAAGAAGGCCCACGCCGTGCGCAAGGAGCAGAAGAGGAAGCAGGGCAAGCAGCGGTCACTGGGCCCCCCCATGGACTACTCCCCGCTCCCCATCGACAAGCATGAGCCCGAGTTTGTACGTATTCCTTACAACTGCAGAGCCATAATACTGCTGCTTGTGTGACAATTCTCTTGTCAATCCACCCTTGTTTTCTCATTTTCTAAATCGGTCGAACCTACAATGCATGATTGGTGTTGCTTAACAATGCAATTTGCCGAAAGTTATTGTGATGGTTTTGTTTAACCCTAAACAGTCTAGAACAAGTTTAATGGCTGTGGTTTCAGTCGCAAATACTTTGACAACAAAGTGAGGCACTTATTATGATCAAAGTTAAAGCAACATCCCAACGCATCAGCCATGGATGTCAACATAACAGCAATGGTCCAGTGATAGTTGTTATTGGGTTATTTTAGAGTGGTTGTTCTAAAGCTTTAAAATTGAGCGAAACATTGACTGTTCTTCTTGATCCTCATTGGTTTGTACTTTTCTTTAAAGGGTCCCTGCAGGAGAAAGTTAGATGGCATCATTCAAGGAATGAAGGACACTTCTCGCGTGATGGCTCTGTCTCTGTACCTCCCAAACTGTGACAGAAAAGGATTCTTCAAGCGCAAACAGGTAGACAGTTTTTGCCACTTATAAAGAGAATTAGAAATAAAAACTTTATTGGTAAAATGCCATCATATATAATATATGTATGCTAAATAATATATGTGCATGCTTATGGTAAGGTGGGGAATTGTGATGTTTTGAAAGATAGATATTCTGACTTTGTAATATTTATTATTAGACTAAAAACACCACATCAAGATATACACTTGCTCCCATGATATTTTACTGAATTCGGAATAAGATACGTATCCTAATCCGATCCAGCATCATTTTAAAACTCTACCGTGTTGTTGTTCTCTGCAGTGCAAGCCGTCTCGCGGCCGTAAACGGGGGATCTGCTGGTGCGTGGACAAGTACGGCGTGCAGCTGCCCGGCACAGACTACAGTGGTGGGGACATCCAGTGTAAGGATCTGGAAAGCAGCAGTAACAACAACAACAATGAGTGAATGAGAATAAAGAACAATATCAACAACGGGGGAAGAACTCTATTACCCACAATCCCCCCCACCTGATCCCCCCTCCCCTCCACCCTTACCTGTGCACCACCTGACCTTGAACCCACACCTTCCTCTCTTGCTCCTCCTCCTCCATCACCATCGTCTTCATCACACCGGTTGACTCCACCCTCCTGTCGCTTTGAGATTTCTTTTTTGGGGGGGGGGGTTTGTCGAAAGGAAGAAATAAAAGGAAAAAGAATCCAAACGAATGAATGGGGACACTTATATTTTTCTTTATTTCTTTCTTTACTTTTGTAGGCTCTTTTTGATGTCCAAGCACTCATCTTCGAACAAGGGTATCCCCACTACCACCCCAACCCCCCCACACACCCTGCAAGAACAGACCCCCTAGACTTCTGCTCAAAGTGGGGGGCTCATCTATGTGCTGCCGCTCCCCCTCCCCAGCTACATATATATCAGAATATATACACATCAATGATATATTTTTGTAGATGCTGGGATTACAATTCAAATTTTTGTATGATATGAAATTAATGCAAAACTATTGTGGAGGGGGAAAAAACTGCAATTAAGGCATCTTGAATCTAATTGGTTGATTGGTGACGTTATTTGGTTTAAGTGGCTTCGTTCTTTTCCAAAAGAAAATAAGAAAATGAATATCTATGATGAGGTATGGATCGGCTGTAACAGTCGATTCGGTCGGGGTATTTTGTTTGTCACAGCACTTATGAATAGGGGAACCTGCTAAGATGTATGTGTAACTTCAGAAAACTGTGTGTTGAGTGAGTGTTGGTGTTTCCGTGAGTATGTTTCTTTATGTATGATCTTGTATAGATGTACGATGCAACGAGCCTATAACAAAGAATGTCCTTTCTCTCTATATTTTTTCCTTTGTAAGTCACAAAAGCTATAACTAGTGCTTGAAGTGGTTACTGAGCTGGGAATTATTTACTGGCCTTTGACAAGTATGTCGCGGGGACAGACAGAGTGTGAGAAAGAGAGAGAGAGAGCGTTTGACAGCACAATGGTGGACAGGTAACTTCAGATGAACCTATATAAGTGGCTCGTTGACAATGTAGCTAGCCTGAAATGCCAACTGTGCCTAGTTGAACAGACACTGCCATGCAGGGCAACACAGACTTTGACAGAGAGTCCTGACTCTACTGGGGAAAATAAAAGATTGACTTTTACATTTTCTCTTTTCAGTAGCTTAAAGTGGCCTGACTCGCACACAAGACAAAGATCATGGAAAATGTTCTGCCCTTGAGCCCTGAACGAACACTCAATCTGTTAAACTAAATAACTATGCCTCGCTTAAGCTAACTCGAGTGCACATTCAGGCTTGTGTTCACCAGGAAGGCCAGTGGATCCTCTGCTCCTATTGGGTGAAGCACAGTTTTGTACGGTATCGTTTGTGCTGTTACCTTTGCCTTCAGTGAAGTAACGACCGCCCACTTTTGAGCCATGAGTGGTGTACTGCTATTACAGTGTAATCGTGGTGTATAACATTACATTTAAATATAGTTATTGAATGTTTTATTTTTTGTTTTATTTTTTTTGCCTTTAGAAACCAACAACGACAATGTTTTGGTGCTTGAAAGAGAAAAAGCATTGTTTCAGCATTGTGTAGAAAAAAAAAGATTGAATCATTGAGAGGATGAGGATGACAAAGCACGTACGCCAGTCCTGTGCTAATATGAATGCAGAGCGGTTAAAAGAGGCTAGCCTTGAGAGACACTAGCCCGATGTATGCATGCCGCTCTGGGGAAATCTTTGTCATTGCGTTTTCGAAAACTTCAAACAATTACAAGTTACGACCATTGCAATTTGGGGGAAACAGTCAACACTTTTCCAACCACACAAGGGTAGCTGGCTAGGTCGTTTAGGGTGTAATTTTCTATCTTTGAGATCAGGTTCTAGTGCCTTCCACCATGAGATGACGTTAGGAAACCGTGGCAAGAAAGTGACAGTTTTTGTTATTTTTCGTGTGGCCTCTACGTTTTACAACAAAAGATTCTAAGTCCACTCCTGAAACAGTTAAAGAACAATGAATGTGGTCGGTCCTTTAAATGTTGTTTTTTTGCTGTCATTTTTTTTCAAATGTGTCACAAAATCTGGTATTATTCCTCCCCCGTTCCCCAGCTAAACCCCGGGACATTTCTGGACAAGAGTGATTTGTGGGGGGAAAGAGCTGCGTAGCAACTAGCCGGTTCGAACCTCTCTCTCTTCTCTTTCTTACTTCTATTAATAAGCTAATGGATGGATGTTTGTTTCAAGTGACTGCCAACGTACGCGACTGCCAGAACAGGGGAAGGCCAAAGGATGTTTATAATACAGAGATGGCTTATCAAAGGAGGGTGTGAATCTTTCTCCCAGGTGCATACTCACTTTCCAGTTTTATTGTTGTTTTAGTTTTTTTTAAAGATTTTCAGAGGAGCCCATTTGCTGAATCACAGTGAGAACGTGCGAGAGAGAAACAGCAAGTGCATTTAAAAAATGGCTTTACAGTAGTGAAGGTATACCCGATACTTTCATCCCCCCGACCCCCCCCCCCCCCCCCCCGCCCCTTCCTCTAAGTCCCAGGCCTTGCTTTTAAAAAGAAGCAGCTTGCACTTATTACAAATATTCAGTCTGGGATACTGACACACAATGGCGTCCCTAACGATCAGGTGTCATGAAGCTAAGAGGGAAAAAAAAATGGGGGGGAAAATCAAAAAGAATCCAGGGGACAAACAAAAAAAACGAACAAACAACAGAACATCACAGGAAACCAACAATACATGTGTTATCTTGTTTTTTCTTTCAAAAGGGGAGGATGCTTGAGGTCGTTCTACTTTTCTTTTTGTTTCGTCGACAGGGGCTTTTGTGGCCCATGCCTTGGACTTCACCTGGAATTACATCTTCTAGTTGGTGGGTGGGGGGTTTGGGGGGGGATCGTCTAGAATGATTGACATCCCAGTGTAGCGATGACACAGTGGCTCTTCTGACAGTTCGTAGAACCTAAGGTGGTCAGGGACGAAGGCATTGGGGGGGGGGGGCGCTAGTTGGAATCTGGGTTGTGTGGGTGGGTGTGTGTGTGTTTGGGGGGAGGGCCTAAGCCACTTCCTACCCTCCCTAATACAAGGGCTCACCAATTGCATGACGGTAGACAGATTTTAGCTAGACAGTTAACAGGAGCTCTTTGGAATCTGAGGATGTCTTCAGCAACCGGTGGGGGATGACGGGAGTTTTTAGTTCTTTATGTCAAGGTTTAGTGACCAATCACAAGTTTCAGATTGATTTATTAAGAAGATTACACATTTTGCAATCAGAGGAAAATATCGATCGTACAAAACTGAACCTGCATGTCTGGTAATTTGTACTTTTTGGTGTTTTGGTGCTAGGTTTAGTTTATTGGGGAGGGAAAAAAACGAAACGTCTAAACTGTTTGCGACGAGTACATTCCTCAGATTCTTAATCTTCTAATATGGTTCAAACTCATAATCACATACTTCATTCTACAGTAGTACTACAGTAACGAAAGCTCTTTTATGTGACTCTTTACTACAGTTATAACAACAGGTTTTTGTTTTGGTTTGTTTGTTACTCTGGTAGACAATACAATTGGTCGCTAGGATACGGGGTTAAAATGGCTTGAGAAATCACCCTGGCAGGATATAAAGGTGGATATGAACACGGTCAGCATTTGGAACTGCAGAAAATTAATTAAATGAAAAAAAAGGAAAAAATACAAAAAATCGCAAATTATTAAAGTGAATATCACTGTGTAATATTTATTCAACTTGTAATTTATGTACTCGTTTAACCTTTGTCTCTTTTTTTTGTTATGACAAAGCATTTATTTAAATAAAGTTATGTATTCATTTAAGCACTTGACTGTTTGTTTTCCGTTGACTTGCATTTACTACGACTAAAGAAGAGAGTAAGGGTTAGGGTTAGGGTTTTTTTTAAAGCGTTTTTTCCAAAATGTCCAACCATCTCATCTGACAAACTGTTCATAAGACATAATCAGATTTTAATTCCAAAATAACTTTTTCTTACCATTTTACTTTACTTTAAAATGAAAGGTTATTTTCCAATATGTTAAATGAGCAAGTAGAGGTGATCAGAGGGTATCACGCTCAAAGACACCTACAGGATCTAAAAAGGGGACAAACACACCATATTCTGGCTTGGAAACAAACACCCTAACCTCTCATTATATACATCTCATTATATACCTTTCCACTGACAAACCCAGTTAGTAAGGCCCTTTGTATACAAGACCTGCAATAATTTTTGGGCTGAATCACAGTGGCATTAAACATCTTCGACACCAATTTGCTGATGAGGCACCCAGACATTAGAAAGAGACAGGAAGTACATATCAGGCCGCACAGGAAGTGACTTCATAAAGCCTAGCCTAAGGTGGTAGTAACCTGGTTTTCAACACGGTAGTCAAAAAAGATTGCAGAGGAACCAGGAAGTCATGTAGCGTGAGTTTGAAGTTCAAAGTGTAATTAATTCCGTTGGAAGCATGAATCAAATGAGTGAGTGGGGGTCTGCTGTAAGGGGGCCCTTTTATGACCGCTTAATGGTGGCATTGCCTGAAAAACACATTATTCACTCCCTTCATCTCTCCCTCTCTGACTATCCCCCCTCTCTCTAACCTCATTCCACTCTCTCTCTCTCTCTGTCTATTAATCCCTTCTCTCCCTCCCTCTGTCTGAATATCACCCATTTCTCTCCCTTCATCTCCCTCCCTCTCTCTGTCTATTACCCCTTTCAACCTTAGTCTCTATGTGTGTCTGTCAACCGTTTCTCTCAATCCCTCTCTCTTTCTATTACTCCTCTCTCTCCCTCCCTCTCAGAATATCACCCCTTTCTTTCCCTCCCGCTCTCTGATTATCATCCCTTCATCTCCCTCCCTCTCTCTGACTATCCCCCCTTCTCTCCCTCCCTCTCTCTTTATATTACCCCTTTCTCTCCCTTCATCTCCCTCCCTCCCTCTGAATATTACCCCTTTCTCTCCCTTCATCTCCTTCCCTCCCTCTGAATATTACCCCTTTCTCTCCCTTCATCTCCCTCCCTCCCTCCTCTCTCTGAATATTACCCCTTTCTCTCCCTTCATCTCCCTCCCTCCCTCCTCTCTCTGAATATTACCCCTTTCTCTCCCTTCATATCCCTCCCTCTCAGAATAATACACCTTTCTCTCCCTTCATTGCTGTCTCTTTCTCTTTCTATTACCCCTTTCTATCCCTTCATCTGCCTCCCTCTCTCTTACTATCCCCCCATTCTCTCTGTTCATCTCCCTCCCTCTCTCTGAACATCACCCCTTTCTCTCCCTTCATCTCTCACTCTATGTCACCCATTCTCTCCCGTCATCTCTAACTCTTTCTCTCTCTACCTCTGTCCCTGTAGTTCTTTCTCTTGCACTCTCTCCCTTCCTCTTCCCTTACACTCTATCGATCTCTGTCATCCCTTTTTCTCCCTTCATCTCTCCCACACCCTCTCTACCTGACTCTCTCTCTCATGTTCTCTCTTACTTTCTCTTGCCCTCTCACTATATCTCTCTCAGTCACCCAATCTATCCCCCTCTCTGTTAGGAAATACGGGGTGGGTCAATATAACATGTCAGAATGAGAAACAAGTGTCTGCTCACATGCATTTGGTTATGTTTGTATGTATGTGTGTTGAGGTGTGTGAAAGTGTGCTTGAGATTATGTGTGTGTGTGTCTATGTGTGTGTGTGTGTGTGTGTGTGTGTGTGTGTGTGTGTGTGTGTGTGTGTGTGTGTGTGTGTGTGTGTGTGTGTGTGTGTGTGTGTGTGTGTGTGTGTGACACTGTGTTACTGTGTTTCTGTGCATGAGTTTCTGTTTGAGTGTATATGTGCTTGTGTGTTCTATATGTCAATGGAGAACACCCTCCCCTCCCGCTCCCCCTACATCCTTGAATGGAACTATGCTTATACTCAGAGAGGGACTGGACTTCACAGGAGTGAGGTCTGCCCTCAGATCTCCCAGAAACAACGTCTGGCCATCTTTATCCCCCGGTGCATTGCGGGATGTGACAGAACAGGGCTTTATTTGTTGTGTGTGTAAGCGGGGGGGGGGGGGGGGGGGGGGGGGGGTTGCACACAGCATCTGTCCCCTGGGAGCAGGGGAGTTTGAGCAGGTCCAGATGGAAGTGATTGACACAGCCATGAAAGGCTTTAGGACAACCAGCCCCCCCCCGGACTCCCAGAACTACACAATGATCAAGGCTGCCTTAAAAGAAGGAGACTGGGGTACTTCGATGTGTTTGTGTATGATAGTGTGTGTGTGTGTGTACGTGTGTGTGTGTGTGTGTGTGTGTGTGTGTGTGTGTGTGTGTGTGTGTGTGTGTGTGTGTGTGTGTGTGTGTGTGTGTGTGTATGTGTTTGTGTGTGTGTGTGTGTGTGTGTGTGTGTGTGGGGGGGGGGCTTTGTGTGTGTGTGTGTGTGAGTGTGTGTGTGTGTGTGTGTGTGTGTGTGTGTGTGTGTGTGTGTGTGTGTGTGTGTGTGTGTGTGTGTGTGTGTGTGTGTGTGTGTGTGTGTGTGTGTGAGTGTGAGGGTGTGTGTGTGAACTGTCAAATCATAATTCAGACTCATTCATTACTTGCTGTGTTAATAGTTGTGTGTATGGGTGTGTATTTGTGAGTGTGTCGGGGTGGGGATGGAGGGTGGCGGGGTGGCATATTTGCAGTTTTAAGTGTGTATTTGTGCATTGCCTGTGTTTTAGTGTGTTTGTGTGTGTGCCTGTATGTGTGTGCATGCATGTTTGAATGCACATTTGCATCTGTGTGTGTGTGAGCACATGCACACATTTGTATGTCGTGAGAGTGAGGTTAAAGACTCGCGGGTCAGAGGGGAACATGTGCACGAGATTTGATTTGCGAGGCAGTGAACATGACTATTACGATTTGTCTTCAAAGAAACTGACAACTGCACTTAGGACTTCAAAGCCCTCATGCCCCCTTTTATTACATAATTAGGGCGACAACGCTGCATGGCTACGTCTAATCTCAACACGCAGCTCACCTCAAGAACCAGACCCCACCCCTAGGTTTGCTCCATGACAGTCCGTTGTGTGTGTGCGTGTGTGTGTGCGTGTGTGTATGTGCGTTTGTGTGTGCTTGCGTGCGTTGAGCGTTACTAAGAACATGTTTAAAGCTCAACCTCTGATACTACGGTTTTGGTTTGAGGGTGGGGTGGGAGGGGGTCCATCTCGATGACCGCCCGCGACCCGGTTTCATACCATCTTGGTTGCGATACCTTCAAGTGGGGGGATCCGTGCGCCTCATGCACCTCATGCATTCCATGTGACCTTTTCCCCTCTTTTTAGAAGCAATGATGGGGCATAAGACCATGTATAGTTACAAATGGCATACAGATGTTTACTGCATAATAGGGAGCCTGGCTAATAACTGCTTTGTGTTCTCGGTTATGCTATTTCTTAGAAGACAGTGATCTACTTTGTCACCGGCGTGGAGATGAAAGGCGACTCGCGAAAGAATGTGAAAGGCAGTTTGGACTAAATCATACAATTGAGTAGTAGTGGAATCCTCCGATGCCAGGGGTTGAAGGCAAAGAGATAAGTGTCTGCTAGCTATTTATCTATTTTAAGCCAGCCCTTCCATCCAACACGGGCTCAGACGCTGAATCCAAATAGAGGGTTTCGGTGCGGGGCGGATGTAAGTGTGTGAACCGCAGCTTTTTTTTGTGTGTTTCTTTAGCTTACCTGGAATGAGATCCTTACATCCTCGATCCTACACACCTCAACCCATAAGGGCTTTGATAGTCTTATTGCTGGCGCGCATCGAAGTATTGATGTGTTAGGAAGACAGTGTGGGCCTTCTTTACAGCTCGGCCCAACTAAGCCTGGGCTTCGACAAAATAACTTCCTGAGGAAGAAAAACCCAAATTGGTTAGATTTATGAGGGATGTGGAGCAACAGCGAAAGTATGATGGGAAGTCGTGGCTTAGTTCTCAGAAATGTGCTGGTTTAAAAGATGTTCAATAAAGATGTAGACAGGGTATCTGTCAAGCCGAAGACTCCTGTGTTCCATAAATACGTGTATATGATCTGATCCAACTCAACTACTTTGTTGTAAATAATTAAAAGTATATGCACACCAAAAAACAAGGACAATAAAATTGTCATCAAGAACATATTTGCACTTGTCAAGTGTGCCAACTAACTCTAAACAGATATTTTTTTGATTATGCCGTATGAAATATCTATATCTATATCTATACAGTATATATAAATTAATTCTGCAAGCAGCTGTGTGTTGAAGCTTTCCTGTAATGTCTCAACCCATACACACAGTTATTTGGTCAGACAAAGCTGATCGAATGCTAGGTAACATAAAGCAGTAGAGCAATTAAATAGAAGCGGCAAGTGAATGATATTGCTGAGTCAGCCGGTGCTAGCACATCTGTAATCTACACCTGTGTGCCCTCCAAAGCAATCCTAAAGCCATGGGGGCCTTTATGTTCATTTCTTTGTACACTACAAACCACAAAGAACGTTGGGAATCGTAATGCTTATGTGTGTTTAACATAGTTACCATGGTGTAGCTTGATGGAACGTGAAGATAAAAGACATACTGTGTGAAGTAGAGTAGTGGTGAGAACAACAAGCCTTCAGGGTACAGGCTAGAGGCGCTTTTTTGCCCCACACAAATATCTGTGTGTGTAGGTGTGGTAGTGTGCATATGTTTAGGTGTATGTATGTGCGTGTGTATGTGTGTATATGAATATGTAGGTAAGTTAGTGTACATGTATGTGTGTGTGTGTGCATAGATGTGTTTGAGCGTAGATATGTCGTGTGTGTGCGTAGGTGTGTGTGTATTTATAGACATCATAACCCACTTGTATCACATTTGTCAATGTCAGCCTGCCATTCTAATCCCCTGCATGTCAACACGTCATTAGTAACCTACACACACACTCACATTCACACATGCACACAAACACACACACACACACACACACACACACACACACACACACACACACACACACACACACACACACACACACACACACACACACACACACACACACCTCAATGCACCGGCCCCCAAGAAGAACCCTGTTCACACGTGTGCATGTGCCAAGTCTTGACACACACCCCATACCTGTGGTTCTGGATAAATGGAGGTCCTTGGCACATACACACATATGCAAATCCATGCAGACAGTAACACACATTCAAATGCACACATCCATTCCTAGACATACAGATGTGGCCACATAAACATGTATTCACTGACAGACCCACATACAGCACACCCGCATGCATGGGCAGACAAACACACACACACACACACACACACACTAAAACACATGCAAACACACACACACACACACACACACACACATAAACCCCATTACAAATACACATGCACAATCGCACAAATCACACACAGACACCAGACACACACACACCAGGTCTTCTGAGTCTTCTTCTCTTGTGGAGTCCCCGCCCAGGAAGGCTATGGGCCGTCCACTTCCCCCCTTTCTACTCCTCCTCAACCTTCTACTCCCTCACATATGTAGAAAGAGGTGCTCCGCATCAGCCTCTTTGACTCACAGCCACACTCACAACGTCACGTACACACAAACACACATGCTCACACACACACACACACACACACAGGTAATGCACACTTAAAACTGAATATATGCCACCTCCCCACACACACACACACACGCACGAACGCACACACACACAAACACACGCGCATGCACACACACACACACACAAACACACACAAACACACACACACACACACACACACACACACACACACACACACACACACACACACACACACACACACACACACACACACACACCATCACACCATCACACCACTTTGCAGTAAGATATACAGTGTAGAAATAGACAATAGCAATGTATCTTTTTATTTGATAATATATTTAGTGTATATTTTTTCACCACAGACAGGAATATAAACATACTGGTATTTTAAAAAACAACAAGCACCAATTTCCCTATGGCAAAGTAATGCATATTAATCCAATATCAAAACTACGGAAATATTGTGCATTGTATGGACTGGTTGATGTTATTTGAATGAACTAAAGGGTAGCATCTCAGAATATAGGCCAATTCCAATTTACAGCAATAATAAATTAATGTAGGAATGAATCAGTTACAAAGCATTGTTACTACATTAATACTCATAGGCTACAATTGCAATGCCTCAAGTACCATTGCCATAGTACAAATCATTGTCCTCACTTTAGATGAGCACAAAATAACACTTTGTAAATAGTTTGTAAGTCATCAATTAGCTTTATAAATTAACATTGAAACCGTCTTATTAACGATTTACAACTGATTATGAAAAACATACATGAATGCATGAACAATGCTTTATAAATGATGAATTGCTTCTTTGTTAATGCTTTAAAGTTGTACAGTTATTCTAAGAACACCAATCCGACCACATAGAAATCAACAGAGAACAACATTACATCCACAGCCAAAACAAACAAATGAGTTACAATTCAGTGGAAAAAAACACTGAACACAAAACATGGGCAACATGAAACAAGAAAGAAAAAAATAAGAAAAGATAAAGGTGCCACACATTCCACATTGTGGGATGTGTGGCCACCAAAATAGGGTGTCACAGATTCAACATTTAGATATCTAATGTGGCCTGATTACACTTAGCACCTGTATAGAAACTGTATATGTTGTATTCTCTCTGGCTCACAGGCCGACAGGCTAGGATCCATGTAGGGGTGACCAATTAGGGAAGCAGCTGAACAAACAGGAGCCCTGATACCCCGAACGCTGCAATACACACGCGTGGAATAAAAGGGGCAATATGGAGCATAGCACCTGGCATTGACTGCTAATAACCGTAGCATAGCACCAAGCATCCCCGCTACGACCCCTTCACCTGCTGACAATGGAGACGTGTAGCGTAGCGGCTAGCATCCATGCTAGGATCCATATTCAACTGTTAATTACAGCAACGTCTGGCATAGCAGTTAGCATCCACAATACCACCCATAGACACCTGCTAATAACAGCAACCTGTAGCGTATATCCACACTACCATTTCCACACAGCCTTGCTAAAGAGCCCAAGGACAGCGTATCAGAAATATCTGATATGCTGTATAAAAAAAATAGGAAGTATTTATACACTCACTTTTGCGTAAAGTACATACACATGTGCAAACGTATGAGGGGCCGCCTGGGACAGAATTCATACTTGGTCTTACACACACTATTATACTCTCTCACATACACTATTATACTCTCTCACATACACTATTATACTCTCTCACATACACTACTATACTCTCTCACATATACTACTATACTCTCTCACATACACTACTATTCTCTCTCACATACACTACTATACTCTCTCACATACACGACTATACACTCTCATACTTACATGTAAAAGGAGTTTAATAGTTTGAATGAAACGGAAGTGAGTTTGAATGAAACGGAAGTGAGTTTGAATGAAACGAAAGTGAGTTTGAATGAAACGGAAGTTAGTTTGGATGAAACGGAAGTGAGTTTGAATGAAACGGACGTGAGTTTGAATGAAACAGAAGTGAGTTTGATTCCTCGGTTCCTGATGGGGTGGGCTGCCTGTCAATCATAGTGGCACTGGCCCACATTGGTCCCTATGCGGCGCCGTGCCCGCCGCCTATATTATCTAGTGGGTTTGCTGCTTTGAAAGTAAAGCTAGCACCACCAACTCAAGAGTAACAAGGAAAAATTAACCACTTAGTGTTCGGGCCATTTTTGGCAATTTTTTTGTTTTTGCACTGCGCCTACTCTAGAGAGCACTGCTCCTTCATAGTATGACCTCTAATCACATGCTTGGTCTCTTTGGAAATCTGATAACCTGTAGAATTTTATAACATTATCAGAATAACTGTATCATATACTCTCACAGTGCTGGGAAGTCTATAATATTAGAGTATAGTAGTATGCCTTGTAGTATGCTTTGTATAAGATGGCTTGTGCATATACACAATGTAATTACACTAAAATAATATTGATATTCGATTTCTGCAGACTCTTATGAACATTTCAAGACCCAACATGAAGTATCAACTCATTGCTAAGGATATCCAAAACGACGATAAAGTTAGAATGCACCAAGGGAGGAGGAAGGTGAGGGGGTCTATTTTGACCTAAGACACTAGGATATTTTTGATCTATATTCGCCAAAAATATCTATTCCACCATATGGTTGACATTGGATGACATTCCTGAGATTCTAAGCTTTCAAACGGTGTATGACATGGCTATAACACTCAACTGTATGATGCCGAAAATTGACCCAGCATGTTGGGGGGAAGGGCTGGTGTAACGAAAAATTGCCCGCCGGCGGGATTTGACCATAAAGTGCTTAAATCAAGCAGGAGAAACAACCGTGGCAAAAAGATGTCAGTGGTATTTCTTCTTATTTACTTTATTTTCCACGGTCACTTTTTGTTTGTGGAGGTAAATGATAATGAGGAAACCCTTCCGTTTCATTCAAACTCACTTCCGTTTCATTCAAACTCACTTCCGTTTCATTCAAACTCTCCCGTTTCATTCAAACTCACTTCCGTTTCATTCAAACTCTCTTACACATACTACTATACTCTCTTAAATACACTACTATACTCTCTTACATACACTACTATACTCTCTTACACATACTACTATACTCTCTTACATACACTACTATACTCTCTTACACATACTACTATACTCTCTTACATACACTACTATAC